>NC_045143.1:2303502-2619261 GCF_008831285.2 Nymphaea colorata
CTTTCATCTTACTGCTATGAAAAGATTATGGTTTTGTTGTTTTGGCTTTGGGTTACCAATTTCAACTGAAACGTCATTTCCATATATACGTAGTGTTAATCTACCCGATATACATCATCGCATTACAGCTAAAATTTAAGGGAAATGATCAAATAGACTAAGAACTGGTAAAGAAGGACTTAGATCACTAAACTTCCATCAAAAGCAAAGACGTTTGATCAAACGCATCTTTGATTTTGGAACACGTCGTTTTCAGAAAATCAAATCAACGTTGGTCTTCATTGACAAAGCTTAATGCTAAGAATATTTTCATCGTTCGGACTTGTCAATGTGGCTGTTGTTCAAACTAATTGGTCAACAAGAGATCGTCATACACACGCATTTACGTGAACGTTTGGATTATTAAATCCCACCTACATGATCAACTTCATTTTCCACACACGCAAAAGGAAATTTCACCCACATTACATTTACAATGTGAATCTCTTGTTTTCCTATCTTTCTTTGTCATATTGTAAAACCTCTTGATTAATACTTTGTTTTTTTCACTAGGAAGTCTCCTGATCAACATCATTTTTTTTTACTTCGTTCTAGAGATTATGGCAGGGTCTGCTTCAGTCCAGATTGAATGAGAATTAGAGTTCCTTTGCCCATTCATTTTTTTTTTCATTATTCCTTTTTTCCTAGATAATCTTAGTTTATAGCACCTGCTTTGTGCATCGCTAGCAAAGCTCTCATAAAACAAAGAGTGCCTTGTGAAATCATGAGTAAAGGGCTTCGCGCATTCAAAGGAGGTGCGCTTTAACGCTGACACGTTGTTTTATGAGTAAACCCGATTGTGGACTTGCATCGAAATGGAACCAGAGCAAAAGCCCGGCCTTAAATTGTTTCCAGACAATTCAAGGTACTCATGATCTTACAAAATTAAGTAAGGGAGCCTTGCCTAATTCAATCTACCAACAATTAGGGGATTGATCTAACCGAATTTCATTTTCATGAATAATTGCTTTAACTCCAACACCAAGGAGGAAGAATCCTGGCAACTGCAAATGACAAACAAGCTTTGGTAGATAGTGATACATGCATCTTAATTAAGTCCATATGGCAGAGAATTGATGGCAACGAGGAAAAGGAATCCTGTAAATCGCCAAGACTTAGAAGATTGAGGCAGGACTCAGCCTAGACAGCATGACGTTGGTAGCCGTTATTTGAATAGCATCTATAGATGGTTTTACAACCATAACTACGGAAAAGTGGCGGCAGATTGTGAACCTGTCCCAACATTTGGGATATTGTGATTTTGTCAGACTCGGTTCTTATCCATCGAAGGACGATCAAGTGTATGATATCCAAATTCAGGCAATAGAATTTGTGGAACAAAACAGATCTCGTCAATCTCAAATTTGTATGTATTAAACTGCATACCAATTAAACCCTGTTTGATGTCCTCGAGGTTGTGTTCAATTCACTGTAGATCTGAGCCCCACAGTCCGATCTTATGTTACTGCCAAAACACATCTTTTAATGCATCCTTGAATCTATTAAACGCAATCGGAGAGACAACACACCGAACAGGGGTTCGGTAGGTAGCCAGTTTAATTTAGAATCCTTGGGTCATCAACTACATGTGTTGTAAAATCAAGTCACCAACATGCAAATTGAAACACGATAATGGGGCACTCCAAAACACCAAAAGGAACCGTATACATTAAGGAGACAAAGGGATTGAATGAGGGCTTTGGTCTTCAGTACAGTGGTGGGCTTCCCAGCTTACCCAAAATTAACCCATCTTTGATTATTACTGGGACCTATTCATATTTCCAAACTCTTCCTGTTAAGATCCAATTTTAAAGTACAGTAATTTGTTAAACCAACTTATTGACATCCCTAATAATACAAAAATAAAATCTGAGTTGCTCAATCTAATTTCGATGGAACAACTGATTGCAGCGCTTCGTGGGTAGGTTTTCTACCGTCTAGTTCTCATATTTTACTGATGGAAATAAAGAGACGACATGCTGACACATGAACGCCCATGCGCACATAGAAAGGGAATGAGAAAAAGGGTGAGTGCTTGTGTTCTAAGCCAAACAGTAGGATGAAATACTGTCCTGCTCACACAAACAAAAAATCAGTTCTTCTCTACAATTCAAACAACTATGGCCTGAACGTAGGGCATGCCTAAAATTTTTTCACTCGGGATCCAAGCAACAAGAATATCAAAATCCAACTGAGATTTGTAATCTCCTCCTTGGACAATTGAAATCAGAAACAGGAAAGCTAGTCTGGTAGGTAACGGAACTTGGGCTGAAAATGAAAATGTTGTTACACGAACTTTATCGATTTAACCTTGTGTTTAATGATTGGATCTAGGTGAACTTATGTTCCAATTAAAAATTTGTTACCTATACATTTGGTGTTTCATTTACTCTGCCCATGCAGCAACCCCAAGATGGAAGCACGTTCGTCACTTCGATATATGACATAAGGTCACACAGAATTCATAAAAAACACAGATGATGTAAGTTCTGCGCGTTCTCCGTCGGACGTTCGCATCCATTTTGATGGAACGAAGATGCAGCGTTTCATGGGCAAAGGAATGACACACACAACTTCTGTAGTGGTTTACCTATCCACCATATCGTGAGATCGTCTTGCAGCAACCCCAAGTAGATTTTGCATTCATAATATCTATATATCACACAAGAAGATGAGATGGCCGGCGTCAATTCACATTGATATTGGGAATCAACAACGGACCGATTATTCTATTATGAAAGAGTTGTGATTGGCGATGCGTTGCTCTGTTCTAGCTCTCTATATAGTTCGACAGGTAGAATCCCCCACGGCCGGCATATGGTGCACCGTGAGAGAGGAAAGGAATCTGAGCTGCATCGTTGACGCCTACATCACAAACATGTTGTGGTGTGATGTAGTAAATGACGTAGGGGCACTCGTGGTTGTGCGTACCCTCATAAGTGGTGACCACGAATCTTGGGTCGTCTCTGTCTCTTTCAACCCTTTTCTTCACGCTGCAGCCTCCTCCATGGGAGCACCGATAGTAGTTCCTGCAGAGTTAGCTAGGTTTGATTAGATGTGTGTGGTCGGCAAACTTCTGTTAACTATTTTCATATGATCAAACTGCCAAAGTATTTCAAACAATATTTTCATAGAGGTAGTAATTTGATGTATGAATGCATGCATTTTCTCGTTGCTCAATTAGAAATATAAATATTTTTCTGTAACGAGATCTTCTTTTCTTATGCCAAATCGTAACCTTGGTATATATATTTGAGGGCCAATGATTCCTTGAAGTTTACTATATATGTCAGCCCTACTCATCTCATCTAGGTGTGTGGAGCCCCTTGTGGGCTTAGTGCAATAGACTTGAATATTATGGAAGAAAGAAAGCAGTGGAGCTCAACTTGGTTGTCGTTTCAATTTATTTGCCAAATATTGATTATGAAAACGTTAAAAAGTCTAAAATGTTGTTATCTTTGTAAACGATTTCTAGAATATCCCAACCCCACTTTTTTTTATTTAGTATATATTTGTTGCATGCACATACCTGTGCACACAACTCAATATAGGTGAGAAAATGTTTACTGTGCAAGAATTTTCAATTGTTTTAGCAATATCTATCACATCACATGTACTTCGCTTAAGGATAAAGCGCTAGAAAAGCTTGGTTTGGTTTATGTCACGTATCTTTTACATAAACTTCAGTCTTTAGCAATTTAATGCTGATCATGGTAAATGAACTTTTGACATTTTCGACAATGGTAAATGCCAGTTGCATCTTTGTTCATGACTTACCACAGGGACCCCCCACCCCAATTCAAAAGTAGAGAGGATAATGAATTCAATTATTTTTCTCAAATCATTTAGCTTCAAGGTTTGTAGAATAATTCGCCCATCACAACTAAAAGAACCAGTTTTGTTAAGTCGTATGAAGCATATCGTGTCGACAGCACTATATGATATTTTTGCTTTCTGGAATGAAACAAGAGAATGGTCGATTGTTACCAACATCCTAGGTGGTCCTTTTATGTTTTTATTAATTTTTTATGATCACTGTCATGATATAGATCACACCTTTTGGCCTTTATCCTGTCAGTCAGAGAAACCCGTGGTCAGGTTAGCCTAGTGTTGTAGAACATTTTGTCCTTAACCCAAACGATGTCTGGTAGTCTAGTTCATGGTTAACCTAGTGTGAACATCTTGTCCTTAACCCAAACGATGTCTGGTAGTCTAGTTCATGGTTAACCTAGTGTTCACCAAGAGAGAGAGAGAGAGAGAGAGAACAAGATAGTATACAAAGACCAAGCTCGTGAACCGCAATGAGGAATCATTTTGAAACTGAAATATAATTTATGACAAGCTAAATAGGTTCCAAAGTCTGCCTTGTAGGTAGGTTTCTCCATTTCTTTTAGTTACATACTTTTCCCTCTCCATTGCTGATTTTAAGCGCTTTATGGCTGTATACCTAAATCATATATAGTTTTGGCAAACAAAAAAAAGGGAAAAACCATTTAGATAGCATCCATATGTTGTGACAAACCTAGATATATATGATTTCCATATCCAATATTAATTCCTTTCACAAACTAATACCCTTTAGTATATATGTGCCAAAGGAAGAGAACTGATCATCGTGATAATGATGAAGATGAAGAGATAGTGCAAACTTATTACCTAGGGTTTTGGTTGTCCTTAACCATCTTCTTCCCGTACTTCCTCCATCTGTAGCCGTCGTCCAAGACTTCAACATCCGACATTGTCTTAAAAGCGACCTTAAGGCCAAGTCCATCTGATTTTCTTTTCCTGGAGCCACGCCCACCCGTCTGTTTACTGAAAAACAAACACCCCACCTCGTCATTATCTGAAGTAATTGGTCATTAGCTATTACACGAAGGTCTCTTCTACTGAACAAGCCCGGTGGATGACTTGAAGTTTAATTTTTTACATTATTGCCTAGTACTTTTTTTCAGTTCTTTGTTTTGCAGGCAATTCTATCAGATTTAGAGTTGGAACTGACGCAATTAAGTTTTTGTTCCCAAAAATATTTAAGCCAAAGAAGATCATTTAAACCTTTTTACTTATTCAAACGCATATATAGTTGTCTGTATCATTTCTATTATATATAACAGCATGCCATCTTTGGGCAATGTCATCAATATTAGTTACAATTTTTTTTTTTTACTTCATTCTAGGCAATATTGCAGGGTTTACCTCAGTCCAGACTGAACGAGACTTAGAGTTCCTTTTCCCGTTCATTTTTATTATTATTATTGCTTGTTTTCCAATATAATCTTAGTTTCTAGCACATGCTTTGTGCATCAGGAGCAAATCTCTCATCAAAGCAAAATGAATAATTTGTAGTATAATCATGAGCAAAGCCCTTGCATATATATCAGAAAAAATTGCGGTTTGACACGGACACATTACTTTATGAGTGAACCCAACTGTGGAGTTGCATCAAAATGGTACCAGAGCAAAAGCCTAGCTTGCCTTGACTTGTTTCTGGACAATTTCAAGGGCCTCGTGATCTCATAAAATTGAGCAAGGACCCTTTCTGAATTTGATCTACCAACAATTAGAGGGTTGTTGATCTAATCGAATTTCACTTCATGAATAACATTAACTCCAACACCAAGGAGGGAGAATCCATAGAAATACCACTTATATGACTTCTCAGGAAACACGTCAAATTGAAAGCTAAAGTTGTTGCCTAGCAGTAAACCGGCATTGGGACAACATACTATATATCGGCCTGACCCATATACTAGGCCACATAGGTGCAGGTACCCGTAAAAATTTAAGTGCAGCGGTGCGCCAAGAATATTTATTTGTTATTATTAATTTATTATAATATATATGTATATAAGAATTAAGAAATTTAGATCATGCACTATAGTCTATACACTCTACACTAGATAAATTATATGTTAATATTATATATTACATAATTATAAGTTATAATATATTGTGTATATGAATGTAACATATTAAACGTTAACATGCTTATTAAACAAGTAGACAAAAAACAACAAAACCAGGAGAGAACACAAAAATGGAAGAAAAATGCTAAACAAGAAATAGCAGTCTTTGCACCAAAACAGAAAACTGAGAAAGTGAAAAAACTAACAGTCAAATATGGACATTTACAAATAGAAGCATCAGTGCTATGAGTCGTTAGTTGAATCGCTTGCACAATAAAATGAATACTAACTCAAGAGTGCAATGAGGAACCGTGAATGGCTGAATCAAGCCAAAAATAGATAGAAAAAAAGTAGTTTTGTCAGAAATAGGGTTGAAAAAGATGCAAACGATAAGTCAGGTGCAGCAGTCACTTTGAAGCATCCATGTGACTTAGCCCATATATTGAAGGATCTCTATCAGGCATGTCTTGGATGAGGTGATCAGTTGGCGTTCCACTACCAGAGCCACCACTGGCACCATGTGAGGTGTTTAACAATGTTAAATCCGTCCTACTCACTTACTTTGCTTGAGAATCGCCGATCTTGTTTGGCTGGCTTGAATCCAAGGCCGGAAACTGTAGGTTCCCGTCAATTTCCCTGCCTTCAAACAACTCACCGTCGATTAGTGGGTCGCTGAAGTCGAGGATGTCAGGCAGCTGGAAGGAGGAGCCATTGTCTGCAGCCGGAAAATTTTCCGGTAGGTACGCCGGCAATTCTGTGCAGAACTTCATCATCGGGGATGCTTAACGGTGATCCCGATCGAAAAAACAGCAAGGGGTGCCGGATTGGCGGGTTCCTCTGGGGCTTTGCTCTGCCTTGTACACCACGGAAGGAGCGCTCGGTTTGTGTTTATATGTATTGTATATATAAGAAGAAAGCGCTTTGTGTTTATATACATGTAAAAGTAAAATTACTGTGCATCAAACCGTCAAGAGTTGAACCGCGCCAACTCCAAGGAGAAAAAAACAGATGACCAAAAAAAAATAACGACAGGGTCTCGTCAGCCCGCTACCTAAGCAAGAATCAGGCGATTGGATGCTAGCATGAAGTTGGGAGTGAAATTTCCGCTTACACGTCTCAAAGAATGACTGATTGTAGTGTGGCCGTAGAGGTGGGACCTGATAATTAATGGAAGAATTCCACCGCGTGGTTGTCGTCGGCCGGGCTCACAGAATTCGGCGCTCCAACTCACCTGGAATGGGATCAGAAGGCTCCATGAACTCACCTGGAATGGGATCAGAAGTCCAAAGTATTCACTCAGGCAAACCAAGTTTTGTGAAAATTGAGTTTCGAGCCAAGCTTAGTTTTCACATCATCCAAACCCAAAATCATGTTTTGGACTGTCATCTAAGCCTCCCCCTTTAAAGTTTTAGAATACAAACAACATTCATATATAATTAAACGATCGGAAACTGAGGAAATGGTAAAAATAGCTACGCCAGACTGTTAGGCACATTAAATTAATAATGGAGTTGTATTAGGTACGGCGTACATCGTTAGCACTTCCACTAATAATTTGGATCGGCATGCATTCCCCATCCATTATCATCCTGCAGATCCGCCGCCACAACCAACAAATTTTGAGATCAATGTGATATATATATATATATATATATATATATATATATATATATATATATATATATATATATATATATATATATATATAAAACATAAGCTTAATACATATGCAATTTAATAATTTTTAAAAGCAAGTTGGACGCTAAAGTTCCCAATATTCCCTCATACGTGGTGAATATCCCATCATCAGTTGACGTTAGCCGCCATGATGCAAGATGTTGGCCTGCATTTTGCTCGTTTTCAAATCCACAGGATTTTCCTCGTCTTCAGTATATGAAATCTCTCTCTCTCTCTCTCTCTCTCTCTCACTCTCTCTCTCTCTCTCTCTCTCTCTATATATATATATATATATATATATATATATATATATATATATATATATATATATATAGTGACTTCTTTATTTACATTTTTTTTTTTGCTTTTTTGTTGACTCTTGGTTTTCTTAATTGATCACTCCTCACTCAATTTTGTTAGTGTGTTCTCATTTTGTTGGCTCTCTCTCTCTCATGCCGTTTTAAGTCGAGCTTAGGATTATTAATTCCAGGAACTATGAATTTCAGTCAGAATTTTTAACCTTATTAATGAAGCAAGTAACATCAGATAGGCCAAGAAACTGGCAAAGAAAGACTTAGATCACTAAACTTCCATCAAAAGGAAAGATCACATCTCATCTTTTAGGATTCGTTACTGAACTGTTCTCATGGAAAATGCTATGCCATTACTTCTCTACCGAGCTGTTCAGCATAATGGTTAAAGATGATGCAAGTATAAGTCGACGTGAATGTTGTTTGTCTTCTTTTATTCCAGGAGAAATTCAAACCTAAACCTGTTTTGGTTGTGGTATGGACGCAGGTGTGCGGCCATGTAAAATCATGGAGGAATTTTCCGCCACGTGATTGTCGCCGGGTCCCACAAAATGGAACGGGAACAGAACGTTTCCGGCCGGCGGCAAGGTTCTTCAGCACCTTCCTGGAAGTTTGCTTTTCGAACGTGACATTCTCAGAAAATCAGATCAACTTCGATCGTGATGATAAAGCTTCTAAGAATGTTTTCGCCGTTTGGATTGGTTGCACATTGTGGCTAATATTGTTCAATATATCCATCTAAATAACAGATACAATTTCAAGGAAATCTCAACCTCTAATAAACAAATAGTGTGAATTTGTTTTTCTTTCTTTTCTTTTATAATTGCAAAACATCTTGATTCAAAGAAATTTGATCATCACTTCAGCCTTGTGACAAAATATGTAGATAAGTATCAGACTCATTTTAACCTTTAGCTTGAAAGACTCAAGTCAATCCGCCAATCCGGATGCACAAAGTAATGCGGCCCCATTGGATTTGTACTTATCTAGGTCGTAGTTACAAACCATTTGGAATGTGAAAGCACTAAAATTGTCGATCTACTTAGCAATTCGCCGCCTGACCAGAGTCTTTTGTTAGTATTCTAGTCGAATTTCTGAAAACCAGATCACATCTTATCTTTTAGGAATCTTTCTCACTGTTCTTATTGAAAATAGTAGTGTCCGGTCAGTTCCCTTCCTGTGCTTGATCTTAACCAAAAGGCCGAGAAAGGTACAGCTGTGCCCAGTCCGCATTACAAGCTATTAGCTTTATGCATTTTCTAAAATGTTAATTTCCTTAAATATTTAAGCAAATATGATCATTTAAATTATATAGTTGTCTCATTCTTTTTTATTGTATGTAGCAGCAAGCCATCTCTAGTCTTGCTATGCAATGTTAAGAACAACACGAAACTCTTTTCTCGCACTCTCAAGAGAGGGTTAGAAACAACAATTAAGAAGACAAATATTTACGTGGTTCGGAGCAAAAATCTCCTACGTCCACGGTCACACAGATTTTTTACTATTCACTCACAGATAAAAACAGACACTCTCAGAGAAGACTGAACAAAACTACGGCTCTCCTCTCAACATAAGGATTAGGGCGAAACTCGCATTTGTACAAAATGACATAAATGTCTGCATTTTGATCTGCGGTATTGTATATGAGTGTCCATTATAAATCAAGTTCCATACACCAACATGCAATGCATTCAATATTAGTTGTAAAATGTTTATCTTG
This sequence comes from Nymphaea colorata, assembly GCF_008831285.2. Classification (NCBI taxonomy): domain Eukaryota; kingdom Viridiplantae; phylum Streptophyta; class Magnoliopsida; order Nymphaeales; family Nymphaeaceae; genus Nymphaea; species Nymphaea colorata. The sequence continues at coordinate 2,313,153 of NC_045143.1, forward strand.
TTCTATATTTTCTAAGATCCAGAAAATGTGTGTATATATGAAGACCCACAAGAACTACAATCAGTTTTTCCATTGGATTCGATTGAACAGCTCAGATTTTGTTGTCATGTTAATTAATTTTCACAGAGGGGCTTCAATGAGCTGGTCTATCGAATTCTTGTTCCACAATCGAACATGTTCAGAGGAACTTGGTAATAAAAAATAGCTTCCAATAATAATCAATCATGGGTTCGTATGTAGTTTTAATGCATAGAAGTTGGAGAGTATCGATCAGACCTTGTTCGGTTTCCAAAATTTCCATCCGCTTCTAAGCTTGAATTTGGATATGATATCTTTGATAATCCCTGGATCAGATCCAAATTCACAACCCTGAAGTTGGGATAGGTTCATAATCCATCACCGACTTCCTGATTGATTATAGGTGTGAAACAAACCATGGATACTGTTCAAATAGCTGCTATCTCATGGAGTCTAGTCATGCTCCTATGCCTCAGTCTTTCTAGGTCGGAAAAGACTCGCCTTCCTAAGTCTTGTTCTTTGACAGTTCTCATCTTTTCAGACTCCGCTCAATTCTATATCTTAAGGACTTAAGTTGGATCGACCACTATCCACCAAAATGGACTCGACAGGATCCCAAATACTTTTCAATGATACCGGGCTTTTCAGTCTTGTGGGGCATTCTATGATGTGAACTGCCAGGAAGCTTTCTTAATTTGATGTTAATTGGGATTTTGGTAATAGTAGGACAGGTATTGGGTTTGGACACAAATACTGAATTTTGTATCTCGAACTTGGTTTGGGTTTCAGGTCGGAAGTGGGATGGATATTGGATTTGGTATGGGTTTGGGTTAATGGTTCCTTCTCAAACAATGCCTTGAACTATTTTTCTCCCATCATTCCTGAATCACTAGTTCGATTCTCATGGGCGTCAAGGCAGTGTGTAGGCCTAAGCAAGCATGGGCTTTGGAAGCAGGCCTGGTTACTAGCTTTTCGGGTGTTTTATGATGCCGAGGGAGAAACAATGTGAGGGGTTAGTCCAGTATGGGATATTGATAAGAAAGGTTTTTCGAGGGCAAAACAAGACCAGTTAAGAAATGGAATGCCCTAATTCCTAGTCCTTTTGGGGAAGGGACCGAAACTGCTATGCTAAGTCACACGGGTGCGGGTGCGGATACGGGGATACGGGTACGGACACGGCAATTTTTACAATTCTCGGATACGCGGATATGGCAAATATAATATTATCAAAAATTATAAATTGAAAAAAAAAAACATTAAATTAATAGTTCACTATTAAAGTCACAAACAAAACATTGTTTATCACAAAACATTGTTTATCAATATCATCATTCTAGTCATTTATCAGAAAAACAGAAAAAAAAAAAACCCCCAAAGAGAAAGGGAGAATTAACTTAAAATCTGTTTTTTTTTTTGTTCGGATCGGGTCTAATCCAGACCCAATTCAAAACATATCCGTGCCGTATCCGCACCCGTATCCCCGTATTGACATGGATACATGGGCCAAATAGGCGTATCCGTGTGACTTAGCTGCTATGGGATGGCTGGCTTGAGATCCACTAAACAGGAACCCAAGCCGAGTGTGGAAGTGGACCAGGTCATAACACTTTGGTATCAAAACCGGTTCAATACTTGAACTTAAGGTCTCATACTTGCAAACACATACATCTAAAAAAGGGGGTGAAAATGTGATAGTTTAGTTTTATATCGAAGATTGAGAGTTTAGTCATTCTTGAATGACATATAAAGGGACTAATTAAGAGATATAATATCATGGTTCTTAGCATTTTTTGGAGAAGAACCTACGTTGTTAGGATCCGCCAAACCAGGAGCTCGAGCCTATGTTGGAGTTGACCCGATTCTTGACAAAGAAAGTCTGTCTGCAGAATGTTGTTTCCTCAGGAAAAAAAAAAAAAGTTGCAAAATTAAGCCACTGGTCTGACTTGTTGCTTTTCTTAGTGTTCTAGAAGCAAAAAATAGTTGGATGTAGACTTCTTTTGTCGTGTGTCAAGTTTGGAGGTTCCTCTTACCAAGCCCATTACGACAGGTAACAAGAACTATCTTGTAGTCACATTGGGATAGTGCTATTTTAGCTTTCAATTTGCTCTGTGAGCCGAGTCGTATGAGTGATCCGTGGTTTTTTGCTCCTCCTTTTGGTGTTAAAGTTATAGAAGATCATAAAGACAATATTTGATGAGATCAACCATCTAATATTTGTTGGCAGACCAACTGAAAGTGATGATTCCTCGCTCAAGTTGATGAGGTTATGTCTCTTGAATTGTCTGGAAAAAAAAGGGAGTTGTGCTCTGCTCTGGTACCACTTTGATGCAAATCTATGGTTGAGTTCACGGATAGGAAACTAAGGTTTCCGAAGAAAATGAGCAATGATAAAGCAATAAATGAGAAAAAAATAGATGAGAAAATTAAAGAGCAAGATAATCTCCTTAAGAATGATAATATTGGAAAGCAAAAATTATCCTGGTTAATGTAATTAACGAAATTAATAATTGCTTCTTAAGCTAAAATACAAGTCCATATAAACAACACAAGTATTAGATCTTAATGAGTGGAGTTCTACTTCAGTTTTTTCGGCACCAACTCAATAATTCTTTGTCCACATGACCATATGTTCCCTTATTTCCATTAAAATTTTCCAGCATCGCCAAGGATACGTCTGGTTAGATATGAAGATATCACGTTCAATGCACCTGCCAATATTTGTTCAAACGGTCTTTCCTACTTCTAAAACATGAAAGGAGAAGCAGGAAATTTCCCAAGTTAGGGCAGAACCAATATTTTTTTATTTTGAAATTTTAGTTAAGTTATTAATAGTGAAGGGTTTGGAATGAAAATCCAGAACTTTGCATTCTGGATTAACCCAGCAAAATCAATCACACATGCAGTCAATAAGAACTCTATCTATCTTCATTTATGAACTATGTATCGTTTATGTTGGTTTTATTTTTTTAATTGAATTTAAACTATTAAACATATAATCGAATAACAGAAATAAAGTCATAAAAACATTACCCTAGCACAAATTTTGTCGTGATTATTCTAGACAAAGTTGGTATCATCTGTCTGAAAGATTGCAATTGATGAAACTTTTTGGAACAATATTCTCCTTTCCACTTAATAATTTATGCTCCTGTTATGGATATGGGTGAAAAATCATTTCTTTTCACCTTGTCCGTTGAAACTAAGCGTGAAGAGACCGAGGTATGTCAAGAATCAACCGAGTCTGTGCGTGACGACAAATGCAAGAAAAGAGACATTTGTTGTGGCCTGAATGGGTTAAGAACTCTATGTGGCCTCCAAGAATTGTCGATTAAGGGAGGAAATTTTTTTGTTTCTTTTAGTTGAATCAAGAGTCAACCCAGTAAACTTAGCCGACTTGTTGATTTAGAACCAACCAAGTGAGGCCAACTGCCGAACTTTGTTCATTGTGAATGTTATCATACTATTAATGAGTGGGGAGTTTGATGGCCTTGAATTTTGAATTAAGATTCTAAAAACAAAATTCCTCTTCAAACTGGAATTGGAATGACAATTCCAGTTCTAGCTTTTTGTTCCATAGTCTGAAATTTTGATTCTAGAACTGAAAATGATGTGCTTGTTAAAACATGAATTAAAATTATAGAATTCCATGAAGAGAAATGAAAAAAATTTAAAATTCTGAGATCATAGTTTCATAATTCCAGAATTTTAAATGAGCCTATAGCTACTGAATCGAAATTCTTTGTTTGATAACGCAATTCTGATTTCTTCAAAAATGAGAATTTTGATTGTAGAATTCTACAACTCAGGCATCATCAAACACTCCCCAGGAGTCGAAAGGATCTAGGGTTTTGGACCTATGAGTTTGGTTGCAAGCTAAGAATAGTTAAGATGGTTTTCGGCATTTGATCATGATCAAATACAGCTTTTGGGTTCACGTGTGTATGTCATATGAAAAAGATGAGTTTAGCCTTGAAAAAAGGTTAACAACTCATGGCCATGAAAAGAGGCCCAAAAGCTTCTTTATTCACCCGCTGGGTGCGTCTTGGGCTGTGCCGGGGCCTGAGTGAGGTATGATGCACCCATCAACTTAATGAAAGAAAATTATCACAAATGAAATGTGACAACTGGCCGCCTCTGAATGCAAGGCGACGTGATTGCGATCCAAACTTTCATTCCTATAGAAATCTGAATCCAGACTTCGCACTAGATATGCTAGTAAGATCGAGGCTGTGCAAAGGATGTATGTTCATGAATTCAACCAAGAGTTCAATTCGGTGATGGTATCTGGTTCTGAAGTTCTCTCTCTGAACCCACTGTCCTCATGCAATGCTTTTTCTGGAAGTCACAAATTCAATGCTGTGAGACATTATCATTTCCCATAAGATCAAAGCTGGGTATGCTCTCCATTGGGTGTCTGCCAATGTACACTCTTGATTGGCAACCTTTTTAAAGAAACTTTTTGTTGGGGAGACACCTTTTGGCCATAATCCCCAGAACAGATATGACTTTTTTAATTATTTTAGGTTGTCAGTCAGATAAAAGCCGACCTTTATTGTTGCCCCTAGCTCTAAAAGCTAAAATATCAGTTATCACAGTGCTTTCGTTTTGTGTCTGCAAAGTGGAGAACTTTTTCAAATTCAAAAGAAATTCTTAAAAGCATAAATTTTCAATGGTTCCAACAAGATCTGAGATTTAATTTGATGCCTCCCAAGTCGACAGCTTTTAGCAAAAGGGAGATGATATAGGGAAAATGAAACTTGTGAGCTTCACTCGCATTTTGGCTAAGGGTGGCCAAGACAGGAACGACTACTTGATACCTAAATGTCCTACTCGATAAGCAATTAAAGGAAAATAACGAACAGTTTAGCCAAATATCTCCCAAGAAAAGATACAAATGAATTAGGGGCACATCCAATTTTACATCAAAAGCATCAAACAAAGAATTGTCGGCACTGGGATAAACATGTAGCTCCGCCTTTGGCTTCAACATGAAAGCTCAAAAGCTGCACTAGTTTGAGGCGTAGTGTAGATAATGGAACAAAGAAAAATACAATAACACTAAATTCAAGACACTGATCGTTGTCAACTCAGATCAGAAACATGATGATACATGGAACCCAACCAGAGGCAACTCAACATGCACAGCCTCCACTTTGCGGCTCTGCTTCAGAAACTGCCCTTGGCACACTCTGAAAGTAACTGCAGAAAAAAATAACCAAGGATCAGAACCACAGCGACCGATATATAACATATAAAAAAAAATGATAAAAAACGGGAAGCTAATGCAGCAATGGAACAACAAAAGGCAGCAAGTTAGTACGAGCATTTCTTTACCCAGCTCCATCAAAATGAAAATCTTCAATTAGGTCATGCCAGTCAGCCCAAAACAAGTTCTTGGTTAAATCATCCAAACATGAAAAGAAAAGAAAATTCACATACTTGTAATTTTATGATGATATATGACTCATAAAACAGAGTTTGAGGCAGCTCTTTAAGCCTCACAGATTATGAGATAGGAGACGAGTGTTTCCATGTAGTATGTGACGTGAATTTTAATTTTTATGTCATATGATTAGATCTCAGCTATGCAAAATGATGTACAATATAGACAGAATTAGGAAGAGGCTTGTTTCAGTCATTCCGACAGAAACCAACAAGAGCTACCTGTAGGTTACACTAAACCAGTGATAATTCTCAGATTGCTATACAAAAATATTATAAAGCCGCACATAAGCAAACCTTCAAGATCAAGTAACAAAGTTTTACAATTCACAACGAAGTTGCAAACTTGACACATGAAAATATAAGCGTTACACATCATAAATGTGACACACCTCTTCATGCAGGGATGGATAAAGTTCAACTCATTTACAAACAGAAAAGCAAAAGTGTCCTGAATGAAGCTACAATTATAAAAGTACACTACTCTATATTGAAAGGAGAGCAGTGAACACGAATTCAATACTGCATGACCTTACTGATGCTAAATGGGCTCAAAAAACCATAATAGTTTGTGATCATCCATGTTTGCATTTAATTGTCAAAAACAAGACCTGGTAATTGAGTCGTAATTGCACAATGAAGCTTGAAACATAGTTCAAAATCTTCCAAGATAATGAATCTATCATTTTTAATGTTATTCTGAAAACAAAATTCCGAAGAAAACAAGGACATAAAATTGATTATACGCATTTGTAAGCTGACCAAAGAAAATGATAGGTTACATTTGAAAATCACCCTATCAATATTTCAAATATCATTATTGCAGGTTGACCATGCTTCATTTGTTAACTAAAGTTAATTTTAGCATAAAAGGGCAAAGCCAAGTGAAAATTTACCAAGTCCAAAATGGGGTCCAGAAAAAGAGGGATGTGCTTTACAGGGAACAGGATGGCACAGGGAGGAAAAGAAAAAGCAAACAAACTGCCAGAACCAACGAAAAGGAAAAGCCATAGGTGCAAAACCAACACCATTCTCTCTCTCTCTCTCTCTCTCTCTCTCTCTCTCTCTCTCATGTTTGTGCCAAGAAACCGCATTTACCACCTCGTTTGTTTGACCTGCAGCAATTATCAAATTCAAAAACTTGAGCAAACAAAGGCTGCAGAGGAACATTAATCTCCACCTGAGAACACCTAACCTAAGAAAGAAACAGAGATTTCAGGATTTCACTAGAAAAAGGATCACAAACAGTTCTATGTCATGCTCCAGTGCCATGATATTTCTTCAGATTTTGAAGAAAGATGAAAATCTGTGTGCCTTCTAATTGACAAGAAAAATGCATGGTCCAAGAAAGCTCCAACATGAAAATGAAAAAGCACGTGCAACGCCACAATCAGAATCCATTAGTGTGGAAACAATCACTAACATGTCTTGCGCACGATCACTGGCAAGTGCATTTTTCGCTATGCAGAAGAATGCATCATCAATATTGATGTCCTCTTTTGCAGATGTTTCAAAATAGGGTATATTCCCCTTTGCGGCACACCAGTCCTTGGCTTTTCTTTCAGATACCTAAAGATTTTCACATTTGAATTAGACAAGTATATCAAATAGAAGGGCAATAAAGAATAATGTCCAAGTACTCACCACTCTGCTGTTCCCCCCATCTATGTCAACTTTATTCCCAAGTAGTATAAATGGGAATGTCTGGGGATCCGTGGGGCTTGCCTGCAACATATTCAAATTCATCAACAACACAATCACCTGCCACTGCCAGGTCCAAACCTAATCCCATGGAGATGATAAATCCTTCTAAGGGAACAAAACTGTTCTGCTAGGCATTAAAAAATCAGACAATTTCACCAATGAAGTACCCCAAGTTCTGCCGCTAACGCACAAAGAAGCATTTTAGCTACTACATCAAAGGTCTATTGCTTGTTAAACAAAAAGATTATTCCCGTTTCATGTCCTCTTCTCTCTTGTCACTTCAAACAAATAAGCTTAAATCTATTTTGATCATTCACCCAGTAATAAGATGAACTTCTCCTTTTTTAGCAGAAAATGAAATAAAAGCTACCTGATTAAGAAATTCTGTGTGCCAATTGTCAAGATTGTCAAATGACTTCAACACATTCACATCATAAACAAGAACGCAGCAATCTGCCCCTCTATAAAATGCAACTCCAAGACTTTGAAATCGCTCCTGCCCAGCTGTATCCCATATCTGCCACAAATGTAGAATATTTCAAGTCAAGAATCAAGAATAAAGGTTTTATAAGACTAGTTTTTGAAGTTCAAGCGAATCCAGATAAGTGGGACAACTTTGTACTTTAGAGTATACTGCCCCGACAGAGGAATATAATATGCCAGCTTACCTACTTTCTGGAAGAAAAAAAACCAATCACCTATTAATAAGCACCCGAGAAAGATACAAAATTCACTCACTTGAAGGGTTACAAGCCTATCCTCAACCTGAAGTTCCTTTGTGACAAAATCTGCTCCGATGGTTGCTTTGTATTGGTTGCTGAATTTCTTGTGCACATATATGTTGATCAGTTAAGGAGTTACTACCATCTACCGTTCAGATAAATAAGACAATAGGCAGCTCAAGATGTGCATTGAGATTCAATGAGTAATAAATGAACAAGACAAAGCTGGATATCTAATCCCGTTAAAATAATAACCAATTTTGAGATCATAGAACCATTTGAACGTGATCAGTTACTTGTGTGCGCGACAGATCACAAGTTTGTCGACACAAAGAATTAGCATAGACAGTGGCCTAAAAGCGGTTCAAATCGAGCTCATGAAAGCAGTAGCCGACATAAATAAGTGAAGATGCAAATAAAAAATATAATCTCAAATCATATAATAACGATTAGTTGCGCAAACTTTTCAAACGCTTCAAGAAGGAGCTCCATTCACTAAGCTCGCTAATTATCTGAGACCAGAGAAATTAAATCTGAAACCAGCTTCGAATTATGCCACGACTAGTATGAGTACACCAAACTGAATATCTCGAGTGAACCAAAAATAAATTCGACTCAAGTTGGTCTAGTCGCTCTTTTATGCCGATCTACTCTGTAAATCACCATTTCACTCACTACATATCGACACTAACAACCCATTTGTCTCACTAAAAGTTTGAACCTACAGTTTCCTTCATATTTTGACCGGGAGCACCAAAACTAAACATAATATCGGGAAGAATGTTGATGTCAATCTGTATTTGGTTGTTTACTTCAATATTTCAATTAGAAAAACATGTAATAGCAACATCAAGAACCGAGTAGAGAAACATCGTCAGAGCAATCAAAACTCGCACTTGAGATCCCAACCGTCAAACAACGAAACAACAATTCACAAAAATAAGACGGAAGACCAATTCACTATTGAATCTTCGACGAAAATAAAAGGCGACCCAGAAATTCATCTGTTCCCAAACCAGAGAACGAACAACAAGGGAGATCCAGAAGAACCAGCCACCAAAAGGATACTGATTCATCAACGAAGTCTTTCCCACCCTGAAAACCAAAAACACAACGGAGGTCCATGAGTTGTATAGCCCGACATCAACAACCCCATAAAATAACCAACACACACACACAGAGGGGGGGGAGAGAGAGAGAAAAAGATTTACCCGCTATCACCGAGGACGATGACCTTGAGGAGAGTTCTTCTGCGCATTGACATCTTGGTGTCAATGCAGAAGAAGATGAAGAGGAGGAGGCAGAAGAAGGAACTCGAATCACGCTGGTGATGAGAGAAGACAACAATGAGGAGGTGTAAACGGGTTGGATTCGGGTCACCAATAATACATAGCAAATTCATTTTAGATCGGGTCTAGTACAACTCTAAATCCTCAAAACCATATCCGATCCATTTTTTGTTAACGTAAACCCCTTCGAACGGTATACCATGACCGAACACGAGAGAGAGAGACCAAGCTTTTGGGCGAACATGAGAAACATTTCTTCTATTGGTTATATGTTGGTAGTAATTTGTTATAGCAACTAATATGCATCAATATTGATAACATTAGTATAAATAGATACAAAACTTCATAAAATGTAAAAACTAAGAAAGACATTATTTTTCATGTCTGACTCTAAATCCAATTATATGAGTTGATAAAAATAAAATTAGACCTTTTAATCTTAAACTTTTATAGAATCTATTTTGTAACACAAGCATTTGATTTTAATCTTAAACTCCTATAGAATCTATTTTGTATCTAAAAAAACAGCATTTGGCACTCGTCAGTGGTATATTTTAATGCAGGCCTTGTTAAAAAAGGATTTGGAGGGGGATGCATTGTAAGAATAATGACAAAAATACCGTTTATGTTATTTTTAGCACTAAATTTTAGAATTTTGGTCATTCAACAACTATTGGCACACGACAGCATATAAAAGGTTTTTCAGAGCTCGTTTAACCAAATCCTTTTATGTTCTCTTGGATTATAGCCGAATCTAAACATTTACCAAATTTGAAACATAATCAGATCCCTTCTAATTGGATTTCGATTTAGACATGGATTGAAATCCTAACTTTTTAACACCAAACTCAGTTCCAACTAACATAAGATCGGACGTTTCTTTGCAATTGTGCTCAATGTTTGTCGGATCAAGGTTCAATATCAGATTCAACCGTAACAAATTATAATCCAATTATTGATAAATTTTTTGTAATACAATATCTAAGTGGATTCAAAATCGGATCTTCATTTATGCATGGATCCCTGAATTCAACTGAAAGACCAAGTGGCTTGTTCACGTGGTACAGGTAAAAAAGGAAAAGATCGTGCAAATTCAGAAGCCGCTCATCTTCACATGCACCGAGAAAGCACTGTGCATTATCAACCCCACCAGTTCACGAGTTCCGGCGACCACGTGGAGAAAAAGGAAACACAGACAAAGGTGATTTATGGAAGAGATAAAAGGTCATGTGGTTGGAGCGATCATGAATTCAAGAAAAGAATGAAAACCAATCATGCATCTTTCTATAATTGAAAAATATTGTCCCTCATCCAAGAAAAATTAGATCACACACTGTGCTGTAAATATAGTTGCCTGAACTTAAAGCTAAAATCAGGTTTTCACAAAGTGAATAAACCCCTCGCAACGGCTTAGGCGGCAAACCGCTTGTGCCAAACTTCTTCTGGTTTAAATTTTTTGAGATCATTAACATGCAAGTTGAAGCATGACGGAGGCACCTTGGCCTAACTTTTCGCTTTTGCCAACCAAACCTTACCTGCAAGTAGCATAGGGTACCGATCAGCAGCTCTTGAAAATGATGTGTCCAACGTCCAGGCATTGAAAGCAAACCCTGTAAACTAGTCAGGCAAGCGTTTAGCAGGGGCTCGATTTTCATAAAACATAACTTTCCACTTTTGCCAACCAAACCTGACATGCAAGGAGCTTGAAGTCCAAGGTCTATTACATGTGATATGTGGACATCAATCAATTAGAATTGGTAGGTACCAAGAAACTGGCTTCTGGAAATCTTCTCACGAGCTTTCATGTTGTGCTTAGCTTAAGGTTGCTTCTTAGACGCCCAAGAGAGGGGTTGAGCATAATTTGTGGGACCAGACTAAAAGGCCAACCTTTTGCTGTGGTTAAGGGTGGAGCCAGAAGTTTTGTGTTGCATGGGTCAAACTATAGTTTCAAAATTTTGACAGGGACAGAAATAAATATTTTTAAAATTTTTTATATATATTAAATTAAAAAATTTTAGATTTACATATAAATTTTTAAAGTTTTTAAAATCTGAGGGCGGGCCAAAACCCCTGCCCGTGCCTCCTTCCCTCTGCCCCATCCTAATGGGGTCCAACTCTTGCCTCATAACCTTGGGAATAGGGAGAAGAAATTGGATCTTTGACTTTTGGTTTGCTTTTGAAGGGGTTAAGCCCCCAAACTAGGGTTACCAATTTTTTTTGTAGCATTTGGATGCCTCAAAACTAGATTCGAAGAAAACCTAATTTTGATGAAACTCGGTTTTGTAAAATAGAGTGAAAAACTTGGTTTGCTCATGTTATTAGAAAAACATGTTTTGGCCTTTGGGTGCATAAATTAGACAGACAAGGTTTAAAAGCCTTGGTTTTTATAGAACTATGTTTGGGTTGGATGAGGGTGTCCTCTCAACTTATTTGTGCAATGAATGGCATTATAACACATGCATATAATATACTATAGAGTTTATATGTGTGTGTATGTGTGCTTAGTATTTATGAGGATTCAAAAATGTCACATGCAAAAAGAGCTAAAAGTTGAAAATTCATTGTCGAAAGCACAATATCGATTGCCTAAAGCACCATAACTAATTGTTGCATTATAAACTATTTGGTAACATTTTCTTAGCAATCGATTCTTAAATTTTAACTATCCAGCAACATCAGTATGTTATATTTGATTATTCAAATTCAATGGAAACCAACACATCTAATGGCGTCATATAGGCAAAATGTGGACCCATTGATAATATATATATTTTTTTCTGAACAGTATCAGCCTATTGAAAACATGAGCGTAGATAAATGTATTTTTGAAAAGGAGATCAGTTTCGCAAAAAATATCGATGGTCGGTTGGGTTTAGTTGGCCGTTGCTTTCTGTGTGACCTGTTGATGGGCCCTCCTGTATTTATGTCGGTTAAGAAAGGGACTAGCCGTTGACGTAATTCAGTTTAAAAAGAGAACAACACCGTTCTGGTTATTAATGTAAAAGAGGGTTCAAGTACGTAAAGCATCTCCACTTCCAAGAGAATGGGTTTTTAACGTGTAAAGATAAGACAATTTCCTAAATAATAGGAAGTCATTAATAATGAACATATTATATGTAGTAATGTAGTTCATTTTTTTAATTATGTGTAAATACAGAAGTTTGTACACATTCACATGTGTGTGCACTTCTTTGATAGTGGTAGGGGTGGAGCAAAAATTTGTTGAGCGAATGGAATTAGTTAATCTTAATAAAAACCAAAATATATAAGACATGTAAAATTTTTTAAACAACGAGTCGAGTTCGACTCATGAACGAGTTCGAGCCGAGTCATTTGCTTAACAAGTCGAGCTCGAGTTCATGAGTCGACTCGTTCAAATAACCAAGTTGAGTTCAAGTTCAACACGTAACTACGGAGTCGAGCTTGAGCCTCAATCGAGTTTGTCGAGCATTAATCAATATATTCAAACGAGTTTACGAGTTTGTCGAGCTCGAACTCAACAAGTCACGATGAATATCAATGATGAATATCAATTCCATTCAAACGAGTTTGTCGAGCTTTAATCGAGTCGAGCTCAAACTCAACTCGTAACGATGAATATCAATTCTATTTAAACTATTTTGTCGAACCTTAGTCGAGTCGAGCTTGAGCTCAACACGTAACTGTCAAGTCGAGCTTGAGCTCAACACGTAACTGTCAAGTCGAGCTTGAGCTGCTTCCATCGAGCTATTCTCGAACTTGAGCTGAGTCGAGCTCAAAGTTTCATTAGTCGAGTTCCAGCTGACTGAACTCTTGCTCATTTGGGCTCGTGGTTCACCCATAGTCTCATGTTAGGACCTAAAATAAGCCTTGATTCCAAACTCCCTAAGACTCACAATTTCAAGTTTTCACTTCGGAGATCTACCCTTATAAGAGTAATCTTCACGTAAAATCTCTCTCTTTAATAACTTTTCAAATTTTCTTTTCCCTTTTGTTAAGTCTGAATTTATAAGTCATGTGGAGTTCATAAAAGTTTGATAGCTCATTTTTTGTGGCAAGACAAGCAACGGTGATCTCATAGTTTGCTTTTAACAAGACAAACCGAGTCGAACAACGAGCAGCTTTGCTTGTTTGCCGCTAAAATCTTGGCCATAGTTTGCAAAAGTTAGTACTGTCTATTGCAACCAACAAAAAAATTTGGGGTTTCCTTCGGAATGATAAGTACGGCTAAATGCGAGCACAGATTTTATCGGTGGAGTCCGCTGAATACGACCACCAAAATGCGATATCAGAATGTCTGCAACAGCTGAAATGTAAAATATCACAATCCCTTGGGAAACGGATTCACAGATTGGTTGTCAGAAGACTCGAAAAGAAGCTTTTGCAGGTTGGGGTCTTCAGTTCGAGGCAAACCACGACTCGCCAAGCTGGAGTTCAGGTGGTGAAAGGTTGAGGTACAGCTGGTCGGAAGCCGGCGGTCGATCGTTGGTCGGCGAAGAGCTTTTCGTATAGGGTAAGGAACTCCCTCTCTCTCTCTCGCAGACGAGCACACACACAAAAGTACTGAGCAATTGGATATGCAGAGGACCTGTTTGTTCAAAAAATCCTAACCAGATTATTTAGGTTTTTTTGTTAATCCAAGGCACAAGGAGTTTGGAGCAGAGTGTAGGGTGCCAGATTGTGTTATGTCAATAGTTGGCTCTTTAGTAGCAGTTTTTTGAATTGGTTGTAGCTGAAGAACTCCATAGTTTCTTCGTTCTTGACTGTGACTTGGTGACTTGAACTATATGTCTTGTACCAGATTGAAGGAGTTACTGCCCATTGACCGATCATGCCATGAAGGATGCGAAGGGTTTATAGGTGGCAGTTTAAGACTTTAAGTTGTGAGGCGGGTGAACAAAGATGAGTGATCGGATGGTGCTATTGGCCGTGGTATTTTTCTCAGATATGCACCATTCGTGTTCCTGCAGTTATTATGCAGCATTTCCTATTCTTCTGCAAGGATTAAACTTGCCTAATCTTCTTATCATTGAAAAACCACCCCGTACCAGGCCTTGATCTTTTGCTTTTTCTGTACATTTTTTAGCAGGATGTTGTTTAAATTTTCATTCTTGACAGAAATGTGCAGATAATATATTCTTCTGCCTCAATGATATAGCAATTTGTAGTTGCTGGGATAGGGCCAGTTTAAGTTCATGGCCACCTTCTTATCTTGTGGCAGACAGTGTAGGTGCCATGCTTAGTTGCCACAAGAATCTCTGCCCTTTTCATTTTCGTGGCATCGGAGAGACTTGTTTGATAGTATATCAGGTTGTAAACTTGGTGTGAATCATGAGAAGCTTTTCTTAGGATATGTTTAAACCCTGAATCCTAGTTATTGATATGATGAACCAAAAAAATTGATTTTTTTTCCTCTTGGTCTTCTATGACAACGATTCAGAATATTTGTATACATTTTTTGTATACAAATCTAAACTAATTTTTAATTTCTTCTGGACAGAACTGCTCTTCAGGACACCATATCCAACCTCCTTCAGGCAGGCTGCAATTAGCTGAAAGTTTCACCAAACATTTGAGACCTCTACGAGCTAACATAAAGATGACCTCCCGAAATTTAAGTGATGGAACTATCAAACATGCAGAAACCCTCAAAGAAATAAATGCAATATCTAAAGTTCCTCATGTAATGACTGTTGCGGGTTCTGATTCGGGGGCAGGAGCTGGCATACAAGCTGATTTAAAGGCTTGTGCTGCACTTGGTGTTTTCTGTTCTTCTGTCATTACAGCAGTGACTGCTCAAAACACTTGCGGAGTCCAGGTGAGTCCAGGTGGTGCAACTCTCTCAACATTGAATTTGTTAATTTTGTGCAAGAATGAGAAACTATTTTTGTGGTCACAGGGAATTCATGAGGTGCCAGAAAATTTTATTTATGAACAACTGAAGTCAGTATTATCAGATATGCATGTCGATGTGGTAAATTGCTGATTCTTTGCCATTTTAACCAATTAAGTTTTGCTTGCTTATTTATTAATTTGATGCGTGTTATCCAATGATATCTAAAAACTATTCTGATTAGTTAGTTTCACAAAACTATGCATTAGTAGGTCACTTTTGAGTTTTGACGCTGCTATCTTATTTCCCCAGGTGAAAACTGGGATGCTTCCTTCTGTTGGTGTGGTTAAGGTTCTCTGTGACAGCTTGAAAGAGTTCCCTGTTAAAGGTAAGTTGCATTTCTTTAGGGTCAAAACATTGTGATTCTTGTTGCTGTGTAGCATGACTTTATTCTCGAGTGCAGCTCTAGTGGTAGATCCTGTCATGGTTTCTACAAGTGGAGATGCACTGTCAGGGCCATCTGTCCTAGATATACTTCGGTATGTAAAATTTATTGCACTAGATGTATCAAATGTTAAGTAGATAGCACATGGGCTTCTCTCAAATACTATGGCTGATGTCCATGCTTTCTGGGTCTGCTGCCCCCTAGGCATATATGAACATACCAACTTCCATCTGCAAAATGTATTGGGATGTTAAGAGAACATTTTGAAACATCTCATGTTGTGTGCCTATTTTTTTGAAAAGGAAATAAATTTTCCTTTTTCTTTTCTTTGAAGTACTTGTTATTTGCCTGAGTGTCTCACAAAGTTGATTCTGCATTTGGGACACAGGAAGGACCTTCTTCCCATGGCGGACATTGTTACTCCAAATCTTAAAGAAGCGTCTACTTTATTGGGTGGAACTGAGGTCAAAACAGTTGCTGATATGCATTCTGCAGCAAAATCAATCTATTCTTTAGGCCCAAGGTTGAAATTTGGATTATAATTTAAACTCTAAGTGATATTGTTAATACGAGAAAGAAAGCTTTCTTATGCTCTTTAAATTTGACTACATATATTGGCTGAAACATTATTGTCTTTATTAGTTTTATTTCATAGTACTTATGTGCTGCAGCCCGCTTGGTTCAAATGTTTATGGCATGGGCTGGTGCAACTTTAGGTTGTAGATCAAGTGTGAAAGCTGGTTTGTTTCACACCAGCTTATTAGTGGATTTATATGTTATAATCCTATGTTTGTTTGGGAAAATGAAAAGATAACTGATATTTGGCCACTCATTATTTGATTATCAGCAAACTGTGTGCTGCATAACATGTGTATGTTCCACATCTACCAGTGCCATGCAAATAAAGTTATGGTTCATGTTAGACCTGACACATCTATCCTAGGAGTATGACTTAAAAGTCATCCTCTAGGGTAGCTTTTAACTTTAAGCATATCTACAGTCTTTTCTTTTATTTTTCTTGTTACTGCTTTCTGGGAATTAAGTATCTGCTATTTTTTTTTTCCAGAAATGTTCTGGTCAAAGGTGGGCACCTTCCAGACTCATCAGATGCTATTGATGTATTTTTTGATGGTAGGGTGAGACTGTACTACAATGTCCTTATGGTCCTTTCAAATGTAAACATTTTTATTTCCTCTTAGCTGATGTCCTATGTGCTTTTATGTGTGTGTTGTTATATACCTACCAACAATATTGAATTGGAAAAAACTGTTGCTGGCATGCATAGGTGTGCATTCTGTTGAGCTCCAGGCACCACGTATCAGGGCTTATAATACACATGGAACTGGTTGCACCCTGGCATCATGTATAGCTGCTGAGCTGGCAAAAGGTTCTCCTATGCTTCCAGCCGTCCAGGTAAGTTTATAACCATGGCCTAATGAGTTCCATTTAGAAAGCAATCTCTCCATTATTAGTTTCAGCAGGAAAGGTGTTTGTTTTTTTATTTTGGAGTTACAAACTTACAACTTTTGCTCCATGAATCTTGTCAACTGAAATTACCTCTTTTCTATAGAACCTCAAATGATGTTCTTAGTGGGCTTTATCTTTTTTCTTGATTCTTTTTACCTTGTGATGGTGGAAGAAGGGGAACCTTTTTAAACCTTTTACCTCATGTTCTTAGTAGAAGATAACACCAGGATCCATATATGTTGGAGACTTGCACTTTGTGGAACAATTGAAGAGCCATATCGATGACGGCATTTCGTGACACATATGCTTCCTCTTCCCAAATTAAAGCAGGATATTAGCGGGACTTGAGTAATGCAAAAGATAATCGGTTTCAGGCTCCAGTCCTGATGTGAGAAATTTTTCCAATCTAAGATACAATTGGGGCATATGTCCTGATCAGGAATTTGTTCACATGAAAACTGTTGATTTTTGTTAAAATTAGAGTCAGATGAGGTTCTGTATTTGGATCTGGATGTGAAGGTACTGAAATTCGTTATGAAGTCTGATTAGTAAATTAGTAATAAGAGTCTATTCTCTTGTCAATGCAGCAGCTGACTGGAATTCACTAGATATATCCCCTAAACCCTGACTATGTCCCTATTTGAGAAAGTCTTTGTGTGTCATGCAGGTGATTTAGCTAGAATTGTTTGGCTGGTACACATAAAAGCTATTATAGGTCAATCAGTTGTAAATGGACAATATATGGGTTCCTGAAACATGTTGCTTTTAGCAAAAGGGTAAAAGCTCAATTGATTCTGATACAAGTTCAATGTTGCTAACAATATAAGAAAGCCTTTTCACTTGAGTATAAAACTTAACCAGAAAATTGTGGTATACCACAGATTCCTCAAATCAACATTTGTTTACCAAGGGGAAAAAAACTTATCAATTTTTCATGGCAGAAAATTTAGGGATCCTTCTTTTTTCGGTAGGACCCTGTGGTAATTGATTTGCCTTAAAATATATGTATAAAAGTTTTGAAGTTTTGGCAGGCAGCAAAACAGTTTGTTGAGCAGGCGCTTGAGCACAGCCAAGAGTTTCTCATAGGAAGTGGGCCTCAGCGGCCATTTAATCACTTATTCATGCTTCAAACTGGTGATGTGAAACAGCCACAGAAACCATTTAAGCCAGCTGATTTGTTCTTATATGCAGTCACTGATTCTGGAATGAACAAAAAATGGGGCCGTTCCATTTCAGAAGCTGTGAAAGCTGCCATTGAAGGTGGGGCAACAATTGTCCAATTGAGGTTAGTTTTCTTTAAATTAAAAAAAGTCCCTCTGTAAAGTTTTCTAAATTTGTACTTTTCGGTGCTGACATAAACAATTCTTTAGATGCATTTTAAATATATGCTGAATGTTTACTCCTTTCTGCTTACTGAAATTTGTTATGACGTTGTATATGTGATTCTTATGTTCATGGTAGGTTTGCATCGAGAGATTTCTCTAATTTCATCTGGTTTCTAGTGATTAAGAATTCAAATGCCTGGTCATCTGGTCTTGAGACTTTTGGTGGTTCAGTTGAATGATTCAGTTCAGGATTTAGGTGTATCTGACTGAGCCAGCTTGTAGCAAATTATATATATATATATATATATATATATATATATATATATACAAGTAAAATTGACATTTGTGACTGACAGTCGAACTTAACATATCTTATAATTTTTGGGTCTAAGCATTTTCTGGCCATTATTGTATCAAAAGCTGCAGGAAAGTCTATTATCGTCCTGCATAAACTGTAGTTACATCAAGAAGGTATCAATCACACAGTTTGATGAAAGAAAATCCAGATCATGAATGGATTTGTTGAAGATTAAAATGTAATCTGCTCATAAGTTTCTTTCTTTTGCAGAGAAAAGGAGGCTGAAACCAAGAAATTTGTAGAAGCAGCTGAGGAATGCATGGAGATTTGCAAGTCATTTGGTGTGCCTCTGTTAATTAATGACCGGATAGATGTAGCCCTTGCTTGTGATGCTGATGGAGTGCATGTTGGGCAGTCAGATATGAGTGTCCCCATGTCTCGCAAGCTACTTGGCCCTGGAAAGATCATTGGTGTCTCCTGCAAGACTCCTGAGCAAGCCCGAAAAGCTTGGTTGGATGGTGCTGACTATATTGGCTGTGGTGGCATGTTCCCTACAAATACAAAGCAGAACAACCCTACGATTGGGTTGGCTGGATTGAAAGCAGTCTGTGAGAGCTCACCGTTACCTGTTGTGGCTATTGGTGGCATTGGCATCAAGAATGCCCATTTGGTCATGGAATCTGGCTTCCCAAATTTAAGCGGTGTAGCTGTTGTCTCAGCACTGTTTGATCGAGAATCTATTTCTGAGGAGACTCGTAGGCTGAAGTCTGTGATCTCAAAAGTGGTATCAAACTGATATGAAATGGTCACAGAATCTGATAACTTATGCTCAGTTGGCTTGAGAAAATAAATGGATAATCTATTCTTCATTGTAGCCAATAAATTGGTTTGCATGGAAATAAATGGTTTTAGAAATCTCTGACTCAATTTGTCACACTTGTTTTGCCGCTCATCATGGAAGCAATTTATAAGTTTTGTGTCACAAAATTATTGCACAGACAAAGGTAGGTCACACGTTTCAAGAAACATATGCCGGTTTCTGTTAAACTGTTATAGGAGTTTCAAGATTTTGAAGATCACGGGATTGTTCGAAGTCTCTTCTTGTGATAGCCAAACAACTCAGATGATCCTATCTGCATTTGTTTCCCCCCAATATTCTATATATGAGAGCCGGTATTATCCCAGGATGCCAAAGAGGTTGTTGAGATTCCAATTTCAAGCAGGGCGACAAGTATCTGTCGGGTTTTACTATTGCTCCCATTAAGGTCTAGGTCTCAAACTACTCTTATTGGAAAAAAGGAAGTGATGCTGGAGAAATGGAGAATCCTGCATCCGGACATTTCCCTTTGTGCTTATATCTTGATTGAATTTGAAGGAGTCAGTACAACTGGGGAGGCCCATGGCCAGGCCAGTAGGCCTTACTGTGCAGCAAAGGCCCTTAACTCTCCAATTTTAAAATGTTGGGGAGGTGACAGTGCGGAAGACAAAAACCAGCACAACCAAATTTTCCACTAAAAAAAATGAGTTCTCTGCTCTAAGGAAAATTTCCAATGTCTTGCAAGATCCAGGTGCCTCAATAAACAATCACTGGCATTTCAGGTCACAACCTGCCCATGCAAATTTCTGCAGTTTCTGTCTAATGGTTTTGCCATAATTGGATGTAACAAGATCTCATGGAAATATGAGTTTACGTGCTTCAGCTTTCTATGATTCACCCTGTTCGCCGAAAAGGCCAGTACGAGCCGAAGTATATCCTATCGTTTTAAAAGGTTAATGATACAAAATAAAAACCAATATCAGGAAACCGATCACTCTTCGTTCTTGTGAAAAATGAGTTCCATATCGCCTGATAGGTTTTTACCTAAAACTACGTGACCACTAACAACGCTGGATAATAATTTGAATAAACTTGATTGTAGGAACTTAGTCTCAGCATCCACACAAGTAACAAGAAATTGTTCGAACGACATTAGATTGCATCCAAAACTTAGTTTTAGCATCATAGCCAGTGCAAAAAAACTTAATTCAGCGACAAAATCTAAGGTCTTGTTTGGGTTATACCTTTAAAAAATAATGTTTGTGATGACATTTGTACTAACTATTTTGTAAAACTTGTTTGTTTTAGTGACGAAAGAAGAACAATATTTTCTGCTAATAACCTGAAGGGGGCTGAGCTCTTCACTCCCCCAATTTGTATATGATATTTTGTTAAAGTTGAGTTTTTCAACAACCCAATTTCCACCATCACCCAAGCACACCTTAAACAAGTAAAATTAAATGAACATTTGAACTGTTACCCAAACAACTGATATGTATATAAATGGTGTGAACCAATACTAAACAACGAAAAATGCTTGTAATCTTTTTTTTTCTTTGTTTTTTTCTTAACTGTACATTATGATGTAGCGGACGACACACATATATATGAAAATCATATGGATATATAATAGATGAACTAATGTTGTTATTACATGTATATATATATAATATGACAAACATGTGTAGATTAGTTCTGTTCTGCCTGTGTTTGTGCCCACAGGAATTTTTGTTGATGATCGTCACTATGATTATGTTTGGTGGTGGTTAGACTATTAGTGTGTATTTGCAACCTACAATGATTTGTGCTACTACATTTATGGTAGTAAGCTTAGCTTTAGCCAAACTTAAGATTTCAATTCATAAGTGGTAGCTTTGAGCTGCATACTGGTTTTTATTTGAGATAAATGTATATCCATTTTTCCAAACCATACCCTACTTAAGGTTAGACATTTTCATACTCATATTGCAATCTAACTCAATTTCCATTTTATCTCTACAGGTAGTTTTTGATTGACTATTGACTTTTGGATGAACTCCATAAGTTTTGGTACAAACTAGCATTGACAATCTATACATTGAATCGAGTTTGAGATTTTTTTTTTCATTGAGTCATTGTAATCTTTTTTCTTTGGGCTATACATTAATTCTTGTGACATCGTTATTCTCATTGGATCTGTTTTTGCTTTGGTTATTACTTAAATTTGATTTAACGTTTAAAACTTGATGTTCATTCCTTAATATATCTATACTTTTTTCTTTTATATATATATATATATATATAATTTTGTGTCAAAACTTGAGTAGTGACCGAAGCGCCCTTTATATATATGTATATATGTCCTTAAATTTTTAGTATGATTTTGTTGTCATATAAGCAAATAGGACATTTTTTAATCCCTTGTGGCTTGCCAACTAATTGGCTTGTTTGACGCGGCTGGAGTAACCGGCTTTGAGTTGAATAAACGCTCGGTTCGCTAACGACGTTTTATTAGCCTTACCTGCTACCCTCCCTCCAACACACAGAGCACTGGCACTTGCCACGAGTAACTGAAGCGTGCGAACATGATGCACACGAGCGGTTAACGTTTGGAAATACATGGAGATCGTGGCAGCGCGCGGAGAGCAGTCCCGAGGAAGAGATGCAAGAAGCGAAGACGCAGCGGACAACGAGGAGGAAGAGAGGGAGAAGAAGAAGCAGCGGCAGCGGAAAGTCGGACTGCGCCTGATTATTCACGATCTTTGTCTTGTCAAGTTCCCGTACATTTCCCCTGTGCGCTCCACTTAAGAGGACTGAGATCGGGATCAACATTAGATCTGGTTCTGCAAGATTCGGAATTAGGACCGTATAAAAACGAGAACGAAGGAGAGAGAGAGTTTGCGCGGAATTGGCATCCATGGCGTGCATCAAAGGGACATTAAGATCGGCGTCCGTGGCGTTCTCGCCGGATTCGCCGTACCTGGCGGCTGGGACTATGGCCGGCGCGGTGGATCTTTCCTTCAGCTCTTCGGCGAATCTGGAGGTTTTCAAATTGGATTTCCAGTCCGATGAGTGGGAGCTGCCCGTGGTGGGAGAGTGCGCTAGTAGCGAGCGCTTCAGCAGGTTATCGTGGGGGAAGCCTGGACCGGGCAGCAAGGAATACGCGTTGGGACTGATTGCCGGAGGGTTGGTCGACGGTGGCATCAACATCTGGAACCCTCTCAGATTAATGAGGTTTTTCTTTCGTTCTTGTTTTATGTCATTCTTTTAATTATTTCGCGATTGTGAGTTTGAATTCGGTCCGTCTTCGCATTTAGTTTTGAGAATTGGATGTCGGAATGTCTGTTTCTTCAAATTTCTTCTTCCATGTCCATGTCCCGTTTATGAACTGCGCTTAAATCTTGTCCATGGATAAACACAAAGTTCGTTTTTAGTTAGATTATTTAGTATTTACTGCACGATTAGTATCTAGTTTTGAAGGATGGATCCATTTTGCAGCTCCAAGGTTGCTGAAGGTTCTCTGGTTGCAAGTCTTCAGAAGCATACGGGGCCGGTAGGTAGTATACTTTTAATAATTGGATGAAACTCTCCTTAAATGGATGATATTTATGAAGATGTTATGTTTTTCGTTGTGCCACAGGTTCATGGATTGGAATTCAACATTAATTCACCAAATCTACTTGCTTCTGGTGCTGATGATGGAGAACTTTGCATTTGGGATCTTTCCAACCCTGCAGAGCCATCACACTTCCCACCCCTGAAGGCAAGACATGTTGGCAGCCTGACATAACTTAGTTCTATATCTTTTATTCTGATTGTAGTTTCACGGTTTAGTTTAGTTCCTGGTCTGAGTTGCTGACTCATATAATAAATAATAATGCAGCTTAAGATATGAATTAACTTTACATCCAGTTTACATTGGTGCAATTCTTAATATAATTTAACATTTAAGTAAACTCATGTTATTGTTTTTGTTCCTTATAATATCGATTCAAGTGTAAGCAGTGATCCTAGTGCTGTCATGATTTACAATATTTCTTTCTCTCTTTGTCTGGACTCATATATTTAGTGTTAACGTATCCTGCCACCAGAAAATTTTCAACAGGGAGGGAGGTGGAGGGGCGAGGGCCATTCTTGATATGGGAAACACTGAAGAGGTTCAACAGATGAAAAATTAAAAATACCTAGCAGAACACTATGACATATCAAAAAAAATATGAAACTTTTATTAGTTGACAAGTCATTGGCTGCAGCTGATAGAACAATGAACTAATCGGTACGATTGATGGCGCATCAATTAATGTAAAAAGAACCAATTGGAAGGCAATGGCCATGGTTGTAATCTTTCATACTATTGGCAAATGAATCTATTATACCATTTGATCCCTGCGTTGGAAGAAACTGTAAGGTGTAAGAAAATGGATGTTCAGATAAATGCCTTTCAGTGTACAATCCAGTCAACAAATAATTATTTAGAAAGAGAAGGCAAAGAAAGAGAAGCTTCTTAGATCCATGCTTGGTGACTGCCTAATTGCTGCGTTTTGTGTAGAGAATTCATAAAGCAAAAAGCATTTCTATGCACTAATGTATAAAATAGTACCTAACAACTATTTAGAAAGAGAAGGATGAATTAGTTTTTGGTGTGCAAACAGTTTATGTCCATATCCCTTGTCCCTTGTCTAAGTAAAACTTCTTTATCACTTGAGTTGTTGGTAGAACCTTTTTCTAAATATTCGCCTTGGTGCTTTGAAGGCCAATATCCCAATATGTCATATGGTTTCCTGATTTCTTGTCAAAGATTCTTATGAAAGATTTTATTCATGTTGTGGAATAAAACTGAAAAGTATGTGTTGTTTGAGCTATTTTTTTTTTTTTTTTTTTTTTTTAATGTTCTGTACAGCACATATAATCTTGCTGTTATTATTTGAAGGATATATGGCATGGTTAGTTATATTCTGCCTCATATTTATATCATGCTCTTTCTTGTATTGCTTTTTTTTTTTACATATTTAAATGGGTTTTAAACTTTATTTAACTGATTTTACTGTATCATTCTTCACTTCTCTGTAGTCTACATCTAAAATTAAGATTTCTTCTACTAAATTTACGTTTATTGATAGAGGTTAGTTAACTTTATATACTGTATAGTTTAACATGCATCGAATTTTTGATTCATTATTGAAACTCCACTGATGTATGTCCAAATAATTTATAAAATGTAGCTTAATTGTGAAATTTACATACACAGACATATAAGGACATATCTACCTACTTAGTATTTTTTTGTATTTTCTGCTACCACATCCTCTTTTACCTGCATCCTCATTTTTTGACATAGGTCAACATTTGATGGCATTGGGGACCAATCTTGTGATGTCATGCTGATAGTTAGCAATAAGGCATGAATATGAAAACATTCATTAAAGAATGGAAGTGATTAAAAGGCTTTTCATCTAAAAGATGGATGAAACAATGAAAGGGTGTATTTTTGAAGATTTAAAAGTTAATGCATGAAAGAATGAGTTAGTCCTCATTTTGTAAAGCGAATTACTGCAGACAGGCTGTGTGATATTTCTTTCTTCTTAAGTCCAACCTATTGCAACTATGCTTCTGGCAATGGATGGTCTTTGAAATTTGTAAGTTTTTATTGTCTTTTAAATGTAAAGGAACTTCAGTTGTGGTTCTTGATACCAGATTGATGCATGCCATTTCTTTATCCTCTAATGCTCTAGTTTTTAATTAAGTGAGAGTTACTGTGGTTGTTTGTTCAGCAGTTGCGATCTTCTCCTTAAGGCTTCTATGTATCTGTAGTGTATTAATTGTTTAATTAATTGATATTTATAATTACCTTAGGGTGTTGGATCTGGTGCCCAAGGTGAAGTGTCATTTCTGGCATGGAACCACAAAGTGCAACATATATTAGCATCTACTTCATATAATGGGACTACAGGTATGGTCTCACTATTAACTATTGATAGACAAAAACATCACTAATCATGTCTGTTATGTCTAATCAACCTTATAAAAACTTCATCTTTTTCTGGGTACAGTCATTTGGGATTTGAAGAGGCAGAAACCAGTGATAAGGTAACCTTGCTTGTCTAAGTAATGTGATCACAAATGGCAATTTGGATTTCTATTAGTTAATTCTCACCAAATTATGATTTGTTCACGTGTTGTGAATATGTGAAACAGCTTTTCAGATTCAATTCGAAGGCGATGCTCGGTTTTGCAGTGGAACCCTGATGTTGCAACCCAGCTTATTGTTGCTTCTGATGATGATAGATTTCCTTCATTAAGGGTGCACTACTTTTGTTTTTTTGTTAGTTTTAGTTTCTGTTGATATGTTGTGTTAGAAACTTTTGGTTCTTCCATGCAGGTTTGGGACATGAGGAACACAATATCACCAATGAAAGAGTTTGTTGGCCACTCGAAAGGTTTTCTTCATAATTGTCTTTCCTTTTTCTCTTAGAAATCCTGTGATTCCTGTATGCTGCAGTCGTGTGCTATATCCTCCTTTAACGACATTGATTTAGCGTACACTTTAGGTTCTTATTCATAGTTGTAATATCAGTCCCATCAACTTATGAATTGCTAGAATTTGATGTCACCAATTTTACCTGCCTGAGTATCTGCTTGACATACATTATACATAAGACATTTGTGATGTTTTGACTTGTTGATCTGGATAACAACAACTGCAAACTGGGACCATTGTTTTACAGCTATCCACCATTTGGTGAATCTTATATAAAATCCATAACTTAAATATTCATCCTTCTGTGCCGTCTAGCTTTTCTCGAAGTTTCAGAATTAGATCAGACAGGGACTTCATGGGCTAACAATGTACATGTGAAAGATAATTCAAAATGAACTCTTAATACTACACCCTTTCAAGTTTCAATTGCCAAGGTCTATTAAGGTGCTTGGAGCTTGACAACCTGCAGAGCATCTTGTAAGAAAAAAAAAGAACAAATAGGACTCCTATTTAGTCTTCTAATATAGGTATCTCTGGTTTACCCTCTAAACTGCATGAACAGATGGATGGCTACTGGGATGCTTTGTTAATTAAAGAGATCTGTAGTGAAGTGGGTATCATGGCGATTGTAAGTCAGATTAATTTAACTGTTCACCTTTTCCATAAGAGATGAGGAAATTTGAAGATAAAACGTTTTTCACCTGTTTGTGTATTTGCCTGATTGATCCCTAGAGTATCCATTATTTTACATGCCCTTTTAATTGTCCATGATTTAGAAACCTTTGAGCATCTATCCCCTCAGAATTACATTTTAGGTTATTGTATGCATTATGTGGATTGATTGGCCAGAGCCTCCAATTTCTCATGCATGCACAGAAGTCGCTGGGCCAATGTTTGACACCAAAATGGAATATTAGTGTGTCGTGGTTGACCTGCCAAAGATGCTATACGAGACAGCACCTTCTCTTTTTGCCAGTGAATTTGACAACAGTAGTGAATGTGAAATCATGATTGAGGTTAATGACAATGGTAAAGCTCCTGCCTTGGTTATGCAGTTCAATTGAAAACTTGATGTACAACTTAATATAATAATTAACAAACTACCACAGGGCGTTGTACAAAGATTTGGTCGTTGGTTCTTCCACTTACACCCTCTCACATGTTTGCTATTTTTCCGAAAATGATTTTGTAGTGTTAATGCCATTTGGGCCATTTGGTGCAAATTGTATTGGAAGCAGAGCTTATGCTTGGAGATTTTCAGGCACATCATCATTCTATTAATTTATCACCCTAAGGTCTAAGCTTCTGCAGGTGTGATTGCAATGTCGTGGTGTCCTAATGATAGCTCCTTCCTACTTACATGTGCAAAAGATAATAGAACTCTGTGCTGGGACACAGTCACTGGAGAGGTAAGGTTTCATTCTCCACCCTAATTCTTCATGTTAAGATGGAGAATATGCACAGTTTCATGGTGTCCTCATGACAGCTTCATTCGTTCTCTTTCTCCCTTTCTAATATGCACAGATAATTTCTGAATTGCCTGCCAGTACTAATTGGAATTTTGATATCCATTGGTACCCAAAGATACCGGGTGTCTTATCTGCATCTTCATTTGATGGGAAGATTGGTATATACAATATTGAGGTAACATTCCTTCATGTGTTGCATGTGGTTCTTGTATCTGCGGTTTCGCATTGTTTTAAAATGCTAAGGCTTTTAACTTTGATTACTTTGAGTCCTTGTCAGGATGTTATGATATGCAACTTTGAGTTGACCACTACATCAGGTTGTATCA
Organism: Nymphaea colorata; assembly: GCF_008831285.2. Taxonomy (NCBI): domain Eukaryota; kingdom Viridiplantae; phylum Streptophyta; class Magnoliopsida; order Nymphaeales; family Nymphaeaceae; genus Nymphaea; species Nymphaea colorata. Next base: position 2,340,744 of record NC_045143.1, read on the forward strand.
ATCATAGATTACTTGATAGTGGAAAAGTGGGACTCTTTTACCCATTCTGGTATATAGTTCATGAGTTGATGTGTCTTAGTGGTGATTTTTCCCTGCTTTAGTTTGGATTTTCAGTAGTTTTTTTCCTCTTAATAGCACACTTGTTCACTGTAATTTGGTCATGTGGTTTCCCAGCAAATAGATTTATGTAGATCTTAAAGAAATATTGTCACAGGACACAAATTAACAAGATAGAATAGATTGTTGGTCCTTTCTTTTTCTCACTTTTTTATGTGATAATATGAATATCAAAGGGGCTGCCATTCCCACAAACTAAGTCTCAAAAAACTTGCCATTGGGTGCAGTTGCACATCTTTCCATCTTACCTGGTCAATGAATTTCTCGAGTTACATTGGGAATTGTTGCTTTCTCTTTTATCTTTTTTGAGCATGCAGCTCTCTCTCTCTCTCTCTCACACACACACACGCGCGCACACACAACACACAAGTGGTTTCTATGCCCATGAATGTAATCCTTTTCCCTCGTACTGTATTTCAAAGTTTAGCATTTTAACTACGTTAACTATGTGTGGTGCTGGGCATGGTTTCAGGCCTTTTGGCTATTGTGGCTCATAACACTTCAAAGATGAATATGGTTTATGAATTTTAAAATATGAAACATGAATTCTAGATTGAAGAGGAATTAAAGCATTTTAACTACGTTAACTATGTGTGGTGCTGGGCATGGTTTCAGGCCTTTTGGCTATTGTAGCTCATAACACTTCAAAGATGAATATGGTTTATGAATTTTAAAATATGAAACATGAATTCTAGATTGAAGAGGAATTAAACTGATTAGCTGTAGAGATCATCCGGAGCATGCAGATCCTGTCAAAAAGATCTTCAAGTGAAAGCAAAAGACACGAGAGGAACACCATCTAAGAGCATGAAGTATTAGAACATAGTTCTTTTTGCCCTTCTGCAGTACTTGCTGCAATTTCGTCTTTGGAAGCACTTCTTATAGGGAAGCAGTTGAGGTTGGTCACAAAACCAAATAGGTGCATATGCTGTTGCTTTCATATGATACTTGATTTTTACAAAAGTGTAGTAGCCTGTGGTTAAAAGGTCAGTGTTCAGACATACTGTTGAATACAGTAGCCTACTATTTTATCAGTGCTTGGACATACTGAGCTTGATTCTTATTAGTTATTATTACATAAATATGGTAGGTCATTGTTCCACTGTCAGTGGTTAACTTAACAGATTTTTTTTTTCAAATTATATATTATATAATCTACATGTAGTTCCTGTATAGAAAGAACAGTCAACTGTTTATATGTTATTTTAGCACATTCTTTATTAATGTTTAGAGCTTGTCATGCTAGTTCCACAAGTCTTAGATACTATTCCTGATATTGACCTTGACTCCCCTGGCACAGGCTTGCAGCCGTCTGTCATCTGCAGAAACTGATTTTGGAAGTGCATCAATGGGAGGGTCACCTGGTAACTGATCTTTCAATAAGAACTCATGAAGCGTATTTCTTCATATGGGCGTGCATGTGTTTGCGACTATGTGCATATAAGTGCTTGTGCTCTCCAAGACACTATAGGTCATGCATGTTTTTACAGATTGCAGACTGTTGGATCCTTCTACTCTACGGGTTATTGGTTAGCTGAAATTCAGATAATCTATCTTGCTTGTGGGCAAACAGGATGTCATGATAATCTTAGTGCATGATTTATTCTTTTCTATTCCTGATCTCCCATCCACTCTCAGAAATGGACACAAGTGTGAGGGACGATGTAGACACACTTGATAGGATATGAGAACTCTTCAAAACTAGGGTATGTGGACAAACATGCACATCGATGCTGAGGTGCATATTCTTGAATGAGCTATCGTTCATACCCAGATTCGTGTCATGGCATGCTCACTGTTGTCTTGCTTCAACATTAGCAAGCATGCTGTATTAATTTATGTTTTCGAGTTCAATTTTACTTTTTAGTTTTATGGATCTACCATACTAAAACCAACAGTTAATCTCAAGCCTGCTTTTCTACTATCTAACTTTAGATCATTAAGGCAACAGGAACTTAAATAGCAATTTATCTAATTATTTTTTTGCTTCCTCAAGGCATAGCAGACAGCCGGTTAGGTCTTAACTTGTAACTGCTGGCATATTTAATTGCTCAAGGTTAGGCCTGCTGTGAATCAATTTAGTGCGGCTGAATTTAGTGTGGCTGGGCAGTCATGTGATTGCTTTCGGGCTTTCTTTCTTTCATTCTGGTGTATGCACACACACACACACACACATATATTCTTTGTTCTTTTTAATTTTGGTTTTCTTATAGGCAGTTTGACATAGAAATGAACATGCTTCTAGCTGTTAGGCAGCTCCCAATGGCTGGAATTCTTGCTGTTGGGTGCTGCCTAAAAGGCTAGAACAGTGGTTTGTGGTCTAGTTAAAGGGTAGTCTGCCCCTGTTTTAGGTGTCTCATTTTCAAGCACTATTAATGAAAAAAGTTGTGTTGTTTTTCTATGTTCTTTTGCAAGGTTCTTTATGCATTTCATATGTAAGCTTGTAGCTCTTGTTTCCCTCCCTTGCATGCAAGTTCTGTTGGCAAGTGTATGCTTTGGCAAGTGTATGCTTGTCTTGAAGATCTAATTCCTACCATTCACTTACACTATCGTCTTGGTTTTTGTTCTTATTTTGTCAGTTCATCTTCGAGCTCCAAAGTGGTTGAAATGTCCGGTTGGGGTTGATTTTGGTTTTGGTGGAAAGCTTGCTTCTTTTCGTCCTTGTGCAGGGGCAGCTGGAACTTCAGAGGTAAGGTTGCTTTCTCATTATAGATTTCTGTCAGGGTTGATATTGTTTTGACTAGATAGTGCAACAATGTGTGTCTTCAAGAATGCCCATAAAGAGTCAGAAGAACTCTTGATACCATATGAGCAATTTCCACAACTACTGGAAAATAAATCTAGAAAAGCAAGATCTATAATGAAAAAGGTAAAAAGAGGCTTTAGTTAATGCCTAGAAGAATCAATAAGTGCTTGTCTATGAGGTGGCAATGGCCTTATATATACAAAATGCTGGATGATATGCAGAATTGGGAGTGTCTAGTGGCTAGTTGGACTAGCTGTTGGGCATTCTCAACATTTCTAGCCTCATTAAATTAAAGCAAAAAGAATTACAAAAGAAAGAAGAAGGTTAAAAAATATAAAAATGGTATACAAAGACAGGTAGATATAAATTTCATTTAAAGATGGACACAGACTGTCATGGGTTAGTCTGCCCTAAAGTTATTACCGACCTATACTCTTTCACATAGTGGATGCTTTATCTTTCAAGAAATAGAAAGGATTGCTGCTTGGACTCAACAAACCATCCAACAACTGTCAAATGGGAAGCAAGTATGAGATACTGTCAGAACATGCCACTCATCTGAGTGCCCATACTGCTAACCAATTTTTTAGGTGGAAGGCTTCCTTGGGAGGAAGTCCTCAACTGAAGCTAGTTGCCAAGTCTTATAAGCTAGACAGTCATCATCTTACTTGATGTCGTACGTTCGTTTTGCTGGCGATGTCAAGCCATGATACACAAATGCAGTTGCAAATTATGCCCCTATCGATAGAATTAGCCATAACCCATGTGCACCCTTTTGTGCAATCTAACCTTACACACAGGAAAGCCTGCTGATAGTCGGTAACCGATCTGTACCACAATCCATTTTTAAACATTTTCTTCCTGATTCAATGTCCAATTGCTCCCACTTGCTTCCAAGCAATGGCTAAGTTTTGCCATCGATTATCCCATACCAACACTTGGCTAGGCCAAACATAGTTGGTCCGCAACACATTCTCTCCAGAATTAAAATAGTTTTGGTTTTTGAAATGTTGAGAAATTAGAACAAATACTTTACTTATCTTAAGCATGTTAGGTTTTCTCTTGTATTTGTTTCTTTGACCTTACCTCTGGTTGTTGATACATGATTGTGACCTTTTATTGTAGGTTCACGTGCATAATTTAGTGACGGAGTCCAATTTAGTTAATCGATCAACTGAATTTGAAGCAGCAATGAGAAATGGTGATAAAGCTGCTCTAAGAGCTCTTTGCGAGACAAAATCTCAAGAGGCTCAGTATGTTCAAATGGCAATCTGTTACTTTTAAGTCTCTAATTTGTTATTTTCTCTACTTCTTAAGCATGACGATAGAGAGAGTGCATGAGCTATATATATATATATATGTGTGTGTGTGTGTGTGTGTGTGTAGATCTGTACTTATTTCTACGTTGTCACTGGCTAGGTCTGAAGATGACAGAGAAACATGGGGCTTCCTGAAAGTGATGTTTGACATTGAAGGCATAGCTCGGACAGAGCTACGTAAGCATCTTGGTTTTGCAGGTGATGCGAATGCAATTGCTGACTCTGATCTTAGCAAGAAAATGGAAGAGTTTCTTTCTCTTGGTGAACATATGGCTGGTAAGGCAGATGCAGGTGTTTCCCTTTTGGGGAAAGGAATACAAGATACTTTACTTGATAATGGGGAGGATTTTTTTAACAATCTTGAAAGTCCAAAGGCAGAAGCTTTTTCAGCTTCAGAAGGTGTGATTGCTGGTGATACATCTGTACCAAATGGTGAAAAGATACAGAATGAAGCAGGATTAGACGAGAGCCCTGAATCATCGTTGGATGAAGCTATTCAGCATTCTTTAATTATTGGAGATTATAAGGAAGCTGTTTCTCATTGCATGTCTGCTAACAGAATGGCAGATGCTCTAGTGATTTCGCATTGGGGTGGTTTATGGGAAAGCACTCGGGACCAATATCTCAAGAGAAGCCATTCATCATATATAAAGGTCTGATTATCCTTGTTTCTTTAGTTATTTTGTGGGATGCCAAATCTAAGAATTTTTACTTTCTGATACCTCTCGGCTCTCAGTGTTGTGTTGCACATTGCGGCAGTTCTATGGGTTTAAATTCTACCATGACCAGGAATTCTAAATTTGATATCCTTTTAGAAATGCAAAAAAAAAATGTTAATGCTTATTAATGTCACACTTTTGATTTCTTGTTGTACTGTTGTAGATATCCATCTTCTTATATATAAAACATAGAAGCAGAAACTAAAATATGGACCTAATCTATCAGCATAAAACTGTCTTTGTGCTTCAGGTTCTTGCTGCATTGGTTGGAAATGATCTCTTGAGCCTTGTGAATGTTAGACCATTGAGCTCCTGGAAAGAGACACTTGCCCTTCTTTGTACCGTAAGTACATCAGAATAATAATAGCTAAACACTTGTTCTGTTTCATTTTTGGTTAGAGAATAACATCCTTGGTTTAGTTGTAAAAGTCTTACTGTCGATTTGTTATTCATTTCTCCAGTAGCCAGGATTAAATGTAAGGTGCTTGGCATCGAGGCTTTTAATATTTGGAAAAATTTATAGATGATATATTCCCTTTGAAAGGTTTTTCAATAGGTATGTATGTACCATGAAAAAGCTTCATGGATACTGCTAAGATGATGTTCCACTTGAGCAACATGGTTGTGCTTCTTTTGTTGTTATTGTGAAAGGAGGGACATAACTTAAATCTGTCCAATCGGAGTTCCGTTTGACTGGTTATGGAATCAGACTTAAGACCTTCAAGTTGAGGGAGGTGAAGAGTTTGACAGCGGAACTTGTCTTCTGGCACAATCGATTACTCTTCTGTTTATCCAAGCATACCAATAAAACCCAAAAAGAATTTATACTTTACATTGTTTACAGTCACTGCAGCTGCTATCATATGTGCAGTTCTAGAAGCTTAACATGTTGAACCATTCTGTGTACTTTCTGGTTTGACTTATTTATCAACCTGCCTCTGAATTCATTCATCATAAAAACCTCTACAGGTGCATATAACAAAGAAGGTTGCTATATGCTGGTGCATGGCTATGCAAGCTTATGATCTTTCCAAGTGAAGTAAAGTCAGTTTTAAACTCATCATCATTTTCTACTTGTTGCTTCCAGTGCCCAATTTCAAATAATAAGCAAGTTACAAAATAAAATGTATTAATGACAACCTTTAAAGAAAACAAAAAAGTGAATAAAAATAAGATATTATGAGTCATGACTTCAGTCTGAACGATTTCAAGTTCAGTATGATTCCACTGCTAGTGATTTAACTGCTTCAGGCATTGTTTGCCGTATTTAAGCTATGGGAATGCATCTCTCTCTCTCTCTCTATATATATATATATATATATATATATATATATATATATATATATATATATATATATATATATATATATATATATATATATATATATATATGGCCTCTGCGCAAAGAAAAGGAGAGTCAGATATACATACATGCATACATACATACATTCATACATACATGTACATGTCTGCACATTTATGTGCCCTTTATTTACTTTGACATTTTTTTGTATCTATACTGGGTCACTGGCTATTATGCATCTAAGATGTCTATTTTGTTGATTCAGCTTGTTGCCAAACAAAATAAAATGTTCCTGTAATCTTATCTAATTGACATTCTGCAGTATGCAAGGGGAGAAGAGTGGAGTCTTTTGTGTGATACCCTTGCATCGAGACTAATGGTGGGGGGACACACATTGGCAGCTACTTTATGCTATATATGTGCTGGAAATATCGATAAGACTGTAGAGATTTGGTCAAGAAATTTAAAAGATAATTATAATGGGAAGAGCTATGTTGATCATCTTCAGGTGACATTTTGTTGCTGAAATTTTTATGTTGCTATTCTAGTCCAACTCTTTGCTGAGGCTTCTTTGTGCCTAAAATAGGATATGATGGAAAAGACAGTTGTCCTTGCTTTGGCAACTGAGCAAAAGAACTTCAGCACATCCTTAACAAAACTTGTGGAGAATTATGCTGAACTTCTTGCTAGTCAAGGGCTTCTGACAACCGCAATGGAGTACCTGAAATTATTGAGAACAGAAGGTTCCTCCAACGAGTTAGCTATCCTCCAAGATAGGATTGCTTTTGCTATGGAAGGTAGCAAGACGTCCAAAACATGTGTTATGCTATTAATTTCACCAAATGCAGGCATAGAAGTACTATGAATATTGAGCTGTTTCTGCGAAAGAGTAAATTATAGTTGTATGTTATTCTCTTGCATTAAATCATCTGACTTCTATTTTCCTGACCACGTATATGTTTGCTTTTATCCTTTGAGTACATAATTTATGCTTGTAGCTTGCACATGTGCATATCTTTGAGTACTACACAATTCACATACATGTCCATGTGTATTCTGCTGTTTGAAAACCTGAAGACTTAACACATTCAATTGGTTTCCCTTATTCGTTTACTGGGTTGACATAACAAATGGCCTTGGAACCAGAGATAGGACTTGGCTGAGTCGCTATTACGTGTTGAGTCATAGTATGATTTGACGTGGTCAAATTGGATTTAATGATTTTTTGGCAAATTGATTGATATTCTGAATCTTTCCTTTTCCTGATGTTATTTTCATTATTCATTCTGATAACTGGTCAAAAGGTTTTTATAGGTGTAATGTCATTTTAATTGTTTGATTTGTTATTCAATGGGTAGATGTGTTAAAGTCTCACTGTAGCTCGAAGTTGTCTGAGTAATTACATGATTTTACCAATATTCATGTAAACTATTTGTATGCAATTTTTTGCCTGGTAGGTAACAAAACCTGCATTGGTCACTGTTTTAATCTTTTGTGTCGTGTGTGTGTTGCTTGTCTGTTTGTTTGCATGGAAATGCACAGACATGCATCCAGCAGGCCTTTTAAGTTGTGCTTTTACTTTTTAATGGGAAGTTTATAATAAATTTAAAAACTTGGATATGCTGATAGCTTGGAAGTGTAAGCTTAATTATTTTACCAACAAGTTAAAGAGTTATTTATTATTATCAAATGCTTCTATTTTTTATTCAGGTTGGCGTTTGTTCTGATTTTTCTCTGGAAAGGTTTATGGTTGTGCTTCTTTGTGATCTGCATCTCAACTTAGGAGGCTATTCTTCATTTCCTTTTTCATGGTTACATAGGAAAAAATTGAGAGAACATATGTGAAGAGAAGGCTAGTTTTCTGGTAACAAGACTAGATGTTCTACTGGAAATTTAGATGTAAAATATAGATTGAAGGAAGCTTCTGCCACAGGGATTTTCTCTTATTTGGTGACCCACAGAGGTTCATTGGCCTTGGCCTCAGTTTTGACACCATTTTCCACTTCTAAATATCCATAAAGTTTACAAATCAATAGTTGCATCTATAGGTTTGCTGAATTGTTCAACTTTAATGTAACTGCATGGTATGTCCCTAGTCTGTGTATTTGTTGGTTCCTGGCTAGTGTCTTTCTGACATTAATGTTTGTGTTCATGCCGAAGTTTGTCCTGAGACAACATCTTATGCACCTCATTGAGCATTTCTGCACCTTATAGAAAACAGAGTGCATAGTGTGATTGCCTACAGCGAGGATCTGCTATTTTTTCTTTGTGGTGGCAATCTTCAAGTCTCATACATAACCCAGTTCATCATTTCTTTTATGCTTGTCCATGGTATAGAGAAAGAAGCCCCGAAGACTTCACATTTTGACAGCACAACATCTCAGCAAATGCCAGTATATGGAAATGTGCAAGCAGGATCCAATAGGATTGACGGCAGCCAACAATACTATCAGGTGATTTTTCTTACTGCTTAAATATTTTGATTTTGTAATCTGCAGCATGCTTTCAGGATCTCAAGGAAATATTTAGCCCTGTTCCTTTCTTGAGCTACAGTTGGGGTATTAAGACATTTCTGCTATGGTTTTCTTTCTTCATGTGTAGGACAATGCACAACCACAATCACCATTTGGGTTACCTAGTAATGCTTATGGGGAAGGCTATCAACAACCCTTTGCCCCTTCATATGGAACAAATTACCATCCTGTGCATTCAAAACAACAATTCCAAGATTACACAAACCAGTCCTTTCAGTCAACAGGCGCTCCTCAAATGTTCGTTCCGCAGCAGTTTCCTCAAGCTCAGCAGGTGGTCTGCAGTTCTTTTCTTAATTTTCTCGATCCTCATGACCATATATCATCATAGACTTTTTTGGTGCAATGGATGTGTTTTGATGCATCCTGTTTAATGCACATCAGAAGGTTCTTTTTGTTCTGTACTGTGTGCATGCAGCTTTAGAGGGATTGCTTCATGGATATATGCCACATGACATGAGTTAAATAATTTTGTGAGCCGCTTGGGTTTATCTATGATATAGATGCTTTATCTGATTGTTATTATCCTTTTCTTGCCAATTGAAAACAGCTACTTCGCTGTTGATTTGCAATCTCTCTCTCTTGCTCTCTCATTCTTTGTGCATCTATTCAGTGTCTCAGCTTTTGTGTTGGTTGCCTTTGTCAGATGCATTATGCTCCAAGTGTGGCAGCATCACCTGAAGTAAAGCCATTTAACCCTGCCCCTCCACCTGCACTGAAACATATAGAGCAATATCAACAGCCTACACTGGCTTCCCATCTTTACCCTGTGGGTACTTCCTGCATATTGCAGTTAATCTTTTAACAATTTTACTGTAAAGCTGCAGAATAGTTATTGATACCTATTTCCTTCAGGGTAATTCAACTGCTTCCTTCCAAGTTGGGATGCCAGGTTCAGTTCCTCATGGTGCAGGTGCATCTCAACCAACTCCTTTCATGCCCAACAAGATGCCCAGCCAAATTATGGCACCAGCTCCTGCAGCTAAAGGTTTTATGCCAGTGACAAGCACTGGATTTGTTCAAAAATCTTCTCAACCATCAAGTCCAACTCATGTCGCAGAGGCTCAGCCAACTGCTGCATCTTCAGCTTCAACACAAAGTGCACCACCGACTGTTGAGACCGTTGATACCTCAAATGTATCAGGTAATATATATTTCTTTTTTATTTTTATTCTCCAATCAAATCACTTTGCTAGCGTATAACTATGCCAAAGTTATTGGGCCATTCGCTTAAAGGTACTATGGTTAAGTGCGTTCGTTATGACATGTTCGAGTTTATAAAATTTGTTTTGTTTTCTCTTGCACACCTAAAACTTGAGTTTGTTTTTGTGCTTACTGTTAGACAAGAACTTTTACTGCATACAATCTCCATTTCAAAATGCAAGCTTTGTGATATATTGTTTGTTTGCTTATTGCAGCTCAAATGAGACCTGTTGTTGAAACACTGAGGAGATTGTATGAAGAGACATCAAGAATTCTGGGTGCTCCAAATGCTGTTACGAACAGAAGGCGTGAGATTGATGATAATTCCAGGAGACTTGGATCACTGTTTGCCAAACTCAACTCTGAAGATATTTCACCTAATGCTGCCACGAAGCTTGTTCAGCTATGCCAAGCTTTAGACAAGGGAGATTTTTCTGGTGCTTTACACATTCAGGTACTTAGTATTCAACTATGTACAGCTTGTGTGTTTGTTTGATTATAACAAGCTCTTCTGATTCTTCATTTTCAAGAGCGGCAGATGGGAAAAAAGTTATCTTCATGGGTTTGAAATTGGTTTTAGAGAAACTCCATTTCTGTACTACTATTGAATCTTCTGATGCTGGTGAATTTTGATTTTTCCAAAATAACCTTCTCGTTTAACAATAAAATGGCCTTTTGTTATAGGGAAAACCACAATATTTTTTTCGTTTCTGTACATTCATGTGTTTAAACAAATGAAGTTATAGGGAATCTTTGCACTTTTCGGTACATTCATGTGTCCAAACAAATGAAGAGTTATTTCAATTCTGTTCTTCTGGTTTACCTTATGGCCCTCATACTGGGGGAAGGTTCCTATGGAGCAATTTAACTTTTCCATCATTTGATTCCTTAAATAAAGATTTGCTTAGATCTTGAACGGTGATCTTGAACCGTTCTACATAGTCATAGTGACAACAGCAGGCAGACGGCCGTTGCTTTAAAGTTCCTTAATGTAAAGGTATATTTCTATTCAACATGGTTCCTTTTTCGATTACAGGTTCTCCTGACGACAAGTGATTGGGATGAATGCAATTTCTGGCTCTCGCCACTCAAGAGGATGATAAAGTTGAGGCAAAATGCAAGATGAGATTGAGCAACCTCAGCACTGATTGGCTTTCCTTTCCTGATCGCAGTGCAAGAAGCAGCAGCGTTTCTACCAGTGATGGTCTCTGCGTCCTTCAGTCGATAACGTTTTGAAGTGCCAGTGCGGCCTCTTTGTATTCCTCAGGATTTCGTTTCATTTTTCTTGATCAAATGGGTTCTATGAGATGGCGCCGTTACTGCTTAGCTGGTGGCCGTGCAAGCTGGGGCTTGGTTTGTTAGTTTTTATACAAACGATTGTCTCATAAATTTTAGTCCTTTGTCTCTTTGCTAATTCAATTATTCTACCAATTATTTTTCCATATCAAGATGTAAATTGCTGAACATCATGTCACAATTCTCAATGGTGGATCCTGGCAAACCGTCTTCTGAGTCGCCGTCTTGGAAAGTCGACACTCTCGGTGAATGATTTTGCAAACAGTTATTCACGGCATATCTGTTTAGGTACCAAGTTGAGATTAATCTCCGTTGGAATTTCTTTTGATGAAAAATTGAAATGAAAATCAGATCAAATAGAAAAAGATCAAGCAAAAATAAGTTCTTCATTTTTATGTGCATTTTTATAAGCCAATGCAGGTGATATCGATGAGACAGCATAAGATCCCCCAGCATTCCTTTCTCTTGAAAACCTTTGTACGGACAATATGGACGAGCTCATTGGGGTTTGATGTCTACAATGCACCTAAGTGTCCTCGTAAGCAACTTGATTCAGATGAGCCAAGGCTGTCAATAGGCTAAGGCGGGACCAAGTCACATGCCTAATGAAAGATAATGTGAGATGTAAACAGATGTAGAAGGTGGTACTGGAGGTTTCTAATGAGTCATCAAACTTGTTCGGCAAGAAAATTCAGATCCACTTGTATGTTCCAAAAACTAGACATAGGGAATGAACACCATTTATAAATGACTGAAAAAAAACGGGTTTGCCCTAAAATCCTACTATTTGGAGTTAGTTCATGTGAGACTGTATGACATATTTAGGAGTGACAATCACACACTTGGCAATGTTTACTTGTGGCAATTTTAAAAAAAATAAAAAGGCTCATGCCTACCAAGAAAGAAGGCATGTTTTTATCAGACAGCCATTTGAACCCCCTTTTTTGTTTCTTTGAATAGTTCCCAAATAAATTAATCACCTGTAAGCATCACCACTGAACACAGTGCTCCTTGAAACACAGTATTCCGTGAATGTGTTTCAAAAAATGGACAAGTTCATGGACTCTGTGTGTCCCAGGGAACACAGCATTCCCGTTACCAAATGCCCTCTAATGTGTACGGGTTTTCCTTTCTACCAGAACATAAATCACTTCCATCAATTTACCATAGTGACCACTAATTCCAAATCACGAGTCAGAATGCCCAAAATTTCCTCAAAACAATTTTTCCTCCTAATATCTACGCCCATATTCCCCCTTAGCTTATGCTAATACTGTTAATGCATATTTAAAGCTTTTTCATTATCCTTTCATAAATTTATGTTGAAATTAGGTTCATCCTCAACAAAGCTAATTGCTAAACATTAGGCATTGTTTTCAGCTGTTCCTATTGTTAATGGAGACATTCGCCTTCCCTTGAGGGAAGTTCCAGAATGTCTGAATTATTTTCAGACATGGACTAAAATCAGACGAAAATTCAATTGCAGCGTCTCAATTAGTTACTTACTCAAAGTAGCTTGCAATTTCTACTAGCAGCAGGGGATCTCGAGTTTAATGTGATAGGAAGCCTCGTGAATCAAACCAGTTAAATGACCGACGACCTCCACCATGGACAGCACCATGAGAAAGCTTAATAGTTGCGAGAACAGAAGTATGATTTAGATTCAAGGTCTTCACCTTATGAGAATCTGCACTGGTAGTAGAAGTTAATGAGCTGAACACAAGTTGACTTGATAAGATTACAGCGACGAACCCAAACTGGTGATGATTCTAGCTGGGCTCCTATAAGCTTATTAACCAAGTGAGCTATTAACCAGCTGCCCGTCGAATGCATGCCTTTTCCAGACATTTTTTAATCTACTCTCTTTTAAATGTTATAGGGCTAATTGACCCTTGTAAAATCAACCATATAAATCATACTTTTACAGTTAAAATTTGGTCCGTGTTGCCACTGCGTCATTTTGAGGAGCTTCGGCTTAGAAAAACATTTGGATATAGCGTGAACTGGGTCCGTGGTGAACCCGTTACACGCTCTCCTTTGGAGCTCGCGAATTCCAGAATTGATTTTCTGTCCTCCGTCGCGCCATGAGTTTCTGCTGGTTAAACCCTTCTGCTACAATTGTCTCTTGGGTTTAAGAGCCTGGAAGTTCATGGTATGGCAGCCCACTCTCTCTGTGCAACTCAAATCCCTTCTTCCCAGCTGCTTTCTCCCCACAGAGTCTCTCTCCTTTCCCAAATCAGAATTTCCAAACCGAACTCCCTCAATATCCCTATTTTCATCTCCCGCTTTCCTCCTTGTCTTCTTCTCCGTAAGCCCATTTCCACCAATGTCAAAGCCTTCGCGTCAAATCCCAGAAACCCAAGTGGATCTTCCTTTCTGAAGGAATGTACGAGAAGTATTGGATTTTTTGCAGTGGGGTTGCTTATTTCTATGGGCAGTTTCAATAATCCTGCACTGGCTGATGTGAAGGGCAGTGGTACTCCTCCATCGCTGGAGGAAAAGTTGGGTGCCCAAGGTGAAAAGGCTGTTGACGCTGATGCTTCTCCATCTTTGGAGGGAAAAGTGGAAACACAAGATGAAAAAGTTGATGAAGACTTGTATATGAGGTTGTTGGAGAGGAACCCAAGAGACGTGGAGGCACTTAAGGTGGTTTTGTATGGAAGGATGAGAGCTGGGAAGACGAAGGAGGCAATCAAGTATGTGGAGAGGCTGATAGAGGTCCAGCCCGATGAAGTCGAGTGGAAGCTGATACAGGCGCTATCTTACGAGTTGTTAGGTCAGCTGAGCAAGGCGAAGAGGTTATTTAAGAAGATATTGGAGGAAAGGCCTCTTAATCTCAGAGCATTACATGTATGACATCTCTCATCCCTCTTTTATTATTATAATTTCTTTTTTCCATACGTGAAGGCTGAAGCGCTTCATGGATTGTTTAAGTATAGCAGTATTGGTTTATAGTTAAACACTTAAAAGTTATTCGTGAATCGCCCGAGGTTTCTTTGTTACATTTGGTATTTTTGTGTTTGAGTTATTGTGGTGATTGTTATCTTTATAGGGTGTTATGTTGATATTGTTGTTATGGCTGCTTTATTATTGTTCTTGCCTGATTTTTTGCTACTTCTTTGATTGGCAATCTGGGCTTCTTGTTTGTCGTTATTACTTTTGATATTTCATTGTTGTATTTTAGGACACGGCATTTATTCAATTAATTCGATCTGTTGGTAGAAATGTTCCTTGAAGGCTTGGGAAATTACCAACTTTCAGAACATCGAGTTTTCATGTCCTTTGGTTCTTGTAAGCGAGAGCATTTTACTTAGCCCTGTCACTGTGACGGCAAACTCCTAAAGAATTCTAATGCGCAGGGACCAAAACTCTGACCGGTGAAAGAGTGCGTGTATACGCTAGAATTGGGTTGTTATTACCTCTGGCTGGCATATCTAGCGTGCTGCATGTTGGCTCAAGATTGACAGTTTGATGTTCGGCAAATACTGCTTTAATGTTTATCGGTATCTAAGGATTCCTATACAATACCACGTGGAGCACTTGAGGTTAATTTGTAGGGTACAGTCAGCTACTCTAGGTGAAGTGGTCAAAATGCTCATTTGTCCAGCCAGAGAGACTTCCGTATGCCGTTGTGGCCTGTTCTTTGTCTTTTCATGGTCAAAGCGGGTAATTTGAACCAGATTTTTCATGGTCAAGCTAGTACTTTAAATTTTTAACCAGGAAAGAACATTTGAGACTCTTTTGGAAGCATATTAACAAATCTTGTGCATCTAACAAGAGATGAGAAGGTGCACAAGTTCTTTACTGGTACTCAGTTCCTTCAGGTGGAGTAGTGAAAACATGGATATGTTAAAAAGAAATTCTGAGAGAAATGCCATTGGCAATTTATGTTGTGTTCCACAAGCCAATTTCCTGTTTGCATGTTATCATTGCAGTTCTGACAGTAGTGCCAATTGAAGGAGAAGGACATGGTTCTAAGCTATTGATACCGATCCTTCTAGAGTTGGTACAGCAAGCAAGGAATCAATGGCCTCTACTAGTGAGATCAAGTAGTATCTTTTCCTATGAAACAGGTCTGGGATTATTCTGCTTTTGCCCACAACAATCAGCTGTCAATGGAGGCGTTTATGGCTGCAACATTCTGGTATTAGAGTTGAACAAGGAATTTTTAGAGTTGATGTGCTGATATTACCCCCTTATGCTATCTTTGGAATCCAGAGGTTACGGATCTTTTACCCTTAAGATCAAGCATAATGTCTGTGATGCTACACAAAAAAAAAAAAAAAAATTGATTACTCTATAAGCATGCATGTTAGAAGTTCCTTTTGCTGGGATAGATAACCCAGACATGCAGATTGCAGGAAAATTGCAAATTTTTTGGATAAATATTCATCTATTATGGGGAAAAATAAATTCATTTGCATCATTAACTAGAGAGTGGCCTATAAACAAACGGTGTCAAGTGTGGGTAGATAATTTGAGTCCTGCTCAGAGATCTTCTGACTTTGGAGATGATTTTCCTTTCATCAGTATTTCATAAACTTAAGGTTGTTTTGACCTTCATCGACACAATATTTACAGAATTTAACATTATTGTTAGTGTGTTTGCCTCCATCTTAAATTCTGAAAAAGAGTTAACTTTATCCTTTTTAGGGGCTTGCACTGGTGATGCACAAGCGCAATGAAGGTCCAGCTGCTTTTGAAATGCTTAATGATGCCCTGGATCTTGCTCAGCAAGAAGCCAGGGTAACTGAGGAGCGCAACATTAAAATATTGATTGCACAAATGCATGTGGTAAAGGTAATGTATCTAGCCTACCACGATGTAACTGATTTGGTTGAGTTAGCTTGGTTGTTGAACCTTGGCCGAGAGGGCCATAATCATTGTCTTGTTGCTGCATCATGTTTGTAGGGTGAACTTGAAGAAGGACTAAGAGAATTTGAAGATTTGGTTAAAGAGGATCCTCGAGATTTCCGGCCATATCTATGTCAGGTGCTCTTCACTTCAACTATTTCATAATTGCTGTGTAGGATTGTGGGTTTACTAAGCCACATTTTTTGCATGCTGGCTTGTATCTTGAGCTATTTGTTTCTTCTATTCTGTACAAATGGTGGTGAAGCAAACAGATCTTTATGCTTATCGCTGCTACATGCCTTTTCTGATACAGGGGATAATCTACAGCTTGTTAGATATGAAAGAGCAGGCAGAAGAACAATTCAACAATTACCAAAGTCTTGTTCCTCATGAATTTCCTCAAAGAGGTTTCCTTGATGAAGTGATGGTATCAGCGAAAACGGAATCAAGAGAGCACCTTGAGAAGGAATTTGCTGCACAATACACATCAAAAAAGTAAAGCTGGAAGTTTGGAGGTTTATAATTTCATTCAAATGAGTGCGTTTTTAGCCCAGCTGCCCAGGTTTTTATACAGTGTTACCCATTTATAAAAAATGCTGTTGTGTCCTCCTGTAATATCCTCTTCAGCTCGGTGTTTTGACAAGAAATAAGAACTTTCGGACGTGATGTGTATGCTCGTCTGCTGATCTTGAGAATCTACTGTAACGTATGCAACATGCTGGGAATGTTATGCGGAAGCTCGTGCACTTGCTTGTGTGTGAATCAGAATGTATTGCTTTTAGAATTTCTTCCCTGCTTAAAGAAGATTTGTCATGGATATTTACCAGCCCTGTGCATTTACGTCTAAATGGCGATTACCAATCTCTGTTTAGACCTCCTGATAAAATCCCGTTTTCAGGTGGCCAGTAGAGGGCAAGTCTGCTATCATTATTGTCTTCAGTTGCAGATTGTCCTGAAAAAAGGCCAGCAGTGCTAGAATTTCTTCCATCATGGAGCTAAATCGTAGCAACTAACGCCAAGCATCGAATTTTGTACTGGGTAAGTCTTGAAAATGGAGCACAAGAGCTTCTTTCCAGCTCGTTGTTCCTACAGACCCTTGAGGCGTGTTTGAGATCCAAGAATCTTAATCCATGGATGCTTGATGTGGTAAAGCTCCACTCTGGCAAGAAATCCACGTCAAAATTCTCTGGCCTCTCAACCGATGGATCTCAGATCTGTTCAAAGGTTCCTACTTACTATCCGCATTTTGCAATTTTTCAGTTGTCAGAAGGGCTTATCTAAGATCAATGGGAAAAAAGAAAAAAAAAAAAAAAAAAAAACTTGATCCTAAATCTCCGGATTTGAAAATCTGAAGGAGCTCTATTGGACGCGACATGTTCCGGGGCTGTCGGACGCCATACGTTCCAACAGTGAGTTTCTGACTTTCTGCTGATTTAGTAAGAGATTTAGTTGGCAGAATCTGAACTTCATTCTAATACAAAGGACAACATCACTAGTACATCATGAAATCTGAAGATTAACACTACACAAGCCGGTAAGCGTAACAGATCACCATGGAGGGTAAGTGATACGTGGGACCGCCGGAGAGACGAGTTTGCCGGCCGAGTCATACATGATGACACCAGAGAACTCAGGTGGCTGACACTTTTCACCCATAAGTATGTTCTTCTTCCACAGACACAGCTCTTGGCTTACGAAAGATTCATCGATGCCATCTTCTCCCGGACGCGTGCACCGAATGGCCTTTGTGGTTAAGGGCTGCGGCTCGGCGTTCATGGGAGCGGTTGGGTTGGATATGAACATGTGGGAAATCAGGTGTCGTCTTCTCCGGCGCTTCAGGCGGAAAGCACACATTGTCAGCACAAAGGTGCTGAGAATGAGACCAGCTAAGCCCATGGCGCCGGCTTGAGCAGAACCGAGTCCATGCTCAGCTTTGAGTGACCACCGCGCCATTTTTTCCGGTAAGTTGGTTACATCGCAGCGCCAACGGAGGAGGTCTATTTATAGCTTTCCACAACCCATCTGCTTCACTTTTCTCGTTTTTCTTCTCTCGATGACCTTAGGCATGTGGTGCTAGTAAAATGTTGTTTGATCAGAGGCACAGATCTGTTACTGTGATTTTCCCAACAAAGTGAAATTGCCCAACAAGCGAGAAACCTTTTTCGTTGAAAAAATGTGAGAAAATTATTTTTAGTTTTAAAGTTTAAGGATCTAAAATTTGAGGGAAAAAGTTTTCAGTAAAAACATCAAGCTTTTAAAACAAGTGTTTTTGTTGTCATCTCTGTGCCATAGAGCAAGTAGGATTGTTTGATCACCAGCTCCACTTTCAAGGTGTAGGGGTTCTGGTCGTCCCAACCCAATCCATTAGTTGATAGCTCCACCATGGAGCAACGCCTTTTTGGTCTGGTTGGCTATAGACCCACTATTATCTGGAGGTTATGTGCAAAAACCTGAAAATAGAAGACTTGACCAGACCACTTATATATATATATATATATATATATATATATATATATATATATAGAGAGAGAGAGAGAGAGAGAGAGAGAGGAAAGTTGGTAAAAACTAAACCACTTGATAGTAACAAAAACAAGACCCATTAAAATTAATTATTAAATTATTTTTACTGCAATCTAACCTTGTACGTATAATCTTAAGAGTGTTTTGGTGAGAGACATATATTGAGTTAGTCATTTTTCTTACTTAAATAATGCTTTTTAAATAATAAAAAATGAACGGTGCTTATAATATCAAAACCTTGATGGTAGAAAGATTTTTTTTTGACAAAAATGACTTAAACTAAAACATAACTTACATTAAATTAGTGTTTATAAACACATTAGAAGGTTCATATTTAGTTTAAAACATATTTTAACAGAGATTTAAGAGGTTTGGTTTTATCCCTTACCCAAGTGGTCTGGTATCTATCAATCACTCATGTGTGAGTCTCTCTCTCTCTCTCTCTCTCTCTCTCTCTCTCTCTATATATATATATATATATATATATATATATATATATATATATATGGTTTTGACAATGTTGTCAATCTATAACAAGCACTTCAAGAAAGCAAAATTGTATCTGAAAATTAATATTCTTCTATTATTTGGCTAATATGGGTTTTCTATGATTGGTTGGACATTGTTCATTCACCGCTAGAGATGGCTTAGAACTAGTACTAATGGTTCGCTATCCAATGGATCTTTTTGTTGCAAGACTCTGTTCGAGAGTTATGATCATTTACCAAATCTGTTCCCATCTGATAAAGAAATGATATTAAATGAAATGAGAAAGAGTTTGGCGCAGCTGGCCCATTCATCATATCTTGTCAACACGTTTTCATGAAAGTAGATTCAACAGAGTCAGCTTGAATTGTTTTCTATCGTTTGCCACCATGCTATTACAATCTCATATTCTACTTTTTCTTGTTTATGAGATGAAGGGAGAACAATGTCAAAATCGAGAACTGAATTGAATTTGAACTGATGATGTATGAGCAAAAATGTTATTGCTTAAAACAAATTAAAAAATTAATATAAAAATAAAAATAAGAAACCTGTAAGCAGATTTAATTCGATTGAGATCGGTTGATTCAAACATATCTTTTCAACATTGTCATACGAAGCCTGTTCTAAGCAGACGTGCAGTCATGCCATGCACAATATTAGACGTCACATGCATCTTCTTCTACCGCTGAGTTAGGTTGTCAAAGGGTTGAGTTTCAGTTGGAAAGGTGGCCCTGCCTGCGACCACTCACGTATAAATATAGAAAATTTCACCCAAAACCCTTTTCGGGTCCATCTGAATTCAACCTGTGATTTCAGATTTTTAGCGTAAATTTCTCTCGAAGTTATTATTATGAGTTTTTTAATATGGTGTTAGGCAAATCTCTCTATCAGTTGATGCATAGAGATGCCCTAGGTATTGAACTAGAAACTTCTTCAATTTGAAAGTCTTAACCAAAATCCAAATTGCATGAAAACCAGCTGGTTTTTTTTACTGAACTGAGAACCTCTTCGTCCTCAATTTTAAAAATATGTTCTCAAATCACCCACTCAAGTTATACTTAGAATGGTGATGGATGTAATGATGGATCTGCTAGATATAAAAAATTTAAATATTTGTTTCTAGGGAATTGGCGATATTGTGAAAGAAGATCGTCATGGACAAAGCGCATTTTATTTTCTTTGTTGAATTGACCAAAACCATATATTCCTTGGCCCGTCTGTGGTAGATCTGTGTTGGCATGAACATGCCCACTTGTCAGCCTTCTCATATCAATCAACGATGGGTGGAAGAATGTGAGAAGATCAGAGAAGCCCTTCTTCACCATGATCACTAACGAGCAGTTTGAAGGGTTCCTGGAGGCCCTCCTCATGGCTAAGTGGGAGCTATTCAACTGGCTATTGGCGGCCTTCTTTCTGTTTTTCATGATCAGTTGGGAACAATTCAAAGGGCTTCTACTCTGCTTCTTTTTCATGCTAAACTGGGAGAAGATGAAGGGTTTCATGGAGGCTTCTGTCAGGTGGCATGGCCTTGTCGTACTCCATTTCTATTATCTCAAAGAGCACAAGAAGATCTATGGAGCTCTCGTGGAGGAAATGAAGAGATTGAAGAACAACCAACACATCATTCACAGGCATGCAGATGATAGAAGCAGGGGAGAAGAGAAATGCCACATACAGGACTGGCTAGACAAGGCAGAGGGCATTGAGAGAGATATCGTTTCTATTAAGAAGGAAATTGAACAAAGGAAGATGAACATGAATCCGTGGCTTGCTAAGCACTACCTGAGCTACAAGCTTGGGAAGATGGCCCAAGATAAGCTCAATGAGATGATTGAGCACAATGCTAAAATCCCACTTGACCAAGAAGAGTTAAGCTCCTCTTGTAATGGCAATTTATTAATGGAGTTTCCTATCACAGCCTCGGAGAATGAAGTGTGTTCCCATGAGAGAATGCAAACAATTCTCAATTATGTAGAAGATGATCAGAATCCAAAAATTGGCATCTATGGTATGGGAGGAATCGGGAAGACGACGCTTGTGCGTCATGTTCACGAAAGAGTCCAGGGATTTGATCCCATCATCTTTGCTACGGTCTCCAAAGAACCCAATCTCCAAGTTCTCCAAAGGAACATTGCAACAGCGCTGGATATATCACTGCCTGCAGAATCAACATCTGAAGATATTGCACTGAGAATTTACATTCAGCTTAAGCACAGAAAGTACTTGCTGATCTTAGATGATGTGTGGGGAGAATTGGACCTTACACAACTGGGAATTCCTGATCCAACGAACGGTAATGGCTGCAAGATCATCTTGACAACCCGATCTTTGCATGTCTGCAACTCGATGCAGACAGGTGTGCAGATCAAAATAGAGCCGATGACCAAATCTGAGGCATGGGATCTACTCCGGAAAAAGGCGGGAGATGTCATACTTAAGGACAGCATACAACCAATTGCTGAAGAAACCATGGAAGAGTGTGGTGGACTGCCTCTTGCCATCGTCACCCTTGGTGGAGCACTGAGAAACAAGAGCACTACAGGCCCTTGGAATGAAGCCTTAAGGGAGCTGAGACTGTCATCAGGAGAGACTGTAGGTATGGAGCTTGCTGTCTTTCAAAGTTTAAAATTTAGTTACGATTACTTGAAAGGCGTTGATCTGAAAAAGCTCTTCTTGTACTGTTGTTTGTTCCCCGAGGACTGCGACATAGATATAAGATCTCTTAAGGACATCTGCTACTTCGATAGAGTCCTCAATTATGTAAGCAGCCATTTCCAATCACACTCAAGGATCGATAAAATCATTGAGAAACTCAAAGAGTTAAGTTTGTTAGAGAGTGGATTTGTAGATAACTACTATGTTAAAATGCACGATTTGGTGCGCGACATGGCCTTATGGATCACATCTGAAGGAGAAGGGCCCAGGTTTTATGTGAAAGCAGGTGTTGGACTAACAGAGGTTCCAGAGGACGAAGTGGATTGGGAGGAAGTTGAGATCATATCACTGATGATGAATGATTTACAAACACTTCCAGACGAGCCAAAAGGCACAAAGGTTAGAATGCTGTTGCTTGGCCAAAACAGTGGTTTAAGAAGCATCCCATTCAGCTTCTTTGTTCACATGGATGGAATGCAGGTCCTTGATCTTAGTGACACAGCAATTTCATCACTTCCTCCATCAATTTCCTTGCTGAAGAAACTGAAAGTCCTTCTGTTAACAAATTGTGAACATTTGGAGGATGTGCAACCCTTGGCAGCCCTCACACAGCTTTTACATCTAAAGCTTGATGGAACAGCAATAAAGGAGTTACCAGCAGCAATGAAGGGGATGAGAAGCTTGAGGCTTCTGTCGCTGCATGGTACACGCCATCTTAGTAAAATTGCACATAATTTGTTGAGTGGAATGAACAATCTGCAGAAACTCGACATGGGGATGAGCTACAGGAGATGGGTAGCAGTAGGAAGATATGCAGTTAGTTCAGGCGTTCATTTGAGTGAGTTGCTATGCATGAAACATTTGAGATATCTGGAGATCACAATAGAAAGCAACATTGAGACTCTGGAATGGATGCTGAGAAGCAGATTAACAAGAGTATTAAAAGGACTGCACATCATCAGCTGTGAAGGCTTAGTTGAAATACAGTCATGCCACTTGAGCAGTTTGGCTTCCTTGAGCATTCTTGGCATTTCTTGTTGCTCCGATTTGGAAAGGATTGGAACAATAGGTGACAATGAGGAGCTACCATTCACCGATTTGGTGCACTTGGGATTGATTGAACTGCCAAAGTTGGAAAGCATATGGGAAGGTTTAGAGTCACCCAGGAGCTTCCAAAACTTAGAGGTTGTTGTAATCGATCGCTGTCATTCATTGAAGAGCTTCATTTCACTTAACAGCGTGCTGCAACTAAAAAAACTCTGCTTTCTTACAATCTCAAATTGCACAGAGATGGAGGAGATAATTGATGCGGAAGTTGGTGAAGAGAACCCATTGCCGAACCTGAATGCATTGCGGATTCTGAAGCTTCCAAAGCTTACAAGAATTTGCACAGCTTTTCTGACATGGACTTCATTGAAGCATGTAGACGTGGAAGAGTGCCCACAGTTGAAGGCAGTTCCATTTAACTCCCACAATGCAAGGAGTCTGAAGATTGCAGGAGAAAGAGGGTGGTGGGAAACGTTGCAATGGGAAGATGAGGAGACCAAGACCTCTGTGCAGAAGAATTTCATCCCCTCCGATTGATCAAATGCTAAAACAAATACGCAAAGTTAAACTGCAGTTCACATCAATGCAGAGTCGCAGACCTTTTTTCTTCTGTTTTCCTTTTTCTTGCAATGAGTTTCTTGATTTGCCATGCCTGGTTGAGGATGAATATCTTCTTCTCGTGTCCGTGTTATGCATTGTCTGTGTTTTTCCATTTAATGTTTCTTGTATATTTGGGCTTGATCTTGCTCACGGTGGACACTTTGACACATTTTCTTTGTTGGGATTTTGTCTGTTGATCAATGAAGTTTCTCTTTTCAAGAAACTGTGAAGGTAATAAGTGGAAGGTTATTTTTTAATGACAATGAAAAGCACAGGTGTTGCATGTTAACATTATCAAAGGTTGAGTATGCCTTTTTGTTCATCACCAAATGTTCACGTATGTTTCCTAAAAGTTTCAGTTTTTTGCAACTATAGTTTTGCTCATATATTCGTAGATGCAATTAAACTCTCGTAAAGGTAAGCAGAAGTTTAGCTTACGTGAAATTCTTATGATTTTTCTGGATGGCATGTTTCACATTTGGTTATTGTGATGATTTGGTGTATTTGGCACATCAAGTAACAATGTTCGTTTAATTATGCTTTAGAATGAATTCAAACATTCGTAGTTGCCTTTAGCTTTGTTATACCAAATATTTATGTAATTTATTATCATCATTTAGATGCAGTGTTATGTTTCCTTAACATTATACCTTTTTACGCATTTGTATAGAACTTAAAAAATTTAAAACTCATGCCGGCTTGTTGCAAGTTAGACATTCCATAAGAAAAAGTACTTATAAGGAGAATAAAGCAAAATGGAGGAACTAATTAAATGAAAATGTGTTAAACCAAAACTTCTATAAACTTAAAAAAAATCAGCTGCTGAAAAGAGTTCAAAGTGAAGAGCTAGAGAGAGAGAGCCGATAAAATGAGAATTCATTACAAAATTTGGAGACAAGAAGTCCCCTAACTACAATAACAAACCGCAAAAATAGAAATAAAAGAAGAGATATATAAGACAACTGCACAATAAAACAAAATAAGAGAGGTGCGAAGAGAAAGGGAGGTGCTTGAATTCCTCTCGAGGTAGAAAGAGGGGCATACATGGTCTACCATAAAATCTAATAATAGTAATATTTCTAATAATTCATATGCCTTCCTCACATATTGGGCCTTGTTGTGTCAAGCCAATTGGTTCAAAGAAACAGTATTAAAAATTCGTACTCCAAGAAAAAATCATTGATCTAATTCCTTTAGATGCTTAATGCAGTTCTTGGAACATGCTTTGAGATTAACCCAAAAGCTTATAATTGCAC
This sequence comes from Nymphaea colorata, assembly GCF_008831285.2. NCBI lineage: Eukaryota > Viridiplantae > Streptophyta > Magnoliopsida > Nymphaeales > Nymphaeaceae > Nymphaea > Nymphaea colorata. The sequence continues at coordinate 2,365,399 of NC_045143.1, forward strand.
TTTTCGAATCTATTTGGCTTCACATGTAGAATAAAAAAATAAACCAATTCTTTTGACACATTTTTTTATTTTTTCAACTATGTTAGCACTAGGGATGCTAATATATTCCATTTATATCGGATGCTGAACCATTTAAAAAAAAATCTGATTAGAAACTAATCTAATATCTGATTAAGAAATTGGATCGAATTAAGATTTAAGGAATAGCATCGGATCAGATTCAGATTAGAATATACATAAATATCCTATCAGATTTAGATTTGGATTCAAATTGGTTTTAGTTTTAAATAAATATCATACATCCTTAGATTCGGTTCAAAATTTGGATTCATATTTAGATATGAATTTAAAAATCAGATTTCGGTTTTGAGTGTGACTTTTCTTTGTTTGTATTTGAATCTAAATTTGAATCCGAATAAGGTAGATCGGATCTGTTGACATCCTTAATTAACACTTAGTTTAAATATGTCGACATCCTTGCATGCATTCTCCAAATTTAACGGTGTAACATTTTGAACATTTTACTCTACGTCCCTTAACTAAGCTTCAACGTGAGGCCAAACGTTTAAACGTACGCCGGAAGCAATGGGAACAAGGAAGAAGTAGTAGAAGAAGAAGCTCAGCAATAACAGCACATGGAGGAGGTTGTTTGGGTGTGAAGCAAAGCTTTTGAGCATTATTCCTGATCATGTGCACCAAAACGCACGTTCGACAGGAAAATTTTGGAATCTAGACGTAGTTTGTGGCGCTGTCTCCATCTCTCGCGGCCATTGATTAGATGTTGGTGCTTGAGAATGGCGGTGCTTTATGGTGGGAAGAAGAAAGAAAAGCAAGAAACAAGCAAGATTTAACGTGGTTTGGTCTGCTCAGACCTACATCCACGACAAAGGCTCCATACCTCGCTTTGTATTTTTCATTGTTTTTTAGGCCAAAGGCAATACACGTGATATATGAGAGCTTCCACCAAAATGCCGAAGGAATGTGGAAGGCTCTATCACAAGACAATACAATAAAAGAAATTATGATAGTTTCTAAAACATGCACAAGAAGAGAACGGCTATATGCCCAACAGGTAGGAACAAGAAAGGAAACTTGATTCTTCAACAACAGATAGAGAAGAAATTGCTAAAAATAACTGAAGGACAAACACTTGGGCATCTTTTGTTATGAATTATGGAGACCATGCATGAAGCAGCTTGGTCAAAGCAAAATTGTTTGCTTCCTTCCTAGCCCTGTATGCATGTGCAGAGTTGGAGTAAAAGGTGAACAAAGCATGGCCTTCTTCCACCTTTGTTCTTCTGTCTCCTTGTGTCCTTTCTTTTTTAAACTTATACCTCTCTCTCTCTCTCATCTTTACTTCGTTTCTTTAGATCTCTCTCTCCCTTATTTTGCTTCTCTAGGTCTCACGCAAGATTTTTAGATAGTCGACGATTTTGAGCATATACAACTCGTCTGAACGGTTCTTCGTCGACTGCACAATAAATTACGTTCCATGTCATACTGGGCAACAGAACCCAATAAGCTCTCTATGTGAACTAATTAATGAACCTCAAGAACCTCGAGGGGCTTGGTGCATTGCGTGGATTACAAAACTCATAGTTACTGTCACGATCCAATGTGCTACTTTTCTAGACCATAAAATGCATGCGCTGGGCACAAGAAGGGGCTACAGCCTGTATTCTGAGCTGTTGCAGAAAAGAAAATGAAAGTAACTGTTTAGTGAGGTTGAAAATATGTCTTAAATTGATGTTTAAATTCACAAAAATAAAAAACACGCTGATATGGGCCAACACATGAAACCGACGCGCTGCTGATTCCGGTCAGTTACGTTACAGCAATGAATCATATTGCAAGCTGATTTCTTCTTATGACATTCTAGCTGATGGAAATTTATGAAGTAAACATGGTATCAGCGGTTTAACCAAATCTTTGTTCACCTTCTTTAGTATGTGATCCATCACTAAGAAAAACATTGGATCTCCAACTTTGGACAAAGACGACGCAAAGACGACGGTTCTTGAGTTTTCCATTTAGAATTTGTCTTAACTTTGAAGCATACAAAAACTTGCATACAGGTTTGAAGAGATGCGATCAAAGAGCTATTCTTACAAGGTGAGACCAAAAACAGGACTTTAAAACATTGTTCACTTAAAATTGAGGGGGCGTTTGATAGAAATCCACACACGAAACTGGTTTGCCAATTTCTCTGTTTTTTCTCAAATTTTCGCCTGTTTTTTTTTATTTTCTAGTTCATTTTTTCTTTTCATGTTCACCCTTTCTATTCTAAGATTGTAAGATTGGTCGCAGCGAAAAAGATCGTAAGATTGGCAGATATTCCATAATATGTGTGTGTGTGTGTGTGTGGAGGCAAGAACACAAGGAAAAAGAAATTGAAAGAGAAGAAAGATCTAATGGAACCTATCCAAAAAGGAATTTCAAATCTCTCGAGTTCTGTACAAAGGATTCCCACACTTTTTGAGGCTACCAAAGATGCCTTTTCGAGTTTCCTCCTTTTGTTAATGCGAAGAAAGCACCATCTTTGGCATTCATGGTTTGATGAGGGGCTGTGAGTTCTTCCCCCAGTCTTCCTGTGGATTCTTCACCTCCATCAACAAGGCCACCACCTCCTTCATGGTCGGTCTCTCCGAAGGTGTAGGGTTTACACACAACAGTGCAATGCCCAGAGTCTGAAGCATCTCCTGCACCATCTGGTCAGACATGCCTCTGAGCTTTGGATCAAGTATGCTGCTCGTCGGCTCGAAGCTCCCCATCTTCTTCTTCACCCACTCCACTATGTGCAGGCCATCGCCTATACACGGCTCCACCGCGCTGCGGCCGCTCAGTATCTCCAGCAACACAATGCCATAGCTATACACATCACTCTTCTCTGTTATGTTCATGGTGTAGCCATACTCTGCAGCAGCATAGGTCAACACATTTTAGATGTAAAAATGCAAATGCCAGATATATTTGCCATCCAGCGCAGCATAAACAAGCATCTGATGTACACATAAATCTTTACTGTCTGGTCATTGGAGTCTAGCACCTAAAGCCTAAAGGAAACGTAAAGATCTCAAAAGACATGAGGATTTATTGCTGCCCAAATGTTGCCAACCATCACGATGTTTGTCAACCATATAAATAGAGCTGACAAGAGGACGCAGAATCATATATTCGAGGTAGAATATGTACTGAACATTTTGAATCGTAACATAACTGAAAAAACCCATCCGAGAAACAATTGAAACAACAAGTCATAGTTTCTTAAAAACAATTTGACAGGGAGCCTCCTTGGAAGCAGAAAAAGATAAACCCCCCAAGTAAAGGGACTGAAAATCAATGGAAACAACTACTGAGTAGAACACCAATTCTCAATATTGTCGCAGCGAAAGTATTCAAAAAGTAGATAATAACAGAGACATCTAAAAAAAGTTTGAAATAACTGAAAAAGCAGAAAAAGCAGGCAGAGCAGTGGACCGAGGAGGATTGGAGTTATACCTGGAGCTATGTAGCCATATGAACCAGCAACTCTCGACATGGCATGGTGGAAATTAGGCGAGTTCATCAACTTTGCGAGACCAAAATCTGCTAAATATGCCTCATATTTGGAGTCTAATAGTATGTTGTTGCACTTCACATCTCTGTGAAGAATTGCTGGCACACAGTCATGGTGAAGGTAGGACAGTCCCTGCGCCGATCCTACTGCAATCTTGTATCGTGTCTCCCAGTCCAAGTTCCTGTTGTCTTGCAGCAATTGCTGCAAATTCCCATTCGGTATATAGTTGTAGAGCAGAAGATTCACACATTTGTTTGAGCAGTAGCCCAAGAGCTTCACTATATTCCGATGCCGAATGTGACCTAGTATCTGGATCTCAGAAGCGAATGCATCAAAAGCTTCTTCTTCCTTCTTTGATTTCCAGAGCTTCTTCACAGCTATCACTTCTCCGTTGGGCATCTCTGCTTTGTAGACAATTCCTGAGCACCCTTTTCCAATTACATTTTCGTCGACCAGACAGTCCAAGATGTTGTCCATGGTGAAATTTAGCTTCTGGAATGGGATGAATGTCCAAGGGAAAGAGAAGTCCTCGATACTTGAAGACGAAGAACATAATGCGTTTCTCTTATCTGCCATTGCTTTATTGTACTTGGATATCAGAACCCACGCAGAGAAAGACATTAGAGTGAAGCAGCCCAACAGCACACATACTAGAGCAGCGGTCTTTGCCGATTTTAGGCCGGCAGTTCGAATTTGAGCGGAAGAACATGACTCCCCGTCGAATGACATGCATAGGCCTGGGTTATTAAGGAAGGAATTTGCAGACAGTGTTCGGAAAAACGGTGTAACCGGAATCGGGCCGGAGAAATTATTGAATGAAACATTCAATGAAGTTAGGCTGGTGAGCCTGCCCAATACTTTGATGCTACCGGAAAGAGAATTATGCGACAAATCCAATGACTGCAATTGCGTTAATCCGGCCATCTCAGGAGGAATCTCACCACTGAAATTGTTCCAACTGAGGTCCAGACTAATCGTCAAGCTGGTAATCCCCCCAATTTCAGGCGGAATCGAGCCAGAAAATTCATTGAAGCTCAGGTCCAACAAAGTCAGCTTCTGCAAGTACTTCACCACCTTCGGCACCGTTCCAGACATCAAATTGTTATTCAGATTGAGCTTATTCAGGTAGCTTAAGTTCCCAAAGCTGTCGGGGATCTCCCCAGTGAACCTATTATGGCTGAGATCGAGCTGCTCCAGATTGAACAAACGGCCGAGCTCGCTTGGCACATTGCCTGTTAAGAGATTACCTGAGACGTCAAGCAATTGGAGCATGGAGATATTGAAGATTTCCACCGGCAATCCGCCGGAGAAGTTGTTGGAGTACAGGTCAAGAAAGACAAGATTCTCCAGCTCGCCAATCTCCCGGGGTATCTCACCGGAGAGCTGGTTTTCTCCGAGCCTGAGCCTAACCAGCGACCTGCATTCCGCGACTCTGCTTGGCAACCGGCCGGAAAGTGAGTTTCCGAGCAGAAGCAACTTGCTGAGCTTCTTTAAGGCAAAAACCTCCCCAGGAATTGAACCAGTGAATCTGTTCTTGGAGAGGTCCAGTGAATACAATTCAGTGCAGTTTCCCAGAGTGGGAGGTATGCCCCCGTGAAAGAGGTTGCCCCAGAGAAATAGACTCTGCAGAAATTTCAGATTGCCAATCTGCCATGGAATTTCTCCAGTAAGCATGTTCTTGTCCAGCTGCAATGCCGTCAAGCTAGAGCAGTTGCTCAGCTGCCACGGCACAGAGCCAGTGAATGAATTCTCAGAGAGGTGCAGCTGCTCCAGCGCCGACAGCTGGCCCAGCTCCGGCGGAATGGCGCCAGAGAGCTTATTCGTCGAGAGGTCGAGCACGACCAACGACGAGCAGTTCGCCAGCTCCGGCGGCAGTGGCCCTTCCAGAGAGTTCCCCCATAGCAGCAGGCTGGTCAGCTGCTTCAGCCGGCCGAGCTCCGGTGGGACCGGGCCGGACAGCTGGTTCATGTGGAGGTACAGGTTCCGGAGAGCCGCGCAGTTGCCGAGTTCCCCCGGGACCGGTCCGGAGACATCGGTGGCATACAGGGCCAATGTCTCCAGGTTACTGAGCCGGCCGAAGGCCGCGGGAATGGGGCCGGAGAGAGAGGTGGCGGCTGCGCCGAACGTGGTAAGATTGAACCAGTTGCCAAGCTCCGGAGGGATGGGGCCGGAGAGCTGCGGGTTGCCGCCAATACGGAACTGTTCCATGGCGGGGATTCGGCCGAGTTCCGGTGGGATGGTGGAGTTGAGGTCGTTGTCCTGGAGGCAGAGGATGCGGAGGTGGGAGAGAGCGCCAAGTTGGTGGGGAATGGGGCCGGAGAGGCGGTTGGAGTTGAGGAGTAAAATCTGGAGGGAGGAGAGGCGACCGAGCTGAGGGGGAATGGGACCGACAAGGGCGTTGGAGGAGAGGTCGAGGAGGCGGAGAGAAGGGAGGTCACCGAGCTCGGGCGGAATGGAGCCGGAAAGGTTGGTGGAGGAGAGGTTGAGGAGCTGGAGTGAGGTGAGGGAGGCGAGCTGGGTGGGGATGGTGGCGTTGAGGAAGGTGGAGGGGATGTTGAGGGAGGTAACTCTGTCGTCCAGGGAGCAGGTGACACCCTGCCATGAGCAAGGGGTAGGCTGGGAAGGATTCCATGAGGTGAGGACGGGATCGGAGAGCTGCGCAGTGGGGAGGAGGGAGAGGAGGGCGCGGCCGTCTGGGGAGAGGGAGGTGGTAGTGGTGGGAAAAGAGCTGAGGAAGAAGAACAGGAACAAGAAGGTAGTGGTGGTGGTGGTGAGAGAAATGAAGGAGAAGAAAGTGGGAAAATGATGGGTTTTCATGTGGATATTTTCTTGTCTCCAAACCTTGGTTGAGGATGACTGGAGATTTGAGGCGAGAATGAGAGGCTTCTTCCTTCCTCTGGCTTTTGTGGACCTGTGGTCTTTCTACAGTAGCTGCTGGGCTTCTATCTTCTTCTTCTTCTTCTTCTTGTTTTACTGCATGGTGCAGACGCGAAGAGCGGTTTCTCCTGATATCTATCTATCAGGAGAGTTGCAGTGACATGCTCCGACCTCCATGAGGGAGAAAGGGAGAGAGACGGCTTTGAAGGAGGCGAAAATGGAGGCCGTGATCACAGGGTGAGTTGAAGAAAGAGACAGCATGTGGGCTACATTTCCGAGCGACTTAAAAGAAGACACGGAGAGATACTCGGCAATTTAACGGAAGGTGAAGTGAAATAATCGCGAGAAAACTAGTTTTCTTTAATACTTTTTAATTAATTTTGGAAAACAGATACAATAGAACTAAAACACAACTCTCTTTGATTAATAATTTGGAGAGTGCCAGGCACGCCTATTCAAAAATGGTTTTTGCTGAAAAAAAATATTAATGAAAGTTTTTTTTTTTTTTATCATCTGAGAAGAAAAATCATTTTATATCCCCTTCATTTTCATGTTTAAACTTTAAACTCGGCAATTTCGTTTAACATATATAAATTTAACAAACCACACCCTCTTTATGCTAAACGTAGCTCATGGATCTTTAAACTTATTTCTTTATTACGATACCTTTAAGCTTTTGAAATCATGGAGTAAGAACAAGATGCAGTAACACATTTTGTTTGGAGTCATCGTTTCGATCAAAACCTGAACAAGCACAACCGAGCAGAGCGGATCATGTACCATATTTGTATCAGAGACCAAACCGGGTCAGATGGTCCGCGTCATAAAATCGGCGATCTCTTCCGGCGATTAGAGGGGGGGCGGAGGCTGGTGCGCGCCTGCGTGCATGGGGAATTGGATTGTGCCTGGAAGGACGTGAAAGGCAAAAGAGTAACGCCCTCATATTTCAAGTCAAGGACCAAACGAGGATCTCTGCCCGAATCGATCTTTCGACTCGGTTCGAAAACCGATTCGATTTATAGAGAGAGGAGCAGTGCAGTAGTTTCCATTGCTGAGAAACTAAGAAGCCGTAAGATACATTTATAAAACATTATAAATTTACCTCAAACTTATGATAAGTTTACTGCATCATTCCTAATGTCAAATGGTTTTGAAGGAACGTTTGGCAATTGAAACATCCCGTGAATGTTTTATAAATAAATCTGCCTCATTCATGTGTTTTCTTTCTCATAATATGAATCTAAATCAAATACTTCTATAACTGATGAAGGAAACAAGCGTTTAAGAATTCACATATGTAAAACGATGTATGTATGTGCTTTGGTCATCTACATAAATGATGTTGTATATATTATGGAGCCATTTTTTTTTTTGAGGGGGAAGAACACTCAAATCACCAACCCAGATCTAGTGCGAGCACTATATGCGGCTAGACAAGTGTGAAACTCTCATTGGCACTCAAATCACCGACCCAGATCTAGTGCGGGCACTATATGCGGCTAGACAAGTGTGAAACTCCTGCTAAATATATTTACCTTTTTTTAGCCTAGCCAACCATCATTCATTCATCAACCGAGTCTACCACCGGCGTGATACGGTCTCCCAAAGACTCGGTTTTGAAGCCGAGTCTCCGGACTCTGACGAGGGGCCAAAGGCTTGCCACCAGCCAATCGATTTGTCTGAACCGAGAATAATTCACGACTGAGCTTTTCATTTTAGCTAACACAGGTCAAAGAAGAACTCATTATTCATATTTCTGGAGAGTGGGCAGGCTACTTCTGGACATTTACATATTTCAGTACTCTCGTAAATATTTATAAAACATAAATGTATATATATGTGAATAAAATATGACCGCAGTGGTTAAAGATAGCGTGGAGATTGAGGGAAGCCATGGAGGGTGGACGCAGAAATCAAGGAGCAAGATTTTAAAAATAAAATGAAAATAAATTAAGAGGAAAAGAGAAAGAAGTTTTTTGAGAAACGAGGGCGGATGTGCTTTGGGAGTAATAACTAATAAAAGAGGAGGAGGAGGAGGAGGAAAGGGAGCGGTCGTTCGGTGCTTAATTTTATTAGGAAAAGTAGAATTTAATATGTAGCGTGTGGAGGGGAGCGCCGTTGAGACAAGAGCCTTTTTAATGAGCGTCAAGCCACAGCATTTTTAGGGTTTAGCGGCCTTTTCCAGAAATGTGCTACTAATAACCGCATTTATCAATTAGGTTTATCACATCAAATGGGAAAGCAACCTATCTTAAGATTAAATGGTAGATATTCAATTGCAAACATAAATAAAAAAGACAACAGTTTTTTTTAAAGAATCGGAAATGCATGAGCAAATGGGGATACTGATAAGGTTCTTTAAATGAAAATCCTTATTTATTTGATGAGTATTTTGGATTTTTGAAAAAAAAAAAACTTGCTTTCTATATTTGTAATTTAATCGTCATCATTTGGTTTCCTCAAAATTGATGACATAGATGCTTTTGATCAAAATCTCATACGTGAGGATTCAATATATATATATATATATATATATATATATATATATATATATATTAGATTCTTCCTACTAAGAGTTCTCACACATGCAACCCAATGTATTGCATCGGAATGTATATGTGAAACATTTATATGGATGCATGGCTAAAGTATTTCAGTAAATTAATGATCATTTTGGTAACCAGTGGCCCATGCTGCCCTTAGGCCATAATGCCTGCTCAGTTTTTTTTTTTTTTTTAAAAAAAAAATAGATGCTTCCATGCGTAGCAATTCCATGTTAGAGGATTTTTCTATCCAAACTCCAAACTTGATTGGAGAAATCTAACAATTATATACATATAATTACTTATTTTGTAATCTAACCTTGCAGACAAATATGACTTAATCATTAAAAGAAAAACAATGGCGTCCAGCTCTTCTAGTATCAAACTTTTGGTAGTAGAAGATCATTAGTTTTCATGAAAATGGCTTCAATGAAAGCATGTTTATACGTAGATTAATATTTAAACATGTTAGCATGTTTATATTAGTGACAACTAAACAAACATCTTTCATTTCATAAGCTAAGAGAATTCCACCACACAAAGTGCTCAAACCTTTTGAAAGCGTCACGTTATTTATCGAGATATCAATGCCTTTCTCTCATTTATGTTATAGACGGGACTTTCTCACGGAAGGGAAAAAGTATATACGCTTCTTTATAATGTGACATTGAACGATTATGCAAGATATCTCTACGTGTACAAATAAAACCCATGAATATGAAAGAGATGATGTCAAAGAAGTGATTTTGTGACTATTTCTTAGAATATATAAAAGCTTGGTTTTGATCTTTTTATGAAAGTTTATATATATATACATTTGTTTTACACGTACTTTTTATATAAATGAATATAAATAATATAACCATGAATGTATGTGTACATTTTCGTTCATGTGGCACGTGGTAAGGGTGGGCTAGACAAGACCTGGGTTGGAGTGCAAGATGGGCATCTCGAAAGGAGCATGTTGTTGTTTATTATTATTACCAAGATGTCTCATACTTATTATAGTGCATGTTGTTCCTATCATGGACGCCTAATTATTTTATCTCATCCTGCCTTTGTCCCTTCTTTCCTCGCTCCCCTCCTGAGTTCGCGTGCCCTTCACAATCATCATGGCATTTAGCGCCAACCCTCCGCCCCTTTCAAACCACTCCGGAGCCCCAAAACCCTAACCCCCTCGTTTCCTGGTTCAGTATTGCCGAATCGGTTTTAATGAGTCGACTCGGTGACTGATTTACTGTCGTTCTCTTTTTTTTTTCTCTGCTGAATCGGCTGCTCCGATTAGTTTGGTGCAACTAATATATACTTAGCAATGGTCAAGCTAGAAATTTTGAATTAGTGATTACTAATTTAATAAATTAAATTTTGATTTAATGACTGCCAATTGAATTAATTTGAAGGGTCTTTTGACAACAAAGAAACTTAGTGAGTGTCATATGAATCTGTCTCAAAGATTGCGACATGTTTAATAACATTAGAACTATTGTTTGATGAACCTGCACTAACTTTTGAAGCAAATTTACGAAACATTCTGCTGCCAAACTACCCTTAAATTCTTAGGGACATTCGTTATTGACCGCATCAATACGTAAATCAAGAATTTTATGGGACACATGTAGGCGGATGCACAAGGGCGCTGGCAGGGGCCATAGCCCCCTTCACATTAAAAAAAATAATATAATTTTTTTGAAAAATTATATTTCGATTCTTACCAAAATTCGAAAACTATAGTATGAAAAATTTTCAGCTGTACCCTTGCCACCAATAATAGCTACCTAGTTTGATTCTCAGAAGCCTCGTTCCTCACCAGATATTTGAATGGTAAAATTTTCATTTATTTGATCTTTTGTTAATAAGAACACAATTTATCTAGTCATTACAAATGGAGATCCAAATCATTATCGGATTGGAGCCCCTGATCTCCAGGTTTGAAACAAAACCGATCTGATACGGATAAGGCCCATATTGGAGTTCCACATTCTTTGTCCCTATCTCCGGATCTGCTCTAAACTCGATTTTCCTTTGGATTTAGCTGATCGGAATCTGATCCCCTTGTACATGCAGCTCCGGGTCCCAAGCATGGTGCACGGTATTTCATAGGAGACGGCACAAACACCGGTTTCTGTTTGGAGTCGCAGATTTCTAGTTTGAAAAAAAAAAAAACCAGAACAAAAAGAACGGATCCAAGAAAAACCCACCTCCAGTTTGTACCACCCTTGCTTGGACTTGCACAAGCTTTGGATTTTGGTTCGTGATCAGAATCGGATTTGGATCCACCAATATATAGATATAGAACTACTACGGCCTCTTAATGGAGGAAATTGTCGTCTACTCTCCTCCCCAAGTCTCGAAGACCTCTAGCTATTAATAATATGGAGCATAGTTCCTTGTCTTAGGGACTCTTTTAACATTATTTATTCGAGACTGTTCGATTGACTTTGTTCGTCTTTGATTTGCCTAGCTTCTACGCATAGTCGGGTCGCTAAAGAACAGATGATGCATGGACAAGGAGATAGAGATACCGAACAATGTCTTTAATATTTATAAAATATTTGCTGCCTTGGGACGCAGGAGAACGGATTTCAAGTCCCTTGAAACTTGCAAACGCTGCTCCCTTCTTTTGTTTTTTTTTTTTTTTTTCTTATATCCGACTGTGGGATTTGAATATGAGAAAAGGAGGGCGAGCTCCCAGAACTTCATGCAACTTTGACTGCTTTACCTGTATTTTTGTGTTATTATATTCCCGTATTAATTATTTTTGTCATTTGACTCGAGAATTTCCTGGGATGGATATCATATGTAGTACATATCATGTCACTTTGAGTTGGTATATAATTACATGTGCCTTTTGTTCATTTCAAGCTACATGGATCGGTGACCGTCCATCACCTTCACCGTAAATGACTCCAACTCACATGACAACCACCACATTTTGCACCAAATGGAAGAATATATATATATATATATATATCAAGAGAGAGAGAGAGAGAAAATGAAGGGTATATTTTGGCAATCTCCAAGCCTAATAAGTAGACCCAAGTATAGGTTAAGACTTCATCAAGTATAATAATGTACTTTACATTAAGTTTTGAAGAGATTAACGGTTAATATATGAATAAATGACTTGTTCAAGCCTAAGTTCCTATATAGTTTAACTTGTATGACTTGTTAAAGCCTAAGTGGCTTTCTTATTTTTTGGCGATAGTTTTGAATATGAAGTGTATTGCAGACTTGTTAAGAAGAGATCATATAACACCTCGTAAGTTTAGTCTCGTATGTGATATGGTGAAGAATATTAAGAGACTTATAAGAAGTTGATTAAATGTAAATTGTTCTCATTCTTAAACCTTTTAGAGGCAGAAATAGAAATTGCTAGGAGCAGATTGGGATCCATTAAAAACAAATAAGAGTGGGCCGAATCATGACATGAGTGGATACAAATATTATATAATTTTAACCCTACCTAGCACCAAACAAGAATACGGCCGGCATTATCTATTGATCTATTTCTCCTACCGACATTATTAATGAAAAAAAGTAGAGGAATCAAGAATTTGTTTTGTGCAATATTATATTGAGAAGTTTTCATTATTGAACCAAACTTTTGTTCATAATTGAAGAAATAAAAGAGACAATCTTTTGTGTTCACTTTTCATGAAAACTATCATATAAGAGCCCCAAGCCAATTTTTGTTAACTTGAAAAATAAAAACTATTAGCAATTTTTTTCAATATTACCTTCTATTATCAGATTACATTGATACCGCTTTGGCTAACATTTTTGTTTCAATAGGCCCTTATTTTAATGTTTCCATGAAAATGTCATTCTGACCAGAAAATTACAAAAAAACAATCTTATTTTTGAAATAACGAGAAAAAATAGGTCTGAAAATGAAATTTTTGCATTTATATTTGCTTTAGCTCATGTTCTTAGCATGACATTCAAATATATCATTTACATAATTAAATGAAACCAGATCTGACACAGGATGCAAAGCCAACTTCAATTAATTCATTTCTCTCTTAAATCTCATTAAGAAAGTAGCTTGTTGCCAAAGCATAAAGCATGTGGGTGGCAGCAAACAGTTAAAGCAGCATCTCCTTCATTCCTACGAGCTCTACTCTTTGGCCATTGTTTAGAGTGCCGTTGAATACAACTGGAATGTGGGTTCAAGCGCCTTCTTGCTCATCTACCTGCTAATATTTTATTGTAGATTATATGTATTATTAAGATCAGTTTGAATCAATCTATTCAACTTGAATGTGTAGGAAATCAATTCGATTGATTAGCTGATACATGGTCGCGATATTTCATACATTATTTATTTTTTATTAGTTTAAAGAATATCATACGTATATAGATGATTGCATAATCAATTGATTCACTGCAATCAGAGAAGGCATTTGATGATAAGAACATTGTGTTCTTGGAATACTTGTGCATATATAAAAAATATGACCTAAAAACATACAATTTTGTTTAAATAAATGTGATGTAATTATAGTTATTGTTATAGATCCAACAATTCGTGCTTAAAAAGATTGCAATATATTTTCTAAAACAGCAACATGATGTTTCTAAAAGATGTGTTTAATATGTGTTCCAAGAACACAATATTTCTCTTATTAGACTTCATTAAAACAGGTGGGTGCAGTATAAAGATTTTGATTGCGGTACAAAAATTTTATTGCTCTCGTACAACGAGCGAGCCGAGCTTGAGCTTGAGCTTGAGCTTGACTTGGTAAACCTACTTTGAGCTTGAGCTCGACTCGGTAAACCTACTTTGAGCTTCAGCTCGGCTGGGTAAAGCTTGTACAAATTGATTCTTATATATAATATATATATAATGAAAATGAAAAGCACAAAAAAGATGTTAAAATTTGTCAAAAATTAAAGACATAACCCTAAAGATTAATGAAATAGAAAAGGCACGAACTGAGTCGAGATTAAACAAGTCAACACTTCTTGTAACTTGACTCGTTAACTTGAGTTTTAATTCAAGCTCGAGCTCGAGAGCGGAACTTACACAAGTGAGTTCGAGTCTCGTTGTATATCCCTACTCTCAAGGGAATCGTAGATCGAGATTTCAAATATGTTTTTGAGAAACATTTTGATATGGAACTCCAAACTCCGGGTTTTTAGTGCATCCACATTCATGTTAAATGGCTCTTGGAAAAGGTAGCAATGCTTTAATACGGATATCTTTTGTATACTGATAAATAGATTGATCAAATAATTTAATATTCTGTGTGCACCTACCAATGAACTGGCGTTCAATTTTCTTGCCTCTATGCGCATCAAAACTACGAAACGTTAAACTTTATGACAAGAGACCCATAAACCAAGATCAGGATCCACAACTTGCACTGAAAAGAAAATGATAAATCACACTTGATTCCTAACAATCGGATGTAATGTACTCATTTTTAGAAGATCAAGAATTTAGAATTTATCAAAGAAAGAGTCTGCACTGTGGCCTTAAAGCCTGAAGGAGCCCGTTCTGTTTGATTTAAAAGCATACTTTAAAAAAAAATTGATAGTCTTGTTGGGTCAATCAAACACTAGGTTATTCTGTAAGATGATGCATTGGGAATTGAATGTTTACCTTCTTTCAACTTGGAGGTTTTAAGTTTAATATCTGGATAAACGAGGTTTATGTTTTGCAAATACTTTAAAATCTGAGACAACTTCTTTTTTCTTGATAAAGAGGTGAAACATATTTTACGTGTTTGCTTTCCACAGCTTAGACAAGTTTACTCGACCTGTGCTTGTCAAGCTCGAGCTCGACTCATTTATTTGAATAAGTTGAGCTCTTGACTTGAACTTGACTCGTTTATTAGACGAGTCGAGCTTAATTGAGGGAGTTTGAGTCAAGCTCGAGTTAGCTCGACTCATTCATCCTTACTAAAGGGAGTGTCTGGTGACATAAAAACTTTGTTCTTTGAAATTCATTGTTCCACAGTTTAAGTTTTCTATTATAAAACGCACTTTATAATAGCTTTGTTCATACCGAGTCCGAACCGCTTACCACATCCTTGCCAAGTTGCCAAGAGCCCAAGATGCCGCTCCTCGTCCTCTCTCCCGTCAATCATTATCCGGCAAGTGCTGTGTCCAAAGGCCTCACTGTTTTCCTCCTCGCTCCTCCAAGCATCCATGGAGACCATAACCTCAGTGCTTCGAAACCACCACTATTACCTTCCCTCTACTGCTATAGCCAACCATTATTGCCTTCCCTCTACTTCTGCGACCACTCTTCCCACAATCCATTTCCGCCGGGAAGCCGCCTGTCTCCATCCGGAAACCGCCTTTAGAAGCCTGTGTGCTCAATTTCCCACCACCCGAGCGGTTTCACAATCTGCCCACCTGAGTCCACCAACTGCTGATTCGCTGGTGAGGATTGTCACAGTGGTTGGTGATGGCTCTGTTAGCCCCCTTAAGAGCACGCCATGGGAGGAAGTCATGCAACATACTGTATGGTTAAGCTTTCCGGCTACTTATTTTTCAATGTCTGGTCCGTCTTCTCTTTATTGGGGATATGGACCCTGTGGTGGTGAAATTATGGTTATTTTGTTCGTTTTTTTCTCATTCAATCGCTGGTCTGTCAACATTTTGTGCTTTGTCGGCAGTTGTTCCACTTTTTTTTTTGGATATGCTTGCTTCTCGCTTTTCGTTGTTGATGTTGATGTTTTCTTGCTAATCGTTTTGCCTTTTCTTTATCTAGTACAGTGTTCATATCTGTTGCATCTATATCACATGTTAATTCCTTTCCTTTTTCCTTTTTTTTTTTCCCTCAGTACCGGTTGAAAGCTAGTACGTGTCATTTTTCTTACTTTTTTATATTGTTTATCGAGTTTGTTAGGCCAAAACCTCAACGATCCCAGATAGTTTTGATTAATTGAATTTGATGGATGGCATGAGAATCAGTTGGTGATTGTCTTGATTTTTGCATTAAATTAGTAACCATCAACTGTTTGTTCTCTAATCCACCATCTCCAAATGCTGTTGTTCCTCAATCCTTTATTTATCTACTTTTTCTGTAAATTAGGTTCAGGACCTGTGATTGGTTTCAGTTTCAAATGGAAAGAATGCATTTTTATATTTTTAGAATTAGTGCTAATTTCCGGCAGGGTTTTCTGCAGTATTTGTTGTCAATGGCAACCATACGGCATCAATTACTTTTTGCTAATTTTTCACAACACCAATAAAAACAAAAACTAACTAATCTGCATTTATAGCAGCCGGCCTTCTTAATGTTTTCTATTTCTTTCTTTATATTTGTTCCCTCGTATGCTTCTTTAACTCCTGAATTGGCTGTCTCATCTTGTGTGTCTGTGATAATATGCTAGAAAAAGATTAATGTTTGCTTGTTGAGTTCGTTTTCATTTCCACTTTAGAACTCAGAAATGGATGTCTGCCACCTTCTTATCTCCCGAATTTCTACTTGTTGCAAGCTCCTTCTTAAGTATGTCATGACTTAGTTGTGTCAGAAGTTATTTTCCTGATGGTCTATCCATTGACTCCTAGGGCTGAATACAAAGGAAGCACCTGCATGAATTTTTAAGTTCTTTATTAGTTGTCATTATTGAACATAAATATATTATCAAACTCCGACAGCCATAAAGCTCTATTTAACATTTCATAAAGGTAGTTTCCATCTCCATTTTCCTGTGCAATGCCTTGTATGCAGGGAAAAGACAGGGGATTTGCATCTAAAGATAACTTTTATTTTAGTCTTAGATTTTTTCAAGGCATGAAGCTACTCAAAATAACTGCTGACATTGTTTGACTTTGTTTTCTTGTTTTCTATGGAAATTGCAGGCAGAGAGGCTAAAATGGGTCGATGAGGGTTATGAAATGCTTGTATTTACTGACAGAGCACTTATATCTGATGGCATGGATCAAAAAAACCTAAGAAGAGCATTGTTGCATGGAGACATATTGTTGGTTGTGGCAGTTACAAGTCAAAATTCCGTTAGCTGGCTTGACCGTAATACTCAAGAAATTCAAAATGTGGTATACCTCGACTCATCTGGTGACCTTAAGAACAAATTAGGAGGCAAAATCGTGAATACTGATGCACATGGAAGTTTTTTTGGTAAAGTTGCTAATTTAGTGAAAGGGCCTGAAGAGAAGGAATCAGGTGAAATCCTTAAACGAGTGTCTGAGTCATGGGCACGGAGAAATGCAGATGACATAAGGTTTTGCTTGTTGGTACTCATCAATTCATATGTTAGACCTGTTCCAATATTGAAAAACCTTAGAGCGAAGGGTTTCTCCACTCTGAATTGTATGGTGAAGAACTGTGGGACTGAGATTCTAAACTGCCTTTTTGATCCCAGCTGCAGAAAGGCTCTTCAATGCCTGAACAGCTGTGGCCCCACTGATCAGGTCTGTAGTTATCGCTGTATTGCCTCATATGAGAGCAAAAACCTAGAAGCCTTTTCTCTCTGTGTTTTGGAAAAGCACAACTGCCTTGGAATGACTGCAGAGATCTCTTCAAAACCTTATGTTCCACCACTTTCCATCTTTAGAGGGGAACAGTTGACTCATGAAGCTGCAGAAGATATTTTTGTGGGGTGGTTGGGAAGGTTAGATTGGAGTTGGCGGGTGATTGCAGGTCAGAACCCTGCATATGACCAGTTCCCTTGTCAGTATCAGCTATTTTATAGAGGTAAAGCCCGAGGATCATTCTGGTATGAGCCAGTCTTCAGGGTGAAGACCCTAAGTGGAGAAATGTTATGGAGAAGAAGGCGCTACCGCGTTAGGCGGAGTTCTATACCTGGGACATTCTTTTTCACTGTTTTAGATAATGGCGTTGTGTCAAAGGAGTTCTGGACTATCGTGGATGTGTGTGATGATTTGAGCTGGGCACTGTTCCATTACAGTGGCGCAGCTCGAGCAGCTGGGCAGTCTTACACAGGGGCAGTCCTTGTCAGCCCTGATGGGAGTTGCCCATCCAAGTCAAGCAGCGAAAGTCTTGCTTCTGCATTAGAGAGGTGCTGTATCAAAGACTGGGAGCTCTATGCAGTTGACAACCGGTCATGTGAAGGTCCTCCTCTAGGGATTCCTGAAGGTTCTAGCCTCCATCAGACAATTAATGTAAATGATCTGAAACCATTCTTCGTTTAAATGCACATTCACTCTCTAGATCTACTATTTGCATGATTTGGGAGTCTCAGGGCAAGGTTGAGTAAAATGCCAAAATATCTTGTCGTCGCATCTTCACATAGAGCTAAGAACCGTGGCTGTGTATGCTGAAAGTCAGTCTTTTTACGTGCCTGAGTTGATGGTAACTTGTACCGCCATCTGCTTCTTCTATTTTTTTTTTCCCTTTTTGACAAATCCCAGGTCTGATAGGTAGTCCTAAGTCGTTGCTATTGAATCTTGTAAATTGTGTATGTTTTAGTTTGTCTGTTTGTGGATTACATTCTGATCAACTATTCTGAGCGATGGCATGGTAAGTTATCCTCATCATGAGTTACTGAAAAGCAACATAAAGCTGCTGCTTCCTGGAAGCTTGACGCTGCACTTCTGCAAAATCTCGGGAACAGCGATACTTGTTGAAAAATCAACAAGTTCTCCTGTGATTCTTTTTTTCATGTCTGCCTTGCGCGTCATATGGTTCTTGTAAACCTTTAATGTAAAGTGAAGACCTCCTCATTTCCTGTGTCATGGCAAAGTTTCAATTTACAAGATTGTGAAACTGGTGGTTGAGTTGTTCGTGGTCTTCTTGCATAAAACAGAAAGGTGTGGATGGAGCAGTGCAATCCTCTTATCATAAAACATGTTCCACTGTCCAATGATATTTTATCATTCTGCCAGTACATAAGTCTGTCCATGCGCCACTTTCTGATGTATACATATTGGGATAAGTATCATTCAGTTTTGAGGTTCTCTCTCAAAATTCTTCATTGTTTTGTAGCCTTTAGGAGGTGACCCTCATGGGTTAAGATTGGCAAGGTCTAGCCACTAATGTTTCGAATATAGTATGTTACTCGGCAGGCTGAAGTCAGATTAAAGGTAGAAACTCCCTAATTGGCCCTGCAGAAATCAGTAAGGAGGCTTCAATCTGACCTCTCGGTCAAACCGTATCTGTTCGGTGAAACAAATAAGAAAGTATATGACCTAATGAAAAATATAAAATGTGAACTCAGGTAGCATAGGCCTAGGCATGAGATTCTGCCCTATCAAGTTACCTGTGGGCTGAATGATGATTTCTTGAGTCTTCAAACTAAGTAAATATTTACCCCTTCACCATTGACCAGCATCTTTTCGACGGGCAAATACAAGCTGGCTTAAGCCAGATTTGACTGTACAGGACTTTGGGATACTGCTCCACGTACCCGCCTAGACTGAACCATGTTCCTTTTTAAATTTTCATGGCATCGGACGGGGCTGCACTCTTGCAATAAGGTGGCGCACCTTCACCTTCAACAGGTGTTCTTATCGCTTCATTATAACCATTCTCTCTCTCCTAGCTTACACACACATATTTTAAACCCTTCCCAGGTAAATGGTAATGCATAATTCGTGGGCTATTGAACCGCAGAATTTATAATGGCTATTTCACTGTCAACCTTGTATTAAGCACTCATGTAATCGCATATGCTATCACGGAGATTACGTGCTCGTGCCGATTGCTTATCAGCTTCAACAGAATATATCTGTGCAAGTTTGGGAATCAATACAGCGGGCTCTTGGTTATGGCAGGTCAGTAAAGCTATCTTTGCCATCATTCTGTTGAGGCACCTAGCGAACCAATTACTCCAAGACCTAGCGTTATTTTTGTTATTAAAGAACTATAATCGCAAATAGCTGAACTGCTCTTCACTCCGAATTGCAGGTTACCTTGAATCCAGTCCTTTGCGACAAGAATTCCAAGTCGGATTTTGTTTCTTTGTTGTTCCTCTTAAGGAATGAGGAGTGATGCAAAAGCAATAAGGCTTTATTCTTTCTTTAATTTTCCCAAGTACGTGAATTGTAGAATGTTGCACTTAGTGATGAAAATGGAGATCTTGTTCCCTACACATGTTGATAATGATATTGACAAGAACTTGAGATTTGGGCACTAAATTTGTTGAACTGGGCTAGCCCTTTGTGGTTATTTAGAACCTTGGGTTGTCACCTGAATTGTGGTCTGCTGATAAATCTATTAGGATTAGAACGTTCTTGACCTTTTAGCCATTGAAGCCGCAATTGCTGGTAAGATATTCTATCCCAAATTGAATACTGCTGTAAATGGTTCCTAAAGTTGGCTTTGAGCTGGAACTACTGTTGCAATATTACGGTCCTGTTTTGCATCTGAAAATCAAGTTTACGTCCAGAGCTATTATTTCCTGCAAACTGTTGGAAACAAGTGCTACAAAGTTTATGATCTCCTCAATGCGAAGTTAAAATAAATGGCATTCGAATTTGCTTTTGGTGTATGCTCTTGGCACGTCGAACTAATCTAGTTCTGCCACTAGGGGCAAAGAAAGAAATTTTTTGTTTAGGGGCCGAACTATAGTTTCAAAATTTTAACAAGGGCGGAAATAAAAATTTTCAGATCTTTTATATATATTAAACTAAAACTTTTTACATGTACATATAAATTTTTATTTCCTCCGCCCCTGCCTGCCAGCAAGCACCGTCAATAGCGTTGCCTTTCCACTGAGACCAATCAAATTTAAGTTAATAACGCTACCCTTTAATCTCCATCAAATTGTCGAAGTGCTTTGACTTGGATAGGGAATTGGAATCTTGGCTACTGTTATATGCATGAGACGATACCGCGAAGCCATCACCTTCAACTATTTTGTAACTGCTACTGATTGTGATTAACTCCCTTGTGCATAACCTGTCCCACAATGACTTGTTAATGACAACATGATTGAACACTTAAGAAATCTTTTTATTTTTTCTATGTTCAAGCTCTGAATGTTTACTGACACTAAGGATTGTGGTCCTGGGTGGAGAGAGATGACACTACTTATGACTAAGCAATCCCATCTTAAAGTGAACCTTCTTCTACGCATCAAAGGTTTAATAACCCCATCTCTTCTGCATAAAGCTAAACAAACTCAATAGAAAACTCATTATGTGGCCTGCTTCTATCTCAAATTTTGAGCTTACCTGATGTGCATTTGGCTATTGCATTACATGTTGGATTGACAAATGGGTGTCGTAGAGATGTAGATGCGCTGGTCATCTTGCGAACAAATTGTTGAGTGGCTCCCAGAGTTCCCCCAAACACTTCGGTCGGGCCACCACCAAGGGCAGCTCCACTGAAGGGAATGGAGGAACTCAAGGGGACTCCCAACCTCATGCCATGCCTTTCTTGCTCCCTGATTGTTAGTTCCTGCTGTGTGCTGTCTAAGGGGCAGCTCTTCTGCTCTGTACTTATAGTCCTGCCAAAGGGATGCCTTGGTTACGAACTATGGTTTTGTTCACCTGCCTCGAGTGTTGGCGACCTTCATTCTTGAGAGTGTATACATTGAATCTGGTCACATTTTGGGCTTCTGTGTGAAGGTGCGGAATCACACTGTGTGGATGAAATTCTGTTCTGACCAACTATGGGGATATCATGGGCCTTTCTCTACCTTTTGGCAGACTTCTTTTCCTTTTTCAGATTTTGTGTCTATTTCCACCATGTTGCTGACTCTGATTTTGTCGGTTAATTTTTGATGCTCAACAGCCATGATATCAACTGCAACCAAGCATACATGTGCCTTTGACGGTCAATGTGTGGTGTTCCACCAGTGAATGTCTTTACTCTGGAGAGGACACTCATAGTTTCAGGGATAAACTCAAGACAGAGTTTGGCTCATCCAGTGTAGTACCCTCAATTGGCTTGTTGCTGCTAAATTAGGAAGTGGGTGGCCTTGTTGCAGTAGCCTAGCTACATATAGGCCCACGTGGGCAGTTGCCCACGTCAACAACAAATTTTTTATTTATTTTTACGATTTACTACAATTATTTTCTTATATATGTTGCGCCCCTTCAGAAATGAGAATTTGTATAACAGTGTCCCATAACGTAAAATTTTTAGCTCCGCCACGGCCTTGCTGGTGGTGTTGCTGATGCACAATGCAACATTTTTGTGACCTGATTTGCATTTAGAAGCTAAAGCGAAGACCAACATTTTTATATGTTTGTGTACAGATGTTGCATACCTGAGAGGACTTGGCAAGTATAGACTTGAAATATTTTCAAGTTGGGTGCACATAAAACTTCCTATATGGTTACTTTGACACCCAAAATTTCTGCCTTTTCCCGCTTGACCCTTGAGACTGCAACGGTCTAATGCCCACTTTTTCCTTTTTCCCTTCTTCTTTTCCTTTTGGTGAATGTAAAGGATCTTTCTGTGAAAAAGACTGCAAAACTTTCCGCCACTAACTTTAGATATTCTCCGCACGCCAATGTCTAGGTTCAATGAACCAAATCTTCTCTCTAGAACTGAAGTTTTGCATGTCAACATTTACATATGCCCCTTAATTAAGTGAAAGAACTAGTTGTATGGAACCAGAATTCAAGAATATACTTCTCCGGATAGCTTTTCTTAGGACAATTAGTAAAGATTTTGATTGCAAAAAGGTGGTTCTGCTATATATAGAGGGACGAGGCTATCTGCAATCCACAAGCGACTAACTCATGTTGGGAGGTTCCAGGAGTTCCCTTCAAGCACTTCACTAGGAGGTCCTAGTAAAGGGCAGCCCATTGAAGTGTTTGGGGGAACTCTAGGAGCTGCCCAACTCTATTTCCTGTGCTGTTTCGGCATATTGAGCAAAATGATATGCCTCATGAGGAAGCTACATCACCACACCTATTCTTTATGTGCGTGTGTGTTTGTGCATGTGTGTATATGTGTGTGTGTGTGTGAGAGAGAGAGAGAGAGAGAGAGAGAATCAAAGAGAGAGAATGAAAGTGTTTTCATGTTGAGAGGTCCCCAAGGTTCCCTCGAACACTTCATTGAGAGGCACCTTGAACGTTTGATTTCCCATACTAAAGATGCCAGGAACGTGACATCCTGTTCTTGGCGTCTCAGAATCTCAAGAACTGGAAGAGCAAATGCAGTCCCAAGAGGGACCGCGTTTGCATCAACAGAGAACAGCCCTTCCACTAAGGAGAAAATTCGCGCCGGAAAATGCAGGCCCCACTGAGTTGCAGCATATGCTGCATGTCTCTCACCGGCCTTATCTTGTAAACAGGAAAGTGATTCGTTATGGTGTGCATTTGAAATGTGTTCCGACATACGTATTTCTATCTTACGGTATCTTGTTTTCTTATTAGTCGCTCACGTTTGAGACTGAATAATTTTTGTTAAATTTTCTAACGTTTTTTGATCTGTTGTGCATGGTGGAATTCCTTTTGGCAAAGATAAAGTGCAGCATCTGTTCTTATCAGATTCTGGAATGCAGAAGATTTGAGCACCCGAGGGAGGAAGAACTCTTTAACGCTTGAAGATGAAGAACAAAACGGGATCGGTATCTCTTCTCTGCCGTTGTTTTCATGTGCTTGGAAAAGCTATTTTTTTATCGGGTTGGCTATATACTGCGACCAGCATTGTTCCAGTCTTCCAGAGGACTTGAAAGTTGAAACAGAATGCTCGTCTTCCTCGTTTCTCTTATAAACTCCTATTTGCGCTAAAGCTGTAAATATCGATGACACTAACGTACCATTTCTGTAACTTCATGTCAACTGGTAAGTGATTCTGAATTATTTTATATGCTAATAAACCAACCAGAGACGGCAAGGCCGCTTACACAGGTTTGAACCTTGTAGTCACTGTTAGATTTAACAATAACAAACATGACATCTGAGTTGTTGAACGATGTATTATAAGTTGACACAAGGCTCAAAGCAAGTGAAAAAAGCAGCCATGCACCTTGAAGGGATAGGAGAAGGGGAGGACTTCCGCCTTTGCTCAAATGGTGGGATTAGATTCTCCCCACCAGAAATGTTCAATAAGAAACTTTGAATCCAACTAGCAATCTACTTCAACTTCAGAGAGGAATTTACTTGCTGTATCAGACCAATGTCTGGATTCTGAGCTAAAGAAAAAAGCCACGCTTGGTTTTTTGTTTTAAACATTTGGGTTCTAATCCAATTAGGCAGTATCCTATCAGTTGAATGTGACAACAACTATGCCTATTCTGAAACAACAGATATCTTAATTTCTTATCAACCAATGATATGTTAATAGTTTATTTCAAAAAAACAACTTAGGATTTCTTCCTTATTTGTGATTTGATACTAATCAATTGAAGAGTCAGAATATGTTGGACATAGTTACCAATCAATGAAATACGCAAGTCGCAAAATGGAAGCAGGAAAGTAAATGTTTCGTAGAACATTATATTTGCAAAAGTAATCGAACAAAAGATGAATCGGGAAGAAAGGAGGAAGTGTTAGAAAAGGATAGTGAGTTCAAAATCACCATGATCTGCTAAACTTCCGACACCTTGGTTTCCATTCAAATTTAGATCCAAATTCGATGGAGAAACCATGAATTTTAGGTATGTATTCCTTTTGCTAAATACGAAGGCATGGGCAACACAGGCATGAATAAAACTGCCATCCCTAACGCTTCTAATGATTTCTGTGTCGATCTCTTGTTAGGAAATTTCAATAGCAAAACGTTCCCAAGTTTCTTACCGTGAACTGAAAACATCTGATGAAACGGTATGAGCATCTTCCGCCCAATTTACATGAGACCAGAAAATATTAACAAAAAAAAAAAAAAAATCTTCCAACGTCAGATTTGATTAAAAAGAGAAGTCCCCTTTTCTGCGGAATTTGGAATTTCAGATCAAACTTAAACTTATAGAGCTTGTTTGGATCTCGTTCACGAAATTTTAAGAACAAAAATATATGATCCACAAAAGTTCTCAAAATGAAAGGAAAATATAGAATCATTTCTATGTTTAATAAAATTTGAAAATAAAAAAAGAGAAAAAAGTCAAAATTAAAGCAAAAATTTAGTTTGACTATATAAATTTTTAAGTTTTAAAATATACCCGTACCCATATACCCATATGGTCTTACCTACGGAGCGAAATGGGAACATGGGTAGATCACATGTACCCGTTTGACTTAATGATGTATAGAGCACTGGTGTTTTAAAAACACTGTTCTACCAGTGTATCAGAAACGCGGTGTTTGAAACAAACTTAGAAGTGTTTGGATGCAGGGTGAAAGAAATAAGAGAATAGAGAAATTTAGCGTCGGTATATTTTTGAGAGGAAACAATTTTTCAGAGGAAGAAATTTCGCCTTGTTTGAATGCAAACTTAATTTTAGCGTGAAAAAGAATCATCTTATTTGAATTTGGGAGTGGGTGAATTTTTTTAACCTACGAATTATGTTCCTGCATGTTTGATAAAGTTTTTCAACAAAATTTTTTGGAAGACTAATTTACAAAAGCTATTTTTCACAAAATCATAAGCTAGGCAATAAAGAGATGAAAAAGCCAGTCATGGCATCCCACCAAAAAGCAGGAGTTTTTTTTAAGCCCTACTTAGCGGTTCTTCTTACTTCCTGCTTTCTTTCTGCATACTTTCTCTTCAAACCTCGATATTTGAAAGAGAAACGGTTCTTCTTACTTCCTGCTTTCTTTCTGCATACTTTCTCTTCAAACCTCGATATTTGAAAGAGAAACTTGAAAGCAAGTATAACCAAATAATTTGCATTAGTTTCAATATATCATCCAGCAAACATGTCAAAACGCAGAATTCAACTTGAAGATCCCATAAATAACAAAGACGTTCCACGAGAGAGTGTTGAGCATAATACCAAGCTAGTTATATACGTTGTCCCTAACCTTATATGCATATCATTATGA
Source organism: Nymphaea colorata (assembly GCF_008831285.2). Taxonomy (NCBI): domain Eukaryota; kingdom Viridiplantae; phylum Streptophyta; class Magnoliopsida; order Nymphaeales; family Nymphaeaceae; genus Nymphaea; species Nymphaea colorata. Next base: position 2,391,193 of record NC_045143.1, read on the forward strand.
CCAATATACCCTTTAAGCAGTTAAAAAAATGTTTTTGTTTTTTTTTGTCCGTTCACAGTATTATCTCATTATTTCATAAATATTTTATTATTTCATAAACATTATCTCATACTTAAGTTTAGTGATATCTTACACATTTGTTCATTATCTCATTAATATTTATTATCTCGTAAACAATTTTTCATAATTATGTTTAGCGTCATCTCATACATCTGGCTATTATTTTATTATCTTATAAATCTTTTGTTATCTCATAAACCTTATCTCATACTTTTGTTTCACCATTATCTCATTATCTTATAAATTTCTTGTTATCTCATAAACATTATCTCATACTTATGTTTCACCATTATCTCATTATCTTATAAATTTCTTGTTATCTCATAAACATTATCTCATACTTATGTTTCACCGTTATCTCTTTATCTTATAATTTTTTTGTTATCTCATAAACATTATGTTATACTTATTTGTTATTTTATATTTATTTGTTATTTTGTGCACATGCATATGCAATGTTTGGACATGAAAGTAAATGTACATATAAATGATATGATCTACATCCAACATACGCTCATTACTACTTACATACATGGAACATACGCTCATCACTACTTACATACATGGAGACAATGTACAAAACTCGATCTTAGCATAATATATACCACTTGTTAGTATCTAGTGAAACTTAAATTATACCTTTCACACAGAAAACACGCCTAGCAAAAGGCCAACAATGGGAGCAGAAACCTTTTATTTTCCATCTCACGAGGTTCTTCTATAATCGTTATGTAAGTAGGCTGTAATCCAATACATTGTATTTTGTGTTGATGGTTTGAGAGAAGCAAAGTCATTCCTTTCCTCTGCCTTTAAGGTTGAAGGTTGAAGGTTGCTTAGAAACTTAGCTGGTCATTCATTGCAAAACCAATTATTGAAGCATTTTATGTTTGAACAGTAGGTCTGAAGCATTTCATAAATTTTTCTTGCAAAGAGCACATACCATTGTGGTGCAACACACAATCGGGTTCAGATCTCTAAGCAGTTCACATGCAACATATCGCCTCAAAAGGGTGTCATACGTATAAACATTAAGCTTGACTCCAAAAGATGGCTGTAGATTTTCACCGAAGTTCCGTATCGAAGTTCTGAATGCAGCAGTACATCTCCAAAGTGAATTTTATGTGAACGACCCACTTCTCACAATCATCTTATGATGCTAACAAATATGTTTCAAGAGTAAGCAACGCCTTCTGATTTACCATTCAGATCCTCCATAGATGTCAAGCTTTTGGTTCGTCATCTTGTACGTGCGCGTGGTGTCCTTGGAATTTTTAGACCAATTTGAAATACTCTGGTGCAACAATCTCTTCTTCTTCCTTCTTCACTCTTCTTGGTTGTATGTGGATGATACTTGAAAAAAAAGAACGCCATTCAGTGAAACCCAAGTTTTGTGATGGTGAGAGGGATATCAATATATTGATTTAGATTGAATATGTGATTGAACAGTTCCAAAAAAACAGATATGGAAAAAAAATTTAATATTTAATGAAGAAATCAGATCAGATTTGGATTTAAGATATGACATTTGATTGGATTTGGATTTACATATACATAAATATTCCATTGGATTTAGATTCCGATTCAGATTAGAGTTAGTTTTTAGATAAATATCATATATCCAATGTTCTCATATTTTGAAATCGGCACAGAATTCAGTTCAAAATTCAGATTACGATTCATATATGAAGGCAAAAATGAGATTTAGCTTGTGAAATCAGATTTTAGATTCAGATATGACTTTCTTTTGTTCATATTAAAATCTGAATTTAATTTCAAATATATAAATATATGAAAAAACAGACATGATTAAGAATATATCTAACTCAAATCCAATCTGCTAACATCCGAGGCAGATTGGCTTTCAATAAGTTTTGGTTTATGTATTTGGATAACAAAAACAATGTTTAAACTTTAAACATGTGGGGATGTCCAAATTATTTAATTTTTTAAACATTTGTTTGTTAAAAATTGAGTTTCTCCAAAAACAAGTTTCGAAGGGCATACAAACATGCCTTAAAGGCCTTTTTTTTTTACAACTAAAATTCTAATAGAATCGGTAAAATAGTCTCCGACGATTTCTCCCCACTTGGAATAATAAGAAAAATTTTCACACCCTCAAATTTCACCTCATCCCTCAACGCGTAGGGCACCGTCATGTCTGCTGCTCAACTTGGATTGAGATTTGGATCCCAAAATAATGACCCGACCCGTTTTACCCCGTTCTTATGCGACCCGATGAGGTTTCTAGAGCTTCTTAAACCTACCTTAGGCTGAAACGGTACGCCTCTCTCTCTCTCTCTCTCTTTCGCGCCATCCATAAAACCTCTGCCTCCTCGTTTCCTCCATCCCGCTGTTTCTGGTCCGAAGGAAATCCGTCCGTGTCGATCTTCTCTTCAGTTCTTGGTCTCTCTTTCTCTCTCTCTCTCTCTCTCTATAGAGCATGGAGGGTCCAGTGCCTGTAGAGATGCATGTTCCGTACTCGGAAAACTCGGCCAATGGAGACGCTGCCTACCTCCAAAATCCGTCGTCACCTCCGCCAGGAAACCCTCCTCTCCCTCCGGAGGAGCCGACTTCCCCATTCCAGGCAGGGCCCTCCCCTCCCCCTCCTCCCCGCTCCCCCAACCCATACGGCCCTCCTCATGAAGGAAACCCTAACCCTAATCTTCCTCCTGCGGACAAGCACCCCAACGCCCACCGAACCGACTTTGTGCCGCCGCCACAATCTGAATCTGCGACGGGAACAACCACCACCACCCCGAGCGGCAACGTCGGCGGGGAAGGGTCTGGAGGCGAAGATGAGACGGCAACGAGCCGCCGCCGGCGCCGATCACGCTGGGAGCCGCAGCTGGAATCCGAGGGCGATGGCGCTGCTTCCGGTGGCCGAAAGAGGAAGTCCCGTTGGGCGGATGACGACCCCAAACCGCTGATCCAGCTACCGGATTTCATGAAGGATCTCGCCGAGCTCGATCCCGAGGTTCAGGCCTTGAATTTGCGCCTCCTTGAGATCTCCCGCTTATTGCAGTCGGGCCTTCCGCTGGATGACCGACCGGAGGGAGCGAGATCACCGTCGCCTGAGCCGATCTACGACAACATGGGTGTTAGGATCAACACCAGGGAGTTCCGTGCCCGAGAGCGTCTTAATCGCGAGCGTCAAGAGATTATATCGCAGCTGATCAAGCGCAATCCAGCATTCAAACCGCCAGCGGATTATCGGCCGCCGAAGTTGCAGAAGAAACTCTACATCCCAATGAAGGAGTACCCGGGATACAACTTTATCGGGCTCATCATTGGCCCCAGAGGTAACACTCAGAAGCGGATGGAGAAGGAGACGGGCGCCAAGATCGTCATCCGCGGCAAGGGTTCTGTTAAGGAGGGCCGTCTGCAGCAGAAGCGTGATCTGCGCCCAGACCCGGCTGAGAACGAGGACCTCCACGTCCTAGTAGAGGCTGAGACGCAGGAGGCTCTCGATGCCGCCTCCAGCATGGTGGAGAAGCTACTCCAGCCCGTGGATGAAGTGCTGAACGAGCACAAAAGGCAACAGCTCAGGGAATTAGCCGCGCTTAATGGGACGATTCGGGAAGATGAGTTTTGCAGGTTGTGCGGTGAGCCTGGCCACCGTCAGTATGCTTGTCCAGCAAGGATGTCTACCTTCAAGAGCGATGTTTGTTGCAAGATTTGTGGTGATGGAGGGCACCCCACTATTGATTGCCCGGTGAAGGCAACAACCGGGAAAAAAATGGACGATGAGTATCAAAATTTCCTGGCTGAGCTCGGAGGTGGAGGGGGGCCTGGTGGATCTACCGCCTCCGGAGGAGCGACCTTGGCGATCACGGGACAAACCGGCGGAAACCCTCCTTGGGCTAATGGTAGTTCTGCAACTAGTGCTGCTGCCACCACCGATTCTTCAGGAAAATTGGGTTTGCCCGGCGCCAAGGAGTACGATGACACAAATCTTTACATAGGATACCTCCCTCCGAATCTGGAGGATGATGGCTTGATTCGGTTATTTGCCTCATTCGGAGATATAGTGATGGCCAAGGTGATCAAAGATAGAGTGTCAGGGTTGAGTAAAGGATACGGGTTTGTGAAGTACTCGGACGCCAACCAGGCAGCTCAAGCGATCGCTGCCATGAATGGGTATAGATTAGAAGGCAGGGTAATAGCTGTTAGGATTGCTGGAAAGCCGCCCCAGCCACCGACCCCGACAGTGGTGGCTCCACAGCCACCTGCTGGAGCAACATTTTCGAGTGCAGATCCTAATTCCTATTCATCTTCACAGAGTTATGCTCCGCCTCCAGTTCCTCCACCACCGGTTCCTTACATGGGAGCGGTCCCTCCACCATGGGGGCCTCCAGTTCCATGGGCACCGCCGCAGCCAGTGCCTAATTATGGAATGCAGTACCCTGCAATGGGTGGCTATCCCCATGCAGCCCCAGTGCCCCCTCCTACTTCGAGTGCTGGTACCGATGCTTCACAGGGCTTCTCTTATGTGGGGATGTCAACTCCTCCAGGAGTTCAGCCAGCTTATGCACCAGGTGCTCCTCCTCCTCCTCCACCGCCACCAGGTAGTTACCCAATGTACTACGGGATGCAGCCTCCTCCACCAGTGTCAGTTCCTGCAGGTGTTGGCACAGCAGACGCATCCCAAGCTATGAGCATGCCAGTCCCATGGGCGCCTAATCCATCTTCGCAGCTTGGTTCTGCTTCTGCCGATCAAAATGCAGCTGGAGATCCTGAGTATGAGAAATTCATGTCAGAGATGAAGTGATCTACGATTTCATTTGAGGTAAATTAATGAAAACTGATACATTTGGATTGGGTGGTTGCATCAACTAGGTGGCTAAAATCACTAATCACAATTAGACATGAGAAACTGCACCTTTTCCAACGATAATTCATCACGTAGACATGTAAATATCTAAGTATTTGCATTCAAATGCCATATCTTCTGCTAATATCGCAGTTCAATTGTGCGGGTTTGCTTCTGGGATAGATGACCTTTACTATTTTTTGATCATGGTCAGGCTGAAATCACCAACTGCCCCGTCTCCTTCCGTTTCATTGCTCTTATTTGTCTTTTAGTTAGTTGTTAGTTTTTTTGGCAGATTTGGGTTTCATTTGGTCGAGTTGCCACATGGATCTTTTGTTAACCTTCTCCTTCTGGTTATACTTTTATTGTTTTCGCAGGAGTGAGATTTCTTGACTTGGGACTTGTTGGAAGTTTGGGAACTTAACGTCTTAACCTTGCTCTGATGTTATGACAATTGCAGAGATTTTTGGATCAACTTGTCATATAATTGTGGTGGGAACTGGATAAGTGGTGGCAGTGGTCTCTTCACTAACAGCATATTATGTATTCTTCTTGCTGCTTGTTTTGTTATGAGTCTGGATGTGAAGTGGTTTCTCTCTTCAACTTGATCTTTGATCAGATGCCACTTGGCAATTCTCTTACACAGCTATCATTTCCCTTGAGCGCACAGGGACAGAATTACAATTTCGCAGCATTATTACTTATTTGTTTTCTTTTGCTTTAAGTTTAAACATTGTTGGACCAACTTTGCTAGCATGTTATTTTGTTATTATGAACTGATATTTTAGAATGTTGGCGTGTAGTTAGTTCACATGTTTGTTAACATTCATGTGGGAACTCTTGCGCAGCTTGCTTGCTTCATCGTTATGTTGTCCAAGGAGAAGGTGAGTTCTATCTAAGATCTCTGCTTGCTGTTTGGGTACAACTCTGTCTGATGTGTTGCAGTTTTGTATTAGTTGGTCTGAGTTTGAGGATGTTAACATTCTCTATCATTTTTTTTTTAAATTATGTGAAGTCATCACCACACTGATGTCTGTCTTCAAGTTTTATCTGTTGCAGGTAAACAAGATGTACGTGGATGTTGGTCTGCTACTGGATCCTATAGATCCTAAAATTTATGCTCTTCTTCCTTTTTTTATGTTGATTCTTCCTTAAAAGAATTAACAGTTATTGCTTATCTTTGTCCTAGGTAGAAGCGATACAGTCAGTTGGCCAGTTAAGAGTGCAACACGTGAGAGTCTGAGACTATGAGAATGGATTCATGATTCAGAAACTCGTTGAAAAACAAGAATTATAAATGATGAAAAAAGGAAAGTGGAGAAAGGCTTCAGGAAATAATGCAAAGCAAAAAACCCTCACATAAATTTGAAGTGTCATCAACTGAATCAATCCCTTAAAAGTAATTTTACAATGAACATAAAAGATATATATGTAAAGTCATATTTGCATCATACAGACACTGCAGTAGAATAACGCCAGAATGAAGGGCAAGCAGAGGAGTCCGTTCCAAAAAAGTTGACTAGTGGGTACTCCGAATTCATTTTAAGATTTTAATATTTTGAGTGGTGGTGTGTGGCATTTTACCATCAATGACATAATATATAAGATAAGAATATATGTATCTCTCTCTCTCTCTCCCTCTCGATCTTTTCCTCTTTGGTCTTGCAATGTTAAGGGGGAGAAACCTTGTTGTTTTTTTCAACAGGCTGGAAAGCACATTGTGGATTTTTTACTGTGCTTGTCTGCTGAGTATCTTTCGTTATATTCTTATTATATGTATTAATTGAAGTACGTTACACTGCTTTTGCAGTATTCAGTTTTTTGTCTATACTTGAACATATGAATATATGTTGTGATATCCATTGTTCTATGTAGCACCTTAGGAATGAGGATATTTTTTCATACTTTCTTAATGAAAATATAATTTCGACCATTTGATGCATTTACATGAGTACTTATCTACATGAGTTATTTATCAGAAGTATTTAGAAATATCTATGATTTTTTAAATTTATTTTAGTTATTCATGTCTGGTCCATTATTGATTTCTTTCATTTTTCGTATACTTAAAAATTGGAATTATAGCAAATAATTATAGTTAGTGTGAAAGAAAGTTTGGATTCTATGCTTTTTCTATTTAGTATTTGAAAAATGTAAGTAATTTATGTTTTGAATATTTGCATCGGTTATGGAGGTTTATATGAAGATGATAAGATTTACTTGAGAAACTATGGCCGCAAATGGTTTGCTTTGAAGTCTATAATACCCGTTGAATAGCTTCTGTCGTCCTTGTTCTTGATGTCATCTAGTTTACCTCTTGAATGTTGAGCATTGAGCCACCTTGGGTGATTTTCCCCCTTCTATATGATTCAGTCGATCCATTCCAAATCATATGGCTGGGGATTATTTGCTGTGTTAGTTAGAGGTGTTCACGATCTGAGTTTGAGCCTATCTGGGAGAGGTCGAGCTTGGCTTAACCCTGAGCCTGGGAGAGATCGAGTTTGGGTTAGCTAAGCATGTCTTGTTTAAGCTGACTAGGTTTGTCTTTTTTGACTTATAGAAGTGTCATCAAGGAGGTTTGAACTAAAGGTTTACCTTAAGAGGGACGAGGCACCCAGGATACCAAGATTACTTTTTGTGTTAACAATTGTGGAAGAGACTGTATAAATTTGCTTTAGTTGAGCGTACTGAAGTTTACATGAGGCAAGTTCTATCTCAGACTCAACTTGTGTAATCAGACTAGTTAAACTTTTTACTTGAGCCTTCGGCTGAAGCTGCCCTAGTTTGCTTCATTGGTTTTACCTATGTTGTTTCTGTGTTTTGGGTGGTTCTATTTCATTTCTGCTTGCTTGATTCCATCATTTGGCATATGATGAAACAAGAGTGCTATGACCTTTCTGGTGGTAAAGAATTATCACCTGTCTTCTTCATGTTCCGACACCAGCCATGTAGACTGACTATCTTAATTATATGGGTTTCTTGCAGCCTTTAGTGTTTGAATGTATTAAAACCAGCTGTATGGTTAGAATTTCTAGTTGGTGCTCAGGCGATACAAATCCCTAGAAAGCCTCACCAAGAATTAAAAAGGTTTAAAATGAACTTAAAGGGAAGAAGTTAAGTTTTAGAATAAAAGTGATTGAAGAAAGAATTGAAGTGCTATCCGCTTAGTGAACTATAAAAGCTACCCCAGTTCCATTCAGTGAAATATGAGAGAGTTGGTTGCTTTGCTTCGAGGGAACTGTAAAGAGCTTCTCTTGATGCATGCAAGAAGGGGAACCAAAATGGGACATTCGTCCATCAAACTGTGCTGGAAAATAGTGAATTTACTCCTACACAACAATGGGAATGTACATAGTAGAATAATGTGATGTCACTTGGCCAGATGACTTATCAGCTGTGGTTAGGTCAAGATGTTTTCAGTGGAAATGGCTGAAGGATGTTCGGGATTTAGTTGGCCGGAGGTTGGGGATTGTTGTTGGAACGCTGTTTCAAGTAACGATCATGCTTTGGTAGTTATGATTCTTGTTGGCTGGCCATCAACAAGATTGGTGGTTCCCAAGAATGTCCTTGCAATTTTTATCCAATCTTCTGTCAAACTGCCTTTGCAACTACAAGTTGAATGTGGAGGGGTATAAGATGGTTCTGCACCAGGGTAGCTATTTCTGTTTCCTTGGAACCACAATAAGTTCCACTAGAATATTTAGAGGATCTGTCACTGATGACTTGAGGTGATGGTGGCTGGACAGGTGGGAAAAATAGGTTCTAGGTTGAGTTGTAAAAACGTTAATCTCACTCTTTGTAATGGGGCTTGTTTCCTCCATGTGAAAGAGGCATAACACTTTTGAGGTTTTGGATATTAAAGAGACTGTTAGATGAAAATTCTGTCCTGTTATGTATTGGTTTTTGCTAATTTGTGTTGGCTTTGGGGACTGAAGACTTGGAAATAATTCAGAAAAATTGGAAAAGTCACTCCATGTTGTATGGGTGCGGAAGGAGGAAAGATATGGATTAGGAATTTGTTTTGGTGGAAAAATTTTATGTGAAGTTATCCATAGTTTTACTTGCGATACCAAACGCTTATGCAAAAGCCTTTATTCGAAATAGTGTAGGGAGTTGACATTCCTAACCATTCTTTATTCCAAATTGATCTACTTCTCAGAATTGTTGGTGAGGGAACTAGAGTTTGGAATTTGTGCTCGAGTCAAATACTATTTATTGTTCTCATAAATTATGTTCATGGTTTTACTCATAAAAGGACTTATGCAAGGACCATTTTATCTTTCATATGGTAATAATGTATGTTTTTGAATTCTTATGTGGTTTAATTGTATCCGTGCTAGTGTAAACTGTTTGGGTAAAATCTTGCCCGACTGCATGGATCGAATGTTTACCCTTCTTTTGGCCACATCCTTTTTTTATGAAAAATGTCACTTGCAGTTGAGAGAGGCTGGTCTCTGTAGTTTAGAGTTTCTTTCTTCCTGTACCAATAAAAAAGTTTTGGCTTCATGGTTTTAAAGATGTCTCCCTTTTACAAATGACATTGACCAGAAGCAAAATAGAACTACTGAAGTTCGAAGTCCTAGATTAGGAGTAATATCTTCCCTTCAGGCAAATGGGTAGTTTGGTACAAGATATTTGTGAAGCGTTGAAAGTGTAAAGGTGCTTAAACTTGTTATGATTTGTACTAACGGTGGTAAATGATGTAGGCATGTTTCAAGGTTACTAATTCTAGCTGGACTGGCTGAAACATACCAGTGGTGGGATATGGTGGCCCTCGCTGAAATTTCTTGTACAATTTGTTGCACTTTAAGACCTTGTTGTGCTTGGATCAGAATAATAAACTTTTCAATTGATCACATTGAATTTATGTTTTGCTGGTGGGATAGTGGTATGAGGTATTGGTGTTGATTGTCGCTTTGAGCTTCTTTTTGGTTACGTAGGCTCTCTTACAGAAAGTGATATGCTTTGCTTTATGATTTATTACTAGCAAAATTGCATTTTTTTATTTCAATTTACCTCGTATTTTCACACAAATTTCCGATCGTTCCTCGGCCTTGCATAGCGTAATGCAGCAAGTTATGCATCCGTCTCTGAAAACTGTCAAGACCGCTGGGCAGTTGATATGCTGTTATAAATTATATAATATATGCAGTTTTCATGTGGAATTTGGTCCACGTAATTCCGTTGGATAGAGGTAGAACATTCGTGCTTTGCATATTCTACCTAGATTTGTTCTGGTCTTGCATGTAGATCTGTGACTTTTCACAGCTGGCGCAGAGCAGGTTCCATTTATTAACTTGAAGGTTCGTACTTTGAGCATGTTAACCTGAAGTGTTTAATTGTGTTGCTTGACAGCCCTCCTTGGAATTTCATAACATATATTTTCTGTTCATTCATGTGACTATTACCATGAATAAGGCAATTGGGTGTGGTTAGGTTGCACAATCGTGCTTGGTGATCTCTGATTTCTGTGGTCTCGCAGCCCACTTAATCTTTTTTCTCCTAGTGTTCACGTCATTGTGCAGGCCCAAATTAAGTTAGAATTCGGACTACCCAAATTAAGTTAGATATTTTGACTATGTACTAAATCAGTAAAGTTTGAATGCGCAAAAGACTACCCAAGTTAAGTTAGATATCAGTAAAGTTTGAATGCGCAAAAATAGCGATCTCGGCCTCTGACAAGTCTTACGACCGTTGAATGTTTTTCTTCGTTTCAATGTATGTATATTTTGGGAGTGTATGCGAGTTGGCTTTTATGTATCCTAAATCCTCTTCTGAATCGTGATGATTTTGATGCCCTACACTGTACGAATGCGGAGGTTTTATCAGATTTCGTGTGGCTAGGCTTTTCTTCTTTTGTTTTTAAAAATTTAAACCATTTATGGTAATGGTAGATCGTCTTTGGGCGCTCCAATCTGGAAAAATTGAGACGATCAAGATGTTAGTTGGGTCCTGCCGCGGGTTGTAGGAGCTCAGCAAATGCTGCCTGGCAACTTGAGAAATTGCTTCTTTTAAGAGCTGGTCAATAATTAGTTTATCTAGGAAAAAACTGCTTGGATTTTCCCTTGCCTCACAGTTTGTCGCAGGTTGGGTAAGGCGATCAATCTAAACGGCAAGCTTTGTAGGTTGCTTAGATCTGTTTCCCGTCAGCTCTTTATTTAATGGTTTTAAATAACCTTGGTCGCCATTACCGAGCCAACTTTCGTTTATGAAAGGGATGATCTCAGGGGGTTAGATAATGATCTCAGTGGGGTCGATGATGCGGTTGATCAAGGGGCCCTTGGGGTTCTCTAACAAACTGTATGCTAATTTGTCCGAAGCCAGAGTTGGCTCCCGCAGTCGAACGTGGGACCTGCCGATCAAGGGTACAATCAAATGGAACTATGAATGGCTTTTTGCACGCGCAGGTCTTTCTATGTTCTTCTGGATGAATCCTAATTTGATTCGGTGTGATAACTGTTAATTGCACTAAGATTCCGGAAGCAACGGATCCAAAAGGATGCAGTTCTTCACAAACATAAGGCAGACAAAAGTTGACTTTAAGCGCTTCGTCACTGTTACTCTCTCGTAGATCAATTGTAACGGAGATTGAGGATTGATTATTTACTATTTTGTTTGTACTTCTATCACTTATTATAATGAGGAGTTCCTGAAGTTTTTCATAATGTGCTTTATCCTTAAATTGTTTGTATAGTGAAGAAATTCAATATACTGCTTGTTCGGATTTGAAGTGAAGTCCTAATGAGAATCTCCACCATTTTTTTTCCTGCTCTAATTCCTGTTGAATCCAACCAAAACTTATAATCTCTAATTCCCCTTGAAACGCACTTGGTTGGATTCGTACATCTGGTAAATCCGAATTACCCTTCACGGACTATGACCTCCCAATCAGGGTGCTTGTCTAGGTGTCAAAAGCCTGTCTTTAAGCACTGTTCCATGTTCTCCCTTTCTGGGCTGGTGGGTTTCATAATATAGATTGTCAAGCTGATGAGCTGGTGAAAGTTCACTTATCAATCCGATCGTCCTTGGACTGTAAACAATGAGAAACACAACACTATAATTGATAGGGTATGTTGGCTCCCACCCAAGCTCAGCCTTAACTAAGCCTGGGCATCGGGCTTGGGCCCCAAAAAACCGGCTCGGGCCAACTCGGGTCAGCCCGATTTGTTTTCTTTAATAATGGTGTATATTTTATTATTAAAATGTATTTTATTTTTTAAAAATATTATTCTATTAAAAAATATTTCTATTTTAACCGGTTCGGGCTCGGGTTTTGGGCATAAAGAGACATATTAAGACATCAGCCCCATGTTCTCCCGCTAAACGCAAGAAAAGTGGACAAGAAGAAAGGGATACAATCTTAACTTCAGCAAAATGAAGTTGGCAAAGGACTGCCGATTGAAGCCCTGCACTTTAGTATTTAGATCATCGATCATTTGAAAAGCGGAGAGGATCAATCATATTTGTTTCCCTTCCACACCATGCGTGATCATAATAAAGAATGTACGTTCTGCATAATGAACAAACAAAATTGTAGACCGAAGAGACAATTGTAGACCTACTTCGACTTAGAAACTTTTCAAGTCGACCGCTAGGCCACGCTGGGTTTGTCCGTCCTCTTTGTTCAGAAAAAAAAAAAGAATAAACAAAAATCTTTTAAAAAGTAACATTTCAATGATATTTCAATTTTGAATCTACCACAACCAAATGAGCAAGCAAATGATATTTGTACCAGTGACAAGCAAGGAAGAGCGAAGAGCTCCTTTAATGATCATGAGTTGAAACTAATCTACGGACTAGCAGTAGCTGTGAAGTCTAGATCAACGCTAAAAATATATATAGACAAGAAAGCTGATAAAAGTTCCACAGACCAGGCAACATGGGTAAACATAACACTTTCAAGCTATGGAAAAACATCACAGTTCATCGCCAGGTATATATAGATTTTGGCGATCGGGCTGCCGAAGGAAGAATTGGAGGAGATCTTCAAGTATGCAGATCTAGCATTCAAAGGGCTTCAAGTTCATAAAGGCTAGGACAATGAAACTGGGCCTCACTATCAATGGTGGTTTCTCCTGCGAAGAAAGGGCAGGAGAGAGAGAGAGAGAGCAAGTTGCACTGAAGACCTTTGTGAGAGAGAGAAAGTTGCATAGTGGACTACTATGTGAGAACAAGCTGCATGGGAGGTTTTGTAGGAGTGAATTGTAAGAAATAAATATGTCCAAGTTGCTGCATGTGCCATCATCCACAGAGAGAACATGTGCTAATTGAAGGTATCTTGCATTTAAGAGGCTGATCAAGTGGTTTTTCTTTCTGATGTCTACCATGGAGCAAAAAGGTGAAGAGAGGGCTGCCGACGAATCCCAGACCACCATTCACACTAGTGACTGATCGATCCACAAAATAGTGGTCCATGAACAAGGTAACCCCAATCTGAAATCCACCAGCAGTTTGCTTGATGGATTTAATTATTTACCTTGGTCTATTGCTGTCACTTGGTTCTTGAGTGAAAAATGTAAGTTGGGATTTATTGATGGCTCCATTAGTAACCTGCCTTGAATGATATTAGATATAGAGAGTGGAGAACTACTAATGATACCGTTGCATCATGGCTGATAAATTCAATAGAACCTAAAATCGCCGCTAGATTTCAATTATTAGAAACAGCCAAAGAGATTTGGACTTCAGCCAATGAGCTCTATAGTGAGCAGTTTAACACTGCTCGTATTTATCAATTAGCACAAAAAAAGGGAAGCCTCCAGAAAGGGTCGACGCCCATAAGCGAATGCCTAGGAATTTTTAAGGGAATATGGGATGAGAGGGATATACATGCTTCTCTCACCATTGATCTAAATAAAGCCAAAAAAATGAGAGAGCAAGAACGTATTTTTGAGATTTTGGCTGGCCTACGGAATGGCTATGAGCATATTAGAAGACAAATATTATTGGATCATGAACTGCCTTCTCTTAGTTCCTATGCTCCCTCCTTATGAGTAAGAGTCTAGGAGTTGGGAACCAACCCTTAGTGAAATTGGTCCAGATTTAAATGTTGAAGAGAAGGCCCAACCACATTCCTCATGGTACCTACGGTGGTAAAATTATGAAGTGAAATTATGAAGATGGGAGGAAAAGGTGTTCTCATTGTAAAAAAAATTGGGCACACAAAAGATAGCTGCTCGTATCTCCATGGGAAACCTGAAGAAAACTGTAACTAACGACCCAAGAGCTCTAATCAAGGGGCGGACAGATCTGATAAAGAGAACATTCAGACCAACCAAGCGTCCACCATTGACAGTTCGGTAACTCTAGAGATGCTTGCCGAGTTGACATACTCAAAAGGTAGTAGGTATCTCCATCAATACCGCAGACAATAAAATAATTCAGGCACGCTTTATACTTCCATTGCTAATTCTTGCACTCAATGGGTGGTAGATTCGGGGGGCCACTGATCACATGGCCAATGACTCAATCCACCAAATTATTTGTCCCAAGGATATGTATCTAGGGCCTGTTGCTGCTGCCAATGGGACTCTAATCTCAGTAAAAGGGAAAGGGTCTACTGATTTCTTTAAAAAAAGTTGCACGAATGATGCCTAATATTTGCCCGATCTTACTTCTAACTTGTGATCAACAGCTAAAATTATCAAGGAACTAGATTGGGTTGTCGTTTTTCTGCTACTAAAGTGATTTTTCATGACCGGAAGACTCGGACAACGATTGGTGAAGGTTCCTTCTGTTCGCTCCAAGGATGATGGCGATCTCATTCATCGCAGGATGGGTCATCCTTCAACCAGAATTTTGAGACATTTATTTCCGAAATATTATTTTAAAGATGATGGATGTGACGTTTGCAGATTTGTTAAGATGTCTAGACCTAGATTTCCTTTATTTAGTAAAAGCATGTTTGATCTCATACATTCAGACATTTGCGGACCTGAACCCATAGACTCTGTAGATGGGTTTCGGTTTTGTCTCTTGTTCATTGGTGATGTTTATCTAAATCAATGGATCTATTTTCATGAAAAATAAATTTGAAGTATTATCTCATTTTAAAAATTTTTACAAATTGATTGAAGTGCAATATAACTCAAAAACTAAGAATTTTTGGTCTGATAATGAAACTGAATATAAAAAACTTGGCATTTGAAACTTTTCCTACCAAGCATGGTATTGACCACGAGACTTCAAGCCCCACAACAAAACAGTGTGTCGGAGAAGAAAAATCGACATTTACGTGAAATTGCTAGGAGTCTTCTATTCCAAATGAACATGCCTAAGCAATATTCGAAATTTGCTATTTCTACTGCATGCCATCTGATTAACAGGACTCAGCAAGCGGCTAAATTACAAGAGTCCAATCAAAACTCTTACCAGATCACAACCTTAAGCTTGACTATCTTAGTGTGTTTGGGTGTGTTGCTTACGTTTGGCTTCATCAACTAAGTCCTCGATCAAGTAAGAGCAATTTTGTTAGGTATCATACAGGAAGCAAAAGGGTATGTATAATACAATCCAGCTACTAAGAAAACCTTTATTTCATGTGATGTTCATTTCTATGAAAATCAATCTTTTTTTAACATCGGTACCCACAATGAGGGTAAGGGGAGCTCGACATGCACCAAGGCACCTTGCTGATAATAAGTCTTATTCTACCTATCCGATTAGCAACTATATCAGCTACAGCCGCATATCACCTAGTCATGCCATCAACAGCCTTGACAAGATCCATGAGCCCGAGTCTGATGATGAGGCAAAAAATGACCCCAGTTGGAGAGCCGCAATGAGTGAAGAGCTTGAAGCTCTAAACAAAAATGGCCACTGTTGAAATGACACTATAAAGTTAAGTATAAAAGTGATGGGACATTAGAAAGGTATAATGCGAGGTTTATTACTAAAACGTTTATACAAACCATAGGACTTGATTATGGTGAAACTTTTGCCCTAGTGGCAAAGATGAATGCCTTGAGAATCTTGCTTCCCATAGCCTGCAACTTGAATTGGAGTTTACACCATTTAGACCTGAAAAATACCTTTTTACAAGGAGAATTAGAAGAGGAGATATACATGTCTCTAAGCCTTATATGATGTATAACAGTCTCACAAAGCCTGGTACAAGAAGCTTAGCTGCGCCTTAGAAAAGATTGGATATCAAAAATGTCATTCAGATAGTACGTTGTTCATCAAGAGGGAGATTGAGAAAACTACTATAGTCTTAATCTATGTTGACGACATAGTAGTTATAGGCATTGTTTTAGATAATATTATTAGTCTCAAAAATTACTTGAGAAAGATCTAGGAAAGCTAAAGTATTTTCAGGGCATTGAAATGGCACAATCTCACAAAGGTATATTTATGTGTCAAAAGAAAATATGCACTTGAAATTTTAAAGGAGATAGGGGAGACTGATTTACATCCTGTTGATATGCTTGTGGACCCAGATTATAAGCTTGGTGCATGTGAAGATGAACATGAGATTGACAAAGAGAGATTTTAACGTCTTGTGGGGAGGCTCACATACCTTACAGTCACACATCTAGACATAGCATTTGCTATAAATGTCATCAGCAGATATATGCAGAGTTCAAGAGAATCCCACATGAAGGCAACTGATTGTATCCTGTGATATGTTAAAAGTACTCTAGGACAAGGAATTTGGAATAAAAGGAATGGATATATTGATGTTGTAGGTTTTATAGATGCTGACTAG
The DNA here is from genome assembly GCF_008831285.2 of Nymphaea colorata. Taxonomy (NCBI): domain Eukaryota; kingdom Viridiplantae; phylum Streptophyta; class Magnoliopsida; order Nymphaeales; family Nymphaeaceae; genus Nymphaea; species Nymphaea colorata. Next base: position 2,407,770 of record NC_045143.1, read on the forward strand.
GCAAATGACATCAGTGATAGGAAGTCTCTAATTGGATATTGTGTGTTTGTTCGTTGGAGAAAATATTGTCACTTGGAAAAGTAAAAAACAAAGGGTTGTGGCTAAATCTAGTACGGAAGTAGAATACCATGCGATGGCATACTCAACAAGAAGCTTGATTGAAGAACTTGGATTTGAAATCTTAAGACCCATGGATATGTTCTACAATATATAAGGCAGTTATATATAAAAGTAAAAAACAAAGGGTTGTGGCTAAATCTAGTACGGAAGTAGAATACCATGCGATGGCATACTCAACAAGAAGCTTGATTGAAGAACTTGGATTTGAAATCTTAAGACCCATGGATATGTTCTACAATATATGTTCTACAATATATAACTGCCTTATATATTGTAGAACATATCCATGAGTCTTAAGATTTCAAATCCAAGTTCTTCAATCAAGCTTCTTGTTGAGTATGCCATCGCATGGTATTCTACTTTCGTACTAGATTTAGCCACAACCCTTTGTTTTTTACTTTTCCAAGTGACAAGTTTTTCATGAAATAACCTAGCACATTGAAATTTATTGTCATTATGTCAGAGAGAAGGTTTTAAATGGAGATATTAGAACTTCCCTTACAAATAGTGTTGATCAAGTTGCGGATGCATTGATGAAAGGATTATCTAAATCAAAGTTGCAACAAGCTTCCAGCAAGTGGGGTTGCTTTAATATCTTCACCCCACTTGAGGGGGAGTGTTACAGCACCAACGTCTATATGGAGCACTATTATCTCATTCACAGCAATTGCCAACTTGGGAGAAATGGATATCGCAACAAATCACTTGAATGTTGGAAGAAAACGTTGAAGCCCATTCAACGTTAAAACTATTTTGAGTTTTCTTGTATCGCCTATTAAAAGGCTCAAGTATAAAGGCAATGTTTCTTGTACTAAAAAGAAAAGAAAATAAGGAAATTAGTGCTGCCATTCTACCGCGGATGTAGGACAAAGAGCTGAACCACGTAATCTTTGTCTGTTCTCTTTCTCTCTCTCTCTCTCTCTCAAGTCTCAACTCTCCCCAAGATATGAAGAAGCATTTTCGGACACATCCGCTTGTGAAAGCCATGGCTTGCACATCCGCTTGTGAAAGCCATGGCTTGCACATCAGCAATTGAATTTGTTGATCGTTCACCACGTGATCCTGATATGAAGGATAGAGCTTCCAATTATTGTGCCTTGCCACAACTGCTCTGGCTTCTGGTCCATACTGCGGAATAAAGGGGTCCATTATTTAAAGGGATTGTGCATGTTTTTATTGCAGGCTTCTCCTTGAGTGTTGCATGACTGAGGTGACACAAGCACTTGGCAAAATTTAAGTAACTTTTTCCGTTTTGAAGAAGTAGCAACTTTCCTTCATCTTAGTGTCGGCAAGGTTTTTGGGGATGAGGAATTTTTAAGCTTTTCAAATAGTTCTGTTTCTTCATGTTCTCTGTCTGCCAGCTTTTGTGATATGAAGTATCATGAAGCTAAAGCTTGTTTGGCTAAAATGGCATGCTCTGGTTAGAGTATTTTGTTACCTCATTTGTAGTGGATACGCAGGAGGACCCTCGGAATTTTCTAGATTCTTCACTGCAAGGTCCATAGTGGAAGTGGCTGAGCAGAATAATTAGTTCGTGTCATGAATCTGCTTCTTATTCATTTTTGGATCGGAAACCAACTGTAAGGAATAGGCCCATCTCAAGCCAAATCGCGTCTCTGCTGATGGAAGATTTCCTCATGCATACACAAAAACGAATATGGCTTTAAAACAGGATCTTGTTCATGCTAAATCATTGAATCAAAACTTTAACTGTAGCGAAAGCGTACTTAAATCCATCTGAACAACCGGAGGGTGAGATCGCAGTAGGATCTTCCAGGGTCTGTGCGGAGCACGTGCGGTTTCTCTCATATGAAAAAGAAACAACCCTAAAAAGTGATGTTTCAAGCAACCGTGCACGACCTCATGGACCACTACCATTTTATCTTATGAGCAATTACAGATTCAACCTATCAAAAAATTCATAATTGCGTATATGTATCTATACATTATAAAATTGTCACATACCATATAAAATAACGTAATATCCCAAAACGTAATCACTTATGCGGATATTTACATTAAGACAGTCATAATGTTTGAAATTCTTCATTGACATATATCGGCCACCAAATTATCCTAGAAACAACCCTAAAAAGTGATGTTTCAAGCAACCGTGCACGACCTCATGGACCACTACCATTTTATCTTATGAGCAATTACAGATTCAACCTATCAAAAAATTCATAATTGCGTATATGTATCTATACATTATAAAATTGTCACATACCATATAAAATAACGTAATATCCCAAAACGTAATCACTTAAGCAGATATTTACATTAAGACAGTCATAATGTCTGAAATTCCTCATTGACATATGTCGGCCACCAAATGATCCTTACATCTGCTTTTGGTGTTGACACCTCAGTGCCTAGCCATGACATCGTCCTTGCAGATCTTGCTCCTTATACTGTTCTTAACATATTTAACATCTTTCCTCGTCTTCCATAGAAACGGTAAAAGTCCTGCCAGCACTTGAACAAAGCTTTGTTATTGAATTGAACAAATTTAGTAAGGCCATGTTTTTATTCCTCACCCCATGTGGTCAGGCATTTACCAATCTCTCTCTCTCTCTCTTTCTATATATATATATATATATATATATATATATATATATATATATATATATATATATATATATATATATATATATATATAGAGAGAGAGAGAGAGAGAGAGAGAGAGAGAGAGAGAGAGAGAGAGAGAGAGAGTTTTGTGTTGTTAAAACTGTTGTAAAATGTGCATGTGTTGTAAAGAAAGATTTTCTTTTTATAGTAAAGTATCACAGTAATGCTACAAGGTAAATGGCCAAATGAAGGGAGGGAGATCAGAGAGGCGTACTTGAGGAAAAGGGCCAAGCTATCGGCAGCATTTTAAGCCGCGGCTGCGGGTGGCCGATGGCCATAACTTCCGGTGATGCACAGTGTTTAAGTGTAGTGTAGGTCAGCCACTTTATTGTGCGCCATTAAATACAAAGGGCTTCCGGTGGGCGGGGATCCGCTCTGCCGGCCACTGCCATTAATCAAAATGCAGGCGCTTTCATGCAGAGAGGACGTGAGCCAGCGAGCGGCAGTAATTGCCACCTTTCACTGCCACAATTCATTCAATCAGCATCTTTGACTCTTTGGAGACAAACATTCAAAGTCTTCACTTTCTTTTTATCTTTCATTCAGTGTGCACTGTCCCCACCTTCCAGCTTTAATCCACTGCTTCCCGGGTTTTGACTGCCCTGCATATCCAAAATCTTCTAGGCAATGTCTTTTTTTCACCTCTCACCTTCAATCTAATGTTGAACAGTTAATACTCAAACGCCTTCGGCTCAGTCAGGGGCAGAGGCCGGTGTACGGAACCTAAAAGATTTTTTTTTTGTTTTTATATTGATTTTTTTGAAAAACTTTTCTCATTTACGCCCCTTAAAAATAAAATTTTTTATACATAATGTCCCTTATAAGGAAGATTTTCTGGCTCCGCCCATGAACTTAGCACGCTCTAAGGAGATGGTCAGGTGTTTCACTATTAACTGTTTAAAAGTAAAGATTGAATATATATGTCAGCAACCAGTTCTGTTTTAACACAGAATTTTAGTCTTCATTCCTGAAGAGTTACCGGTCTTAGGGTCGAAATTTGTACAGTGATCGCGGGAAAAAGAATACAAGGAAAGAAGAAGATAAAAGAAGTGAAAAAGTGGGAGGAAGAAAAAGGAGTCGAAAAACTGTTTTCCTAACTCATTTTTCAATATCTAAACAAAAAAAAAATCAAAATTCAAGAAAGGTCACAATTTTAATGTCAAAAATCTTATAAAATCTAATTCCTTCTTCAACATTTATTTATTTATTTATACTTATATTTATTTCCATGCGAGTGTGCAGATACATATTATATATGAATAACAAGTAACTGCTAAAACATGTCCAACCCAAGTTAAAACCCCGTCCAAAAGAAGCTGCTTATGTGCACACTCCACCAAAAATTATGCACAGGTGCAAGGGGTGTGCACATGACCACTTGGGCAGCTCGCTTACAATAATTTTGGCGTACATGCAGATACAAAGGTCTTTCACCCAAAAATTTTACTCCTGAAAAGGACCATCTACAAATTGAAAACACAGTTCTATGGCTGCTGACAAGCCACCACCACCAGTTATATATATATATATATATATATATATATATATATAAACTGTGGAGGTACTTGTGACAGTTGTGGACATTGCCGACATGAATACATAAAATTTGCTTCATTTATGTATTGATACTTCCTTCTTTTTTACTGTTTATACCTATATAAGTGCTCCTTAAAGTTTGAAACTTGTTTATACGTATATAAGTGCTCCTTAAAGTTTGAAACTTAAATAAAGAGCGTCTCTTAGAATTTTTTTGTGATAGATAGATATATATATATATATGTGTGTGTGAGAGAGAGAAGCTGACTATCAGTTCTGATGATAAGGCGAGACTGTGAAGAACATGCCTACTGCCATTCGTACTCTTCAGGCCTTCGGCTCAGATTTCGATCACAAACCCGAGTCAAGGATATGATCTCTCCATAAAACGATTCGGGGTGCTGAACTGTGCTTTAGCAGAAGCGGACTGTAACTCCGACCTCGGTTTGCTCATCTCAAACAACGTGGTGTGGCTGGGTGGATTCCAACAGTCATTCAAGGAAGACATCAGTATTCTGATTTTCAGGGTACTATTGAATGGCGAGGCCGAAGACCGCTACCGTTTTTCGGTCTGCTCTCGGGGTGGAGGCCTGTTTCGAAATCTATGTAAAACTATAATCCACCCATCAATAAGAATGTACTAGCCACCATTTGCAGTAAAAAAAGTTAGCACTCTATATGAATCAAACTACCAGTGGGACTTTCACCCAACCAGCTACGCGCTAAAACCCTTTGAGCTTAATTCTCTTCAGGCAAGGCAAAGCTAAAAATTCTTCGTTGAGGAAGAATAATCCAAAAGGCCTTAAACCTTTTAAATGCATAATGAGATTGAGAACCTTTTAAATACATAGATTGAGAGGTAGTAGTTAAAAATGGGGTTCAGCATTGATTCATGCATAAAATAAATAAATAGTTGTAGATAACCACTATATAAATGAAATACATAATTTTGTGGGTGGTGTGTAGGCAAATTGTCCACACAAGCCTATTACCTTGATAGGGGCTGTGTCCTGGAGTTTTAACTATCTATCATCATCATCATTGTCACCACCATCGTCTTCACTTGCGATCATTGTCACTTCTCAACGCCGACCCAGAAAAGTGCATGACATTAATGAAAGTAAAGAAGTTTGCAAAGCAACTAGCATCTACAGCTGGGTCCTTCCAATCCTTTTGCTTTATTAATTGCACTTAGAAAGCCAACATCAACAAAACTACACATACAGATATAATACATATACGCTGACAGCAACATTCGCAGGAACACCAACAACGCGGCGCGCAAGATCAATAATAATAACTAAGTTCAATTATTTCACCGGTAGATCTTGTAATAATGTCGCATCTTCATGCATCCATTCATGAAAGTGTGCTGTTGGGTCCCCATCGACTGTCCAAGCAATTAAGCTTCTGCCTTCTAGCTCGCTCACTTCCTCGGGAACGGATCGGCCTCCCGGTTCGACCTTTTGTAATTTTGTGCTGTATCGAATCGGAAACGATTCTGGTTCACCATTTATTTGTTTATTCCAACAACCCATTTACCCTCTTCAGGGCCCAAAATAAATTGCAATTCCTACTCAAGCTTATCTCTACACATCCCATCAAACCTCAACCTGTTTGCCAGTAAGAAAGATTGAAAAAGGAGAAGTAAAGAAAACACTTAAACAAGTCACGTCTAAGATACCACAATCTTCTTCCATTGAAGGATCTCGTTTAGCTCTCTAGCTCCCACCATTCACCATGCCTTTAATGGATACCTGTGGATGCAGTCAGCCCAAGGGTTGGTCGAGTCAGGAGATGAGTCCCTCATGGCTTTCCAAACCAGCGAGCCCACCTTGAACCCAGTGCCGAACGCCAGCATCCACACCTTGTCCCCTTTCTTCACCCTTTGCTTGGCCTCGAAGTAGGCGTACTCGTAGAACACCAGGCTAGAGGACGTGTTTCCGAACCGGTGCAGCGTCATCCGGGACGGCTCGGTGACATGATCGCCGAGCTTCAGCACCCGTGAGATGTTCTCGATCACGGCCTTCCCGCCTGTGTGGACGCATATGTGCTCGAACGCGGTCGTGAAGTCCGGCACCTGAGGCTTCGCGGCGTCGGCGCCGAGCAGCCTGGACTTGAGGCTGGCGTAGGAGTAGGCGAGCAGCTGGGAGTATGGCAGCACCCGTGGCGCCAGCGTTCGGATGTGCGCCCGCAGGCCCTCCCCGGCAACCCGGATCAGGTCCTTGGTGAGCGCGAACCCGGCGGTGCCCTGCTCGTCCTCCTCCTGGAACGCCGCCCTGTAGGACCGGTCGTCTGCGCCGTGGTGGGTTCTCAGCCACCGGACGAGTTCCAGCTTGACAGAGCCGGTGCGCTGGTTGGTCATGAGGGCGGCGGCCGCTCCTTGTCGGAAGATGCAGTTGGTCACGAGCATGGACCGATTGTCGCCGAAGTACCAGTTGAGGCTGATGCTCTCGGTGACAACAACAAGCGCGTAGGATGGTTTCCGCTCCCTGCGGAGTAGCCGGCCGGCGAGGTCTACGGCCATGACGCCGGAGCCGCAGCCCATGCCGCTGAGGTTGAAGGTGCGAACCGATTCTTTTAGGCCGAACCGGTTCACTATCATGGACGTAGGAGACGGGGATGGGGACATAACACCGCACGTGACTATGACGTGGTCAATGTCGGAAGCCGAGACGCCTGTCTTGGCGAGCAGGTCCGAAACGGCACCATACATGCCCTGCTCGAGCTCTTCGAGGGCGGCGGCGTGCCGATTCGTGGTGTCATCGTTGTTCAAGATGTATGGCGGCAGGTAGGTCTCGTCGCCAAGCCCCGACTTCCGGTAGATTCCCTTCATGAACTGATCGCTCGCCGGCGTGACGCGGTCGCTCCGGCTGAGAATGTACTCGCACACTTCGAAGCTGGCCTTCTGGTCGAAGTCCGGCTTGAAGCAGGAGTAGTCGACCATGAAGACCCGAAGAGGTCTGGACCTAATGTACAGGAAGAGGGCCAGGAAGGTGCACCACAGCACGGCCCAGGAGACGTGCCTGTGCTGGTCAAGCATGTAGTGCACCAGGGTAGAGGAAGAGAGGGCATGTAGAAATAGTGACAGAACCAAGAGGGAAGCAAATGAAGTTTGCAGAACTTGAATACTTGCGAGTTTCCTCATCTTGGCACCTCTCTCTCTCTTTCTCTCTCACAATGTGGAATAGGCAATAGCCGCGGAAGAAGTTTGGTGGCTTGTTAAAGGGCCGGCCCAGGAGGTATCTTTATCTGGTAGAAGATCTGTATGCAGGAACTTCTTAGATTTGATGAGGCAAAGGGAGGGGGAGGTGGGGGTATATATAGTGTGAGGAAACGGGACGTCGAGTGTTTGATACAGTAGATCATAGCTTCTTTCTTTTAGCTTCACCATTAAAACTCGCTGACAACTGTACAGGGGCTAATAATGCGAGTGCTTGGAGGAAGAAAGAGAAATTGAATGACAATGGAGAGTTTCTGGTAGGAGCTTATCTCTCAATCTTTCTTTGTTAATAATAATATCAATGATGATATACTGTTGTTATTTAAAATCTTTAAAGAGAGAGAGAGTAGGACACAGTAGATTGAACACCCCATGCATGCATGGGTTTGGTTAACGTTGCCTGTCACCTCTGCCCCACCGTATCTGTCACTTTGTCGTGCAGCAGAAAAGAGAAGATGTCTCATAAAGGAGTCGATCTTTTTCTATTAACATCATCGTCTGTAAAATTGCAGCAGTCGCTTTTCTTTACGAGTCCAAGCATCAAATGCTTGACCTAACGCATTTAACACTATATTCATTATCATCATTAGCTTCTCTAATTGTCGATCCATGTCTCATGGCATTTAAAGCTAGCTAGTACGAAATATAGAGGATACTAATCCAGCTACATATAATTTATGAAAATATGAAAGATATTTCTTCAGAAAACAGTATGATCTACGTCCCCTACAACTAACATTCATTTTTAAAACTAATGACATATACATAAACAGATAGAAGTAGATCAAGTTGAGAAGGAACGGCTGTGGCGGCAACTGTCAGGCCCTTTGAAATTAGCAGTTGACTTGGCCATTCACGTGGAAGGGAGAGGTGATGCTCAATAAAATAATGGTGATAGGTCAACTTCCTTCTACTCCCAACTTCGACCTCCCAACAGGCCATGTGGATCTCCTGGTGATTATAATAACTTCAAAAGAGGAAAAATATTCCACGCTATTTGTTATATGTGGCTAACGTGGCTCTCAAACATCCACTCCTTGGAGATCAAACAGCAGTCCCCTGCTGATATTATGCTTCATTTTCTTTCTTTCTTTTTTTTTGTGGTTCTTGTCGTTCTGAGAAATTCTTGGAAAAGTGTTTTTTATTTTGTTATTGTTATGAAAAATGTGACCGTCATCAATGGGTCCATGTCAATATATCTGATGATTATTGGATATCCGACCAATTAGATTTGAAAAAATCGGATATGAAAAATAATTTAATATCCGATAAAAAAATGGATCGGATTTGGATTTAATAAATGGCATCCGATCGGATTATGATTTGAATTTGGATATACATAAATGTCTTACCGGATTCAGATTGAATTCATTTTTACACAAATATTTTGTATCTAATGTTATTAAACTTTGAAAGTTGGCAAAATCCGGTTCAAAATTTGGATTTGGATTCAGATACAAATATAAAAATCTGATTCAGATTGTAAATTTGGATTTGGATATGACCTTTTTTATTTAAATTCAATTCCGAATATGTGAATATCCGAAAGAGCAAATATGATTAAGGATATATTTGATCCCAATCTGAGCTATTGACATCCCTAAGTACGCTATAACATGATTTTGCATAAGTGGGTGCGGTCAAATTTTGTGGTTGTTGTGAACAAAGTGTGCTCTTGAATTTGGACCGAGTGCCCATCGATACCCACTGCGAGTTCACATTTCCATTCACGTAGGCCAAATTATTCGTTATATTAATGCGTGTTGCTCAAACTTGGTCTAGCTGTGTTCATTAGGAGCCCATCTCGGCTCCTCAAAGTGATCAAGGTGACCTGCCTAGGCTCAAGTAACTTGGTTGGGTTGAGTTGCCTCGCTTCTTCATTAGTACTTTCTTATGCATGTGCAAGGTCGTGCTAAGTTGACCTGACTAAGGCCCGGTGGGGTGGGCTAGCCCAGCTGGACGCAGTCATTCCATCATCAATAGAGCTTACTTAGGAGCATGCGTTTGTAAATTGGATTGCTCAAAGAAAATGTACAATAAATTTTTATATTTCAAATTGATATCCAGCAGTAAATATATATGTTCCGGCAAACAGCTGCAAAGGATAGGCCCTGGTACTACGTATGTTGACTTAATGCATTTTAGACCTTAAAATATTGGTCTAATAAATAGCTAGCTCTCGTTAAGGCATGACCGATGGTATATGGTTCGATTCTCATGGGCATCCTTCTCCATGTGGAAAAAAAAAAGAAAAATCTAATGTGTCGCACTTCTAAGCTTGAGGATTCAAACTTCTAAAACTAAAATATCCTTGAGCAATGTTTTATGTTTGGTAATAAGAACACTAACACGGTGTTTTATGAATATGTTCTAAAAATTGAAGCAATTTTTATTGCGACAGATTTATGAATTCTCATTGCATATTTTGCCACTGCATATTTTTAGTTAAATCTTTCTTCTTCTTCCTTTTCTTTTATGTGGTGGAGAGAGGGGGTGTTGGTTTAACCATTTTAAATTTGAGCAGCTAGCTAGAGAATCTGAGCCCTTACTAGTTGCTCAATAATGTTGGTTTTATTACGAAGGATCCATACGGTTCTCATGAGAGGTGGAGCCAACCCCTTAATTTTTTTTTTTTAATTTACGTATAAATTTTAAATATAAATATTATATAAAATTTTTGAAAAATGATATTTTGCCTTGTCAAAATTTTGAAACCATAATTCACCCTTTTCCTCCCCATAAAAAATTTTTATCTCTGCGCCCAGTTCTTATTCTTATTATCCAATAAATTGAACAGTGCAAAAGGAGCATTTATTTGGATATCATATTTAAAAAATGAAAAAAAGTACCATTGCATTAAAATGAGGGAGATGAAAAAAATGCAGCCTGGTTAGTTAACGCACGCCAGCTCTCAATTCACATTAATAGAATTCATTGTTTTCTTGGGCCCTCTTTTGAATGCGTACCCAACTTGATACAATATCTTATCTTGTTATCCCTGCATCAATTTTTTACTTCTTTTTGCCTTTTCATAGACAAGCTGTATCTGGGAAGACACCTACCGCCATTCAAGGAGATGGTGTCACATTTTCCAGAAAAATGAAATTTGAGCAAGTTGCATATAGGAGACCCTTTTCACCATGAATGTATAAATCCATAACTGTGATCCATATTGGCCATTTCGTTACCGCTGGATACGGCTGGTATGACATTTGTCTGGTATACATCAGTCAATAAGTAAAAGTGACATATTATTGTATGTCAATCTAAACTTAAAAGCAAATTAGAACTTTAGAGATATAATAAAGGCATGATCGGTTTTACACGAAAGACAGTTTCTCTTAAGTAAAAATTTAAGCTTAAAAGCAAATCAAAACTTTAGAGATATAAAGGCATGATCAGACAGCTTCTCTTAAGTAAAAATTTAAGCTTAAAAGCAAATCAGAACTTTAGAGATATAAAGGCATGATCGGTTTTACACGAAAGACTGTTTCTCTTAGCTAAAAATTTGAAAAAAAGAGACATATGGGTCCCTCGATACTGCAACCCAATAAAAAAAGTATTGGGGATTAACTCATGCAGGCTTCAATGAGAATGACTCGGTGCCTGCAACACATATACGCCAAAGACAAAAAAAGTATGGAGTATGGGTATTTTAGAAAATATTTATAAAAAAAAAGATTTTTTTTTTTTTTAGTCTTTTAACTAAGCTCTCTTTTGTTATTAACCAAAAGTGATTTAGTCATTAACCATACGAGGCATGTACCAGTACTACAGAGACCAACCTCAAATTGCTTGTGTACATATATTAATATCTACTTATTCATATATTGGGGCCTCTCATTTATTTTAACATACATCAGAATAGTCTGAAGCTTTTTCCATTAATGCCGCTCGACCAAAAGCTTGTGATGAAGTTTTCTCTCTAGAAGGAACACATAAGAAAGTTAGGAATCTAGAGAACTCCTCAAGCTAATTTTAGAGGCTCTTGCGTGATAAAAAGTCGACCGCATTCAATGGAAAGAAACAAAGGAAGGGGACTATAATTCAAACAATAACTCGAAGTCCCAAGTACAAAACTGTTCTCGTTAATTTCATGTGGGCTCCAAATGAACACCTATGCATTTCTAGGATATATACATATGATTAGAAGACGCACACAAATTCCAAACTCCAACTCCTAGTTCCCAAACTAAGAGAAAAGCTCCCAGTAGGAGAACCAAGGATATGTGTAACGTTTTGAGTAGGCGCTTTAGAGGAAGGGAATCATATTTGAATCGGATATATCCTTAATTCTGATATTTACATATTTAGATTCAAATTCAGATTTGAATACAAATAAAGAAAAGTGGTAACTGGCCGAATTCAATGTGACATAAAAAGTTATAGATTTCTTTGGTAGGTAGGCCGACAATTTCATGCTCACGTCGAGAGGAAGAAAGTGTCCCCGTTCACTCCCCTTTTTGAGCAGCAGAGCATAATCAGACTCTTTAATTAGGAACCTACCCACTTTCTAAGCATCTTTTAGTTATACGTATAAGATCAAACCTGGTTATATACGCCGTACTGGTGCATGAAAATATAGTGCACCAATATAGTTAATGACAAAAATGCCCCCATTTGAATAGAAAAAAAAAGTTTTTGTATGAAAAAATATATATATAACGGTAAAATGACTCAAGAGGACACTTTTTTTCTAATAAAAAATGCCCCATTTTTTTCTTTGTGCGTGCACTGGCACATGCAACTCAAGCTCATGTATGATTATTGCCCACAACGGCAAACTTGACCCCGTTTATGACAAGAAACAAAAGCAGATGCACATGGGTTTCTTCAACTCAGCACAGCCACTAAGTTGGACGGGGGAGTTGGGTTTCTACATGTCCACGTTCGTCGGGTTTCTATATGTCCACGTTCGTTGGGCTTCCTGCCGACGTACTGGGACAATGGATACAGCTACCTTCGAATGCAGTTGGGATCTAGTCATGAAAATTAATGCCAAAGAAAATTGTCAAAATATGGTTCGAATCCAATTTCTTTTGATGGTGTGTACACACACATATATATATATATATATATATATATATATATATATATATATATATATAGAGAGAGAGAGAGAGAGAGAGAGAGAGAGAGAAAGAGAGATTGGTAGATACTAGACCACTTACGGATTAAAAACCAGACCCCTTAAATTTGTTTTAAAAGTTTGTTAAATAAGAACATTCTAATGTGTTTATAAATACTAATTTAATATAAATCATGTTTCAGTTACAAAATTGATCTTTCTACTACCAAAGTTTTGATATTACAAGAGCCATTAAATTTTTTATTATTAAAAAATATTATTTAACAAACAACCAAGCTTAATCAATATGTTTCTCACCAAACCACTTTTATGATCATGTCTGTAGGTAAGTTTGCAAAAACAAAACTTAATAATTAATTTTAATGGGCCTAGTTTTTGTCTCTTACCCAAGTGGTTTGGTTTATATATATATATATATATATATATATATATATATGATGACTTGAAAAAAAAGGACTGGTTTTGCTTCCCAAACACAAACTAAAGGTCTTGTATATATATACATATGCACACACTAGTAGAACCAGAAAATTTTGAATGGAGGGGACACTGATTCAATAGCTTTAATGTTTTTTAGGGGCACCTGTATATATAAACAATCAAATATATTAAATTGTTAATGAAAAAATAAATGAACTTTATGAGGCTGGTGTGCTGTCATGTGGCCCGGCCACTATATAACAATGTGTGTGTGTATGTATAGAAAAACAGGTGACCACCAAACTCTTACACCCTATACTTTGTTGGGAATTATCCGGATCATCTATTCCAAGAAAATTAGACGACAGTGATTAAACTGCAAATATATAACCCAAACCATTCTTCAAGATTCTGAAACGCCTTCCAGAAAAAGAAAAAAAAAGTGAGAGAAACAAATGAGTTTCCCTAAACCAAAAGGTTTGTTTCTTTTGATGATATTTTATATTCTTGAAAGAACAACTTGGCTTCTATATTTTCAACTTAATGTTCTCCATGTGATCCCCTTGAAATAAATGGTCTAAACGATCCACTTGATATCCAAAATGTGCTGGCATGTATTTTCTTTACACATATATGCCTGACTTGGTTAGTTTCTTCAACAAATCCGAAATTGCATGTGATCTTAGCATAACCACTCAAGCCATACCGAGTCATAAGCAGCACAGCTTAGAGCTAACCCCAACGTCATAGGGGCGGAGGGAGGGGGAGGGCTACCTAGGCCATGGCGTCACCCTAGCCAATTAAAAAAAAATTATATTGAAAAAATTAAAAAATTTTAGTTGCATCGTGTATTGTTTAGATTCAAATTCAATTTGGTCCTATCCAGATCCAGAGGTTGAATTGTTCGACCTGCCTCTAAAAAAATCCTGGCTCCTCTCCTACGGCCAACCATAAACTCCATCTTATCAATAACTGAGCCTGGGCGATGCAATCAATCAAACAAAAAGGTATGAAAGCTTCTCCAATCACATAAACTCTCCCTTCGGTGGGATCATTTTGAACGCTCCAACTACGACCTACCACCAACCATTTCCCAGCTTTTTCCATCGACCGAGACATGAGCTGCTTGGTTCATGCATCAGAAAGAATAATGGCTTCTTCACCCCACATTTTGCTTATGGCGACCAAGTCAATGCGCTTCATCACCCCACATTTTGCTAATTAATGGTGAACTACTTTTGGTGGAACAGCACTGGGCTGAGCTTGGTCAAATATTATTATATACTTTATAAAAGATGCCCAACATCTTTAGAAAGTACACCCGTCTCTGTCTTTACAATGAGAGGCACCAACTGTAGTGCATGGCTAGGTTTTAAAGTCAGGGATTTGTTATCTCTGATCAGCTGTCTAGTGGTTGAAGGATGGGTGGAGCCCATGTTTGCAGGAGGGAAATTATCGGTGTTAGACAGTCGCACATGAATGTACCATGTTGTCCCAAACCGTAATTGTTTCAAAAGTGCGTTCACTGTGAACATATACAATTTGATTTGGCTTTTTATTTTTCTTGTTCACATGACACGGAAATTTGATTTTTTCTTTATTTTATTATATATGTAGGTCCCTCCACATAATTTAGTTAATTGCATATTGGTGCCTCTAAAACCTAAGATTTCTTATATTGGTGTCGGGCAGTCAATGACTTTCGAGTTCCAACGGCTGCCATCAGTTTCAAAAACTTGTGGCTTAACTGCTTGGCTTTCTCAATTAAAGGTTCAGATCGTGGTAGACAATGTTGCAGAAAGCCAAGCTGGTTTTTTTTTTTTTTTGCAATCTAACCTTATTGATATGATAGTAAGAATGGGTTGATGCAACCTATACTAAGTTGATTATTTGTTAAGACTTTAATGGTGAAAGTTCACAGCCCCTGATAATAAAAAAAACAATATTTTTCTTTAAAACAACTTGAATGAAAGCATGTTTTATATCAAAATAGTCTTTATAAGCATATTAAGATGTTTATATTCTATTTAAAAATAGTTTTTTAACAAAAATCAATGTGTCTATTTTTTTATTCCTGACCTGAGTGTCTGCTTCCTTGCGAATGTCAACTGTGTAGGATCCAGAATATATATCTAGAGGGGAGAAGAGAGAGAGAGAAGGGATAAACCAAAAAAGAAACACTCATATTATGGGGTTCTAGATCTCTTCCGAGAGAATGAATGTGAAATTTTCATATGATATTCGACGAGCTATCTGAATTCGGAGAAACAAAATATCTGCTTGCTTTCTGCAGCAACCACGTACGCTGATCCCCTATTAATTTCTCCGTCACCTTCTCTGGACATCCAACAGGCAACCTCTTCCAAGCTTCAGGACAAGACACAGAGTGAAAAGACATGCATTGAAGAGTGAAAAACAAAATAGTCTAGTTTCTCTTTAACACAGGAGCAGAAATGCCGGCCACCTATTAAGATAGCCACATGCCTTCTCCAAAGGCCAAGCTGTAGTTACATCCATAATCTCTTGAATCTGCTTCTTTGCATTCATATGAAGCAGTCACGAATCTCAACAGCCATGGTAGATCAGTAGGCCAGCCTTCACAGCACTGCCACTGACGTTGGTGCTCTCATATCTCCATCTTGTTAATTTGGTGGCGAAAGAAGAGCTCTGCTTGTGCTCGGCGACGCCACTGTGGGGCTGTAGTTTCAATGCAGGCGTCCTCATTTATGAAAAATGGTGAAAAGGGAAAGGAAAATTGCTGCCAAGTTCTCTTTAAGAGGCATATATATATATATATATGAACAAAAATGGTAGTCTTTCCAGAGACATCGGATAAAATTACTTCATTGAAATTATAGGCAAAAGGTAGGCCCCTTCAAACCCAAAAAGAAAACCCTTTAATAAATTTGAAGTTAAAAGGTAGACGATTCTAAGTGACATTAATTCTGCAGCTTGATGTTGGTCAGCGTCATCGTTTAGCTCTTATCTGCGTCTCTTTTAGCAAACATCACGCGCTCTGTCCTGCCAGAGAAAATCATCAGACATGTCTCGTCGTCAGCTCGCTCGCAGAGTTTTTCTTTTTTGTAGAGTTGATCAGCGCGAAACTGAAAACAAAAAGAAAAAACTATGATGGTGAGAACTATTTTGCACGATATGAATCGAAGGGCATGTTACGAATAGGGGAAACAATAGTTATGGTTATGTTTGATTCGTTCATGAATCGTATGGCTGATGGATGTGTTCATTAATTGTATGATTTGCACCAGTGGGGGAGCTAACATTTTTTTGGCTAAGGGACACTTGAATCACGGGCCGCGGTCGAGGACAGGCACTCAATATAAATTTTTGGGTTATCACGCTGTGACTTTGAGTCTTTCAATGAAAATTTTAGTGGGCTGGCCTCACCAGTGGCCCACACCAGCTCCCATGTATTTCCGCTATAACTACTGATATAAACATTCGAGCAACCAACTCTTTTTAAAGGACACAAAGTTGTGCATGGTTCATGCACATTTTAATGCCACTTTGACTACAATGCCTGAATATCACATGCACTGTCATCTTGTTTATACAAAAGGCTGACCAAGTTCTTGCCGATGGCTGTCATGAACTGATGCCTTTAGACTCTTTTGCCATTTTGATTAGGTTTAAAAGAGAGTACTACTCAGGATCTGGTTTGAAGGTTTTGTCATTTTCTAGTGTGGTTCTGGGTCCACTTTTATTGAGTCTCTAAGTATTACTAGATTTCATTTGGGTACCATACTAGTGACTGATTAGTCATTATAGATGCAACCTATGTTGGCCAAGGGGAGGAGGACAAGTAGAGTGCGTCATTGAGTTGGGTTTGTCAGCCGAACCAGAAATTTTTCATGAGGCGGGCCGAATTAAAGTTTTTAAATTTTGACTAGGATCGAAATATCATTTTTCAAATTTTTTGTATAAAACAAGTGAATTTTTTTCAAAGTTACATGTAAATTTTAAAAAATAACCAGGGCCATGCAAGCCCTACCTTGGCTCCACCATTGCCTTTATGTACATCTAAATATGCCACTCAAACCTAACCCCAACTGCCAACTATGCTATTCCTTGAGAGTAGTTAGTATAGTACTATTATTAATTAGTAAGAGAATTGGAAATACTTTGTTAGGAAGTAAAAGAATGGTAATCAAATATCACAAAAAAGATGTAATGCAGGTGCAAGTGCAACTCTCAAGTTGGCAAGTTTTTAAATGGCTTTAATTACAGACAAGTGAGTTTTCTCGATCAACAAATTCTTTTTTTCTTGCAAATCTTTCTTCTTTTTGGCAAAGAAATCGGGTTCTCTCCTTAAGGTAGGAAGCACCTTGAGTTTCAATCTTGATTCGCTCCTCCGAAAGAACAATGGGAGATTAATGTAGGCAGCAAACTAAATGTTTGAGTGAATGGGGGAACAGGGTATATAATTAGAGATCATGCAGGTGAGTAAACAGATGAGCTGATTCAAAGCAGATGAATGCTGATCAGCTAACGCAGAGGATGACCTTGTGAATGTGAAACACTTCTCAAAACTATACACTTCCGAATTGATGTTGGTACAATGAAACGCCAACAAAACACCAAAAAACAAAGAACATCATACAATATGTGCTGCTGGACCCACGTTCATGGCCGTCTTAAAAGAGTGTCCACATGGATCAAGAAGCAAGAAGGAAGTTTCAGAAAGTGGGGACGGGAAAGGGTCGACAAAAGGGCTGCACCAGCCGGGAATCGAACCCAGGTCTGTACTGCGGCAGGGCATGCGGCTCAACTTTTAGCTACCATAAACCAAGAACCACGACAGGAATTTCAAAAAAAAAAAAAATGGTGAATCGAGAAGGGAAAAGGGGAGAGAAAAGGCTGCACCAGCCGGGAATCGAACCCGGGTCTATACCGTGGCAGGGTACTATTCTACCACTAGACCACTGGTGCGGCACATGCCTTTAGCTCACATAAAGTAAGAAGCAGGACAGGAATTTCAAAAAATCGTGAATCCAGAACGGAGAAAAAAAATTGCACCAGCCGGGAATCGAACCCGGGTCTGTACCGTGGCAGGGTACTATTCTACCACTAGACCACTGGTGCCGTTAATGCTGAATTTATTATATTTGTCAAAAGGTATAGTCTCCAACAACAAATTGAACTTCACGGACTCTAAATGGATATTAGCTGCCCTTACGGCCTTACACCACCCATTTCGCCAACCCTTTTTAAGAACACATTTGCTAATTCATACTTTCAATCCTTACTGTGTGAGCACCACTTTTTATTGTGCAAACAGTGTTTAGGCCACGCAACTTTTCTCCTATCCATAATTATGGAGGCTTGTATTTTAGCAATTCACATCCAAAAGTCGCACGTTGGCAAAACCATTTTTTTCGACAAATTAAGCTTTGAAGAGGAGCCCAACAGATAACTTTGTACTTTGAAGCTATTTTTGGAAGTCGTTGACGTCAAACAGAATGAATTTCCTTGGTTTGGCCAGGTTAGATATTGTAAAGCACTTGCTATAACGTGATCTAGAGCGTGAACATATCTGGTTGCCAAGAACATCCCCTGGTGGCTAGCCATCGTAATGTGGTTCTCAACGCAATCCTTGTTGCAATGCTTAGACAATTCCCAGAGAAACTGCAATAAAATCCTTCCCAACAGCAAACAGTGTTGAGAAAACTATGAGATACCTCCAACTCAGGGCTCCTAAGAGCCTTGGATCAAAAATAAGCAATAAAAAATTCAAGTTTGGACCTCTTTAGATGTCCCTACCTCCCAACCAAACAGATAACAGTAACAGTAACGATAGTAAAATTATTGCTACTATCATTAAGTAATAACTGGCTTTTGAAAATGTACAATTGAGAATAAAAACAAATCCATAATGCTCATCTCATAGTAGTTGGCCTTTGACTAATACATGAATTAGAAAAAGCTTATCTCATACAACAGAACAAGACCTTCATATGGTGGTTCATATTTCCACTGCCATGTAGGCCATTATCAAAGGCCTTAAGCAACTCAGTTCAACGTTTCCAACAAGTTGAATTAAACTCTTGGATTTCTGCAAATGGCTGCAGAATGAGGTGGTGAGGACTTGATTTTTGGGCTTATGCACCCCTGCACTTTAAGGGCGATGTGTAATAACTGATAACTGTAACAATGAACCACAACACCAGGGCGAGGGATACTAAAACAGTTACTTTTTTACCAATTATCCACCACCTTATTAGAGTAACACCATGGAAACAGCTGCTGTCAATGCTACGGTTACTACTCCCATCAGTGACATTGCGTAGCATTTGTTGGCTGGACTAACAATCTGGACTGGGAAAAGGCAGCCATCATGTGACATGTTCTTTGTCGTGATTTTTGCCAATCCCCCAAAAACACATGCCTCCACATCCTGATCTTGTATCTGAAAATACATATTGAACGCATAGGAACACCTCCCCTTTGAATCGAGGTTGCTGCATGATGAACCATCAGCGAGGGCAGTGCAATCTCCATATTGACAAGCATAGTCCATGTTACCTGGAAGCGTTGCCAGGTTATTCACGCTGGTGTCTAGGACACACCATTGTGCAGGCAAGTATGTCACATTTTTTGCTGCTATGGGAAACCTGTCATTTCCCTGGCCAGAGAAATCTATAGGAAATTTTGGTTGGCCATCATATCTGAAAATTCCCCAGTGGCGCTCAAAATTCCCAGGAGCTACACTCTTGACATCCTCATCTATGAGTCCAAAGATATAAGCTTCAATATGGCCGGGATGTAGAGGGGTCCCCTTATTACTGGACAGCTTTTTCAAAATACCCCTATAGAATCTCTGAGCATTAGCAGTGTTAGCATTCTTGTCTCCATCAGTTGGCCACCCAACTTCACCAACAATTATTTTCAGATCAGGAACTCCTGCCTTCCTTAAAGACCAAACAAGCGTGTCAAAGTTGGCATCAAATACATTGGTATAACTAACACCTTTGTCATTTATAGGGCTCGATTGCCCATCAAAGAAGGCAAAGTCAAAAGGAAAATCTTTGTTCTGGTAAAGACTCAGGAAAGGATAGATGTTAACTACAAAGGGGGATTGATTTGAATGAAGGAATTTGACAAGCTGAACCATGAGGGTGTGAATGTTTGCCCTGAAATTGCCAGCAGAAGGGGCGTTACTACCAGAATCATAAACATCAGCATTTAAGGGCACCGTTGCTTTTATCTTGTCCCCATGACCAGCTTCGTCCAAGGCCTTCTGAATATTTTGGAGTGCAGGAAGAGTAATGTTGATGAAGGTCCCGTTGTAACTCTCTAGGAAGGGCTCATTTCCAACTGCCACATACCTGCATAGAGGAGACTCAAAAGAATAAACATGTGGAAAGTTCTACGGCAAACAATGGTGCAAACGATTTACTGCATTTACAACTAAATAATGTGTAATAAAAATTGGTTTAATGGGCGCCTAGCTTATTAGATATTCTGTAGCAGAAGAAAAGTGCAAAAATTTTCTGCATTTATAACTATTAATGCATAACAAAAAGTGGCTAAATGCTTGCTTAGTAAAATTTAAACAATGTTGGTATAACAAGAAATAAAACCATTTAGATCTAAACCTCCTACTTCAAACTAGACCAACGTTGCACTTTCCATTCTTTTGTACCAAATGTATGGCATTTTTTTCTGCATAATACATTGTGATTGGGATATGGATCTGCAGAATACCAGCTTACTCTAACCCCAACCTTGTTAAGTTTCTCATCCCCCTAATTGTAGGGTTTTCTAACCCTATTAACCATTAAGGTATTAAAATTTCATGATTTGAACCTTTGCCCTATTCCTTCTGTCCCTCCTCGAACTAAAAGAATCATGATAACTGGGTTTTTCTTTTCCTTTTTGGGTTTATTTTGACGATGAAAGTAATTCCCTCACTTTAAGGAGGCAGTTCTTCTCTTAATTTTAAGGTAACTTTGGATAGGGAGAGATCATTTCTAAGATGAAAGTTTTACCCATTCTAGGAAAGGTGTCAGGTTGAAGAACTTGGATCAAGTCCTAACCTTGCCATTTTATGGTCTGAGCTTTTCCATTACATTGTTCAGGTAAGATTTGGCAGTCAGGGGTTCACCCTCATCATCAAAAGTAAAACTCAACCCTTACCTAGGGAATTATGGGGATATCAATCCTCGCAAACAGAGTGAAATTCATCTATCCTACCTTTTTTTTCCCCTCTTCAAAACTCCCTTTAGGTACATGGAGTACCACTTACCTATCTCTCTCCACTTTACACTTTAAAGTGGCCGTAGCAAAAACTTGCATGCTCTTATTATTACTTGGCATACTTTAGCAATGTTTGCTTCTCCACAAGTTCTCCTGTTCTCTAAAAATGCATCTCGACTACGAAGTCCTTAGCCTCTTCAACAAGGACCAGATAATTACAACCAGCTAGCTAAGGTGCACCAACACCGAGCTCTCCTTGAGATGGTCCACAGAGTTAACATATAGATCGACATTTTCCATGGTGTTTGTGCATTCAGCCGTTCGCACCTTTTGTATTTCACAAGTAAACTTCCCTCCATAAGAATGTTCTTTATACACAAAAGGTACGGAAAATGGAACTTGATTATATCAAACAAAAATAACGTATTGCTACAAAAGGTATTCTGAGTATGACAAATAGGCAATTCGCGTGGTTAATTCCATGCTAGATTGCTTTCGAACAATCCGTGCCCAAATTTCCCCTACAAAATCTGCCGCCTTCCAGCTCTTCCCCGTTTTCAATTCTAGGTGCCAAACTATTACTAAATTTATTATAAAACGTATAAGCACTTAATAGTCTAGTAGTCAAAAGAAACCATTCTTAATCCTAGTTTCATTTCTTTTACAAAAGTCGTTCTTCGGTGAGTTTAAGAATGGAAATTCTCAAATTCAGGCATGTACCATCGAAAGAAAGCAGTACTAGGTTCCTGACGGCTAAGAGGAAAAAGGAAAGCCAAGACGGAGACTAGTGAGACTCGAAGAGCGCGTCAAGGGAAAAAACAAAAAATAGAACATTAGAATTACTTTGAAATAAAATGCAATTAAAGAGAACATTTAAAACTCTAACAGCTATAATTTTTTACAGAAGAACCTAAACAAAAAGAGCTTAATCAATTGCTTGGCTAGCCATTTTCTGATGTCATTTTCTTAATTGCCTCCTGCCATTAACCATGACAAATTCAACCCTCAATTTAGATTCGCAGAAAACAACAATCGTTGGTAGGATGAAAAGAAAGGAAACTGGAAAATAACTGCAGAAAACACAAAATTTGCATAGTGTGTTTGAATCACCTTATTGAAGAGACAATCTCACCACACATGCATGTCTATTATAAGTATAATTAGGGAAATTACCTAAACGAAATCTATTTCCTGTTGTCTATAAATCATTCAATCCACCGAAAGAGAGAGAGAAGAGGAACTGACTTGATGTTGACGCCCCCACTGTGGAGGAATCTGGTGACATTGGCATTCACCCAGTCCTTAGCCTCGCCATAGCTCTTGGCGATCCTCTCCAGCTGGTTGTTGGGGATGCCCAACATCGCCTCGATGCCTGTCCCAGCTAGCGAGCTGACCGTCCAGTCGTCAGCGTCGAAGAGCTTCACCTTGGTGATTCCGTTATCCTTGAGCATCCGGACGACGATGTCGGGGTTCAGCGGATGCGAGGCCATGGTGCCCCAGTTGACGCCGACAACCGCGGAAGCATCAGCAGGGCCGGCGGCCACTGCAAGGGCGAGCATCGATAAGAGGAGGCGGACGTGGCCGGCGCGGGCCATGAGGTCGGCGCCGGAGAGATATGGGAGGGAAGACAGAAGGAGAGGAATTGAAAAACGGGAGGGGAAGAGGTAGATGGAGGAGGCATTTGAGCAGTGATCGGGTTTGGCGGGGAAGAGGCGGAGGAGTGGGGATCGAAGAGAGTTGTGGGTGTTGGCGAAGGAGGTTGGCTGTTGATGGAGGAAGCGAACAGGCGCGCTCTTCTCCCCGGAAAACAGGCGCCAGGGGAGGCAGAGCTTTGAATGGTTCTCTCTCTCTCTCTCTCTCTCTCTCCCTCTCTCTCTTTTTACCCGTTTGTATTGCATTTTGTTTTCATTTTGATTTTCATTGCTTATAGTTTCTTGTGACTTCTTGTCACAATTTTAACTATCGAATTTTCAATTTTGTCGGCGGCTCTCTCTCTCTTGTTAACTGCAAATACGAAAATTGGAGATAAATTCCAATATTCATATCACATTGAAATATGAGATTCCTTTTGTTCATGAAAATAAAAAAAGATTACAAAACACACCTCAACTTGCTTCTGATAATAATAAAGCATACGTCGGCTACCCAGAGGGCTTTTGTAATTTTAAATTTATAAATTTCCTATTGAAAGACACATCTTTCAGATATGTAAAAATTAATGTATGTGGTATATTTGCATCTCATATCACAAAAAAAAAAAAAACTGTGTATAACATTGTGTGAATCAGTTTAAGGCTTTGTTTGGATACACCCTTTCAAAAAATGGTTTTTGTCAAAGCCTGGTTTGTAAAACCTTTTTTTTTTAGTTTTGAAAACCTGGTTTTAATGTTTGGGTAACATGACAAAAACCAGGTTGAAACACTTTAGAAAACCTGGTTTTTGTTCGGATGACCAAAACTGTATGGTTTCTCTGTGCAGTTACTGGTTGCTGGGGTTGACATGTAGGAAGTCATTCTTACAACATAAAGAAGAAGAACAAAGCAGGACAGACGAACACATATTAACACATATTTGGACGGAATCTTCACTTTCTTTACCAAACCGGAGTCCATAGATAATAGATGCACTTGAGGCCAGACTGAAGGCAGATGATAATGTCATCACTTCTTCTAGTTTGAAGATAAGAAAGCGAAAGTACTAAGAGTTACACTTTTTCTTAACAATTCAAGCAGAAAAAAGAAAAATGGATAAGGGAATCAACTTGCATTTGTGGCCTGCCTGCTTTTCAGCTAGTTAGATTCGATCAACTTGTCATTTTTTCCTATATTTGCTTGTGAATCTGCATCTTTTTGAACTTTGAGCACTAGAAAGCTCATAAGTTGAAAATTCTGAAAAATCTTCAGTGCATGTTTGAGCTTTACAGGTCTTTCGTAGTTCTTATGGTTCTGCAGCAAACCAGCTTAATGGGTATCGTGGACAAATAAGAAGCAGTCTGCTTGCATTTTCTTTTCTCCCATGAAGTTGTATCACTGTAATAGAATAAGAATTGATCAGCTTGTTGATGAGGCTATGTCACTAGGCTTTGCATTGAGCATGTGTGCCAACAACATCTTTGACATTATACTGAATATGATGCTTATGGAAGGTTGACAAATTCCAAATTCCTAAACAACAATCTTGTGTTGACGAGTATATTTAATACTTTGTTTGATCAGATTCTAAGTTAGGCTACTTGTTAAATTTTAAAGCATAGCACGATATTCATATTCTAAATTGGCAGCTTTACATTTAACCGAACGAACATTTTAGACAAGCACCAAGATTTTGCCAGGATAAGCCAACACGAATATAGTAACAGAATTGTCAAAAGCAGTAACTTCTCATAGCCAATGTTGCTGGCTTAATGCAGTGAGTTCAAGGCATTTTAACCAGAGTGAATTGAATGAGAACTATAAAATTCAAGATTCTCAACTCCATTAGAATTGAATGAGAACTATAAAATTCAAGATTCTCAACTCCATTAGAATGGGACAGTGGGTCTTCCTAATATTAACTGAATTGCCGAACTATATTTATGTCATCTTAATTTGAATACAATACAAAAACTTTGTTAGGGACTCAATTGGATGCAACCATGCAGTGTAAGACCTTAATGGGCTCCTGCGTTTCCAACTCATCAAGAATGATGTCTTTAGTAGTTGGACTTCTGTACCTGCTACATGCAACACATTTGATTCATAAACTTTATTCAACCTTCATATATTCTAAGTTGCAATTGAGTACTACCTAAAGCTTTGTCATCCTTTGGTTTGCATGATTTAAGAAGAAAAGTTAGCCGTCTTTACAGAATTCAGGTATTGCTTTACATCTGCAGCAAATGACACAATAGAGCGACTTAAGAACAACTTAATGTTGCAGAAAGATCACTTAATGGTAAGTCATGTAGCCTTACAGAGTAGTATGTCATTCGCAATCATCAAGTCCCAGGGGAAATCTATCGCCCCATGAATCTAATCTAATAAATAGCCAAACCTTGAATGGGGTAGAATAGGGAAGATCTAAAATTGGCAAGAACCCTATATGAAAACACTTTGAATCCGCAGCAGATTATATATTATGGCCAAGACTTGAGTTTTTTTTTTTAATGTAAAATGACTGAAATACCCTTTGAGTTAGACTATGATAACATGGTTTTATGTGTTACCAAATAACACATAAATCATTCTCATTTGAATCAAAGGGTGTTTGATAGAGTTGGAATTTGTTTTGGTAATGTTTGTGAAAATTTTCATCCCGATGCTAAGTCCTCAAACATTGTAAAAGATTTATACGGCCCCCGTAAAAAATTATTTTATCTCATCAAAATATCCCTTCAAAACCATAGTCAGGTTTTAAACGGCGAAATTTTTCTGTTGAAAATCTCAACGAAAAAATCAATATTTTTTTATGAAAGAAAATTTTTACCCTAAATTATGAAAAAGTAGAATAAATGAAAAACTGACAACGAATGTAAAAAATAATTTGAGAAAATGATATTTTAGTAATGATATAAACGAAGAGAACAAATTTAATTTAAATTTTAAAATTTGAAGTAAAAAGAACATAAAAGTAATGAGAAAGAAACATTATAAAAATGCGAACAAAATGAGAAAAATGCATTTTTAGCTTTTTTATAAAAAATGAGAAAAAACGAGTTTTTTTGTTTTCATCATTTTAACTTTTTGTTATTTGTTGTGACTATGCTCATAACTTAAAGAAAATACATAAAAAGAGAAAAGCACGGATAGAAAAGTGTCATCTACTTTCTGCAAATGAAGACGTCCCTTTACCTTTTCTGATTCACAAGTCGGATTCATCGTCACACCAATCAAGTTTGATTGCGTCCCATCCTTCAATGCACTTTATCCGTTGATGTATGTCGTGTTTGCATTACTTATGAGTGGGATTGATCGTCACACCAATCGGGTTTGATTCTGTCCCATCCTTCGGTGCACTTTATCTGTTGCTATATGTCGTGTTTGCATCCTACTGGCCGTCAAGCTAACATTTACTTCGTCAATTCTAATTGGTGCGATTCCGAATCTCCGTATTGTGATTGCAGATCGGAATCAGACAACTGATGAATAGTCCATAGATTTCAAAACATGAGCGATGAAGATCCGCAAATATAGAACATTCCTGTTCCAATTTAAACTAAAGCAACCTGTGAAAGTTATCCCAATAAATACTAAACAATGTTTATGTACATAACTAATTGTATACCCCTACTTTACTATTCCACATATTAAAACCCATGCTGCATATTAAAAACCATATATTTAAGGTCAGATGAGGGAGTGATCTGATCTTAAATCTAATCTATGAATTTGAAATCTTAAGACCTCATATCACTTTGGATTTCAGATTGACGGTGGAACAAACACAACCTATTGGTAGATAAAACCAAGGAGGCGTTTGATGGCTTCTAATTTTAAATCATGATTGGCACACGTTTATTGACGAGGCAAAAGTTAAAGCTCAAGGTTCTGAAACTAAAAATTTAAGGTTAGAATAAGTATCGTGGTTGAGATCCTCGTTTTACTTATTGCAATAACATGATTTTTGAGAAATAGTATCTAAAGTCTATAATCTCCTAGATGTCCAAGATTATATCACACTAGATCGAAAGTAATCAAACGCCCTTAAGACTCTTATTTTTTTGAAAACATTCAAAATACAGTATACATATCTGATTTACATATATATTTTTTTAATCTAATGAATTTTAGCATTTTAGATCGACTTGTACAATTGAATTGCTTGTATCGATCAAAAGTTTTTAAAACAGCATAGGATAAGGTAAACTGAAATATATGAATCAATTTTTTACCATGGTTGCTGAAGAGTAAATTGATTATAATTTTTCATAAAATTTATCAAAAACTGCAACCTCTTTGGACTAGATCATGGAAAGGAACCGCGTTCACGAAAAGTTGTACATTTAGAGTAGAGGTAATTTACAACCACAATTGATAAAGAAGGGTTGTAAATGGAAAAAAATATCAAGTAAAGGTCGGTAAAGAAAAAAGGCAAGCCCGGTAAAGAAATGCGAAGAGGACGCGCGAGAACTAGAAGGCCCCGTCTAGCCCCTGCGAAGAAGGTTATAACCGTCACTGACCGTAAAGATTATGCCCTTTTATGGTTGACCAAAATTTGAGGTCGATCTCTGTCAAATTATGTGGCCCCAAGGAACGCTGCTACGGAAGAGAAGAAACCGAAGTCGGACGACCTGCTACGTGAAATACCTGTTATACCCATGAGGCGCCTTCTCATTCTTCCCCTCTCCTTCCTCCACACAGCGACGCGTGACATTTCCTCTCGCTCCCATTCTTTCGATATCACTGTCGAGCGCTTTGCTTTCTCTGTTCTGCGGTTGTCTTTCAGGTATGTTGCTTCTTCCCGCTAGTTCCCAAATTAGGGCTTATTTTTATCTGTTTAGGGGATGGACTTGGTGCATGGCAGTTCCTTACTGTGGATTCAGTGGGACTCTTCCGCTAACCTACTGTGCTTTAAATGAAAGGTTCGATGCGCGAGATTGAGAAGTTTCCTCGATCTTGGTTCTCGGTCGTTTGGAGAATTTGCTTGTTAGTTTCGTCGTTCCGTTTGTTTGTTTGGTTTTTTCGGGTTGCGATCATTTAGCGGTCCTATGGTGCGCAAGTGCGTGGTTTTGCCTGGCGCGCAAGTGCGCAAATAACCATATCCTTGGAGTTTGGCGTTGAACCGTTTCATCGGCTTCGTAGATACGGGAGGGGGAAGATCGATATGTTGTTGGCTTCGTACGTAGTTACTCTTTGGTTTGAGATTGTGGTGGCTTTAGGATAATCGGTTTTTGCCTGTAATTATGTAACTATGTTTTTTTGGTTTGACTGAGGCTGAATTGGTGGATGATCACATGGTGCAAGATTGTTTGGAATCGAGCTATCTGATGCTGGTATTGAATCGTTCGATCAGTTTCAATGGGGAGGGTGGTCGACTTATGAATTAATTAATTAATTAATTATTTTTTTTGGGGGGTTGGTGTTGGTTCTTGATAGAATTATGGAATATGAAATGCACGCCTTTTGGTTTGTTAGGTTGTTGCTAACTGCGGCAGAATTGATAATTTAATAACCGAAGCGCATAAGTTGCAACTCTTTCAACGATTCAACAAGGGATAAATATGAAGGACAAAAAAACTCATGAAATTTTTCTTCACCCATGAAAAGGAATTTTCAAACCAAACTTGGGTGAGAAAGGCTATGAAGGAGCTTCTTGGTTACTTGAATTATTGGGATTATTTGTGAGTAGCCATTAGCTATGATAGTCAGTGAGTTACCTCTTCCTCAGAGAAGATAGAGACACTTCATCATAACATTCCTATCTGCACAGGCATCCGGAGGCATATGCGTTATGTTAATATGTCAAATTGCTTTTGGCCTCTAAAATTTTCAACTTCTGAGGAATAAACATCCGTCCATTAATTCTCCTTGTTTTTCTTGTTCAAGTTTCTATCTCCAAGATGCTTTTGTGCAAAATGCCACTAAATTGCTCTAATACAATGACAACCATCGTCATTGTTGTTTGTCTCCAATCTTGTTAATCAAAAGACTACTTGTGTTGTATGCTACTCCAGTGAACTGCTTATGATCATGGAAGTCTTTGATCACACAATCTTGTTCTAGATTTTCTTAATTGTTATAAATTCCACTTGCTAAGTGGCAAATATAAGCTTGTTGTCTGTTTCTTCTAGATTCTCTCAGACTGTTAGGACATGGAAAGTAGGCTAACCTTTTTTTGATTAGCTTGGGATTTCTTCATCTGAAGCCTCGTATTCCCCTGTAAATTTAAAAAGTCCAATCAACTTGATGTGTTTGTGGTTCTGCTAATGTTGCTTCTGTTGCAGGCGTTGTTGGAATGGTTATGCCTTTGAAACGTGAGGAGGGTCCAGCTGTCCTACAGTTGCAAAGGTGGAATGTAGGACACCTAGATTTATCACAATTCAATGAAGCTTCTATTTCTCCAACACGTGAGCTTCTATTGTTGCTGTCTCATCAATGTGAGGCATTATTTTTTCCTTTGACTTCAATTAAGTCATCAAAGAGGTCTCCACAACTTTCCATATCAGCAGGATCAGTTTTTTCTTTGCATCCTGAGTCAGTTTTGCATTCCAGTAAGATTTACCCTCCTCTATGCTCAACTAATTTACCTCTTCAGACTGCAGAAAGTTTAGTTTGATTTATAATATTCAGGTACCAAACTTGCATTAATCATGCAATATTCTGTTTCCAGGTGAAGACGGTTCTAATCTATACCCTGTAATTTCTGATGTCAAATCACATGCCTGGGGCTGTTCTGGTGATATATACAGTAGCAACAGCAGTTCAGCTTTCAAGGACATCCTTTTTGTGTCTGGTAGCCATGGTGTCACTGTCCATGCTTTTTGCTGCTTGGACCAAAGAAATGAATCCACAGTGTCAACTTCTGATAGTGGCTCTTCAAATGGGAAGTGGGTTGAGTGGTGCAACAATAATCAAAATAATGAAACAGATGAAGGAAATGGAGATTCTAATACTGAATATCCAGATTCAAAAAGCAAAAGTTGGTTAAAAACATTCTTTATGGATGTTGAAACGATTCAAACAGAAGGAAATCTTATCATCAAGTATCCTGAGAAATCAACATTTCCGTGCTCTGTGGAGGTGGTGTCATTCAGTTTGTTTAAAAATGCTTCAACACTTTTGAGATTCCTTCGCAAATCCACTGGTGCATTAAACAGAGAAGCAAAGACGATAGAGGAGGTGATCAAAGATCCAGTTAGTGATGGTGTAGCTTCTCCTAGAAATTTGAGTGAATCTTCTGAATTTGATTCATCTATTCAGGGCAATTCCCTGTTTCAGAGCTTGCAATGTAATTATTGCAGAATATTTTCAAGTGCTTCTAATCACTTAATTGGGTTGGTTTTGACAACAATAGAGCCTCTTCTTATGGACATGAATGGAAGTGATATGAAGTGTGAGAGCCAGATTTCAGTGGTCATTGCTGCCTTGTATCCATGGGGAATAAAGTGTGTTTGCTCGGTGGTGCTTCCACTTTATTGTCATAATCTGAGGCCAGAGCGTGAATGGGTGGATTTTCAATTTTCAGGGAATCTTCTCCTTTGCTTGAATATGAAAGGTCTCATCTTTCTTTGGGAGGCAACATCAGGAAAACTTGTTACCCAAGTTGATATATTGTGGAGGTGTGGAATAAATCTCAGGCCAATGGCATGGTTGCACGAGAAAGAGGTGTCAAATCATTTTGACAAATTTTCTTCAGTAAGGAATGAAGTAAAAAGTCAACCATGTGGGGACATTGAAGAGGGGGCATCCTTCAACAAAAATGTGAATGATACAAAACGAGAATTCAGAAAGTTGTTAGTGGCTTCAAACTCTATGCTGCTTGCTGCTGTAGATATTTGTGGATTTGTGTATGTTATTTCAACTAAGGAGTGCATTTTGCAGAAGTACAATGAACTTGTGCCTCAGTTTAATGACTATAATGCTGGTTTATTTGCAAATTGGAAAATTGCTGGTTCAGATATAGTTCGTCAAAGGCACTTCTTTGATCTTTGGGGGGGCGGCAGATCAAATGATTCATCCTTTCTAATCGAAGGTTCATCATTTACATATTTTCAAGAAGATGCAAGGCCAAGTAAGAGACAAAAAAGACAAACTCAAGTAATGAGCAACAAATTTGGTTCATATTTTGATGACAATTTGACGAATTTGCAGTATAAAGACCAGTATTCCTCCTGTGAGCAATCATGTACTCGTAGAGTACATCTTCCTGCATATCGGGCTGATGTGAGTGATGTTATTTCTCTAACTCCTTTTGGAATTACTCGACTTATAAAAAATTCTGAGAAGTCTTACAGTGTAACACATGCAAGCCTACAAGTTGCTTCAACCATGTGTGATGACTTTCTCTGTGGGATGAATTTCTGCTCAGCAGCCTCAGTCAACCTGGAGAAAGATCTGTCATTCAATGGTCAAGTTATCGGTTGCTGTTTTCTGGGATGCTTATATTTGGTAGCAGAAGGAGGTCTCTCAGTTGTTCTTCCTTCAGTTTCCTTTCCATTAGATCTCACTCTGGAATTGATCAGATATTGGCATCCTACAGTAGATTCTAGCTGTAGACACCCGACAAAAGATCTGCTGTTTATTGGAAGTTGCAGAAACCATTTTCGGCCTTGGCAGATGGAGGTCGTAGATAGAACACTAGTGTATGAAGGACCTGTGGAAGCAGATCGTGTATGCATTGAAAATGGTGAGTCTAGTTTCTTGGCATATATAGTTGTTGCTTGTGGCTAGGCTGCTGCATAATTAATTATCTGTCTGATGTAGTAACAAGTGATAGTTTGCAGCAATTTATGAAATCTTTCTCACTTGAGAGTTTTTTGTAGTCTATCAATAATTCATGTGGTATCACTTCATTGTACAATTAATTGTAACTTCTGGTTTTCAAATCGAGTAGTAGACAAAGTATTCACTTATAAAATTCGTTCTTCATTGTTTCACCACTAGTTCAAAAGTTTGCAATACATAATATATGCTTCTCTCTTTTGGAAGCACTGGGTTATTCCTAAGTGCAAGGGCCATTTTGCGGTTTTACCTTACCAACAGGAAAGCCCGTGCTATTTTTATTTGAGTTAAAAAGTAATTTTTATAAAGATCTGTGTCAAGTTGTATGTGGCTCCAGAATGTAATTGAATTTATCAGAATAGATTGATTTTTTCAAGAGCAAAATTGTACAAGAGTAGACATGTTACATGGGGAATCACATGTCATATTTAACCATGTGCATTCGGGTTTACCTCTTAAGGGACAAAAGAAGGGGATGCAACTGTACATATGGAAACACGTTATAAGTTACAAAATGAAGGCATAGATAAAGAACACTGAGAAACTGAAGGCTAGAGGGTTAGACTATTTAAGGATATGAAACAAACTGAAATGAGTAATTATATTATTTTACTTATGATATTCCTAGTAGCTAAAACCAAACAAAAAGCAGAGCGCTGATTTAGGAGCCAAAAATTTCTAGTGCCAAATGTTCAAGAAACTTGTACTTTTTGAGTAGAAGCTTGATTCTATTGCTTCATAGATGATGTGAAACACATTTTTATGTGACCATAATACATGTATTGGATCATGCCGTTATTAGGAGAATCTATTTTCGTTGGGCCTTTTAAATAGTACAAGTTAGGAACCACATGACTCTTATCTTTAGATTTCTTTTTAGAGGCATTTTCATCAATGCAAATAAATAGATTACAGATATAACTTTTTTTGGGTAAGAAGAGCAAAAGTGCAAAACTGTTGATATTATTTTACTAAATTCAATGAAAATGATGTTTTTTGGTGTATAAGAAAAGCTTTAGAATCATGTTTCTCTTTCTCATGCTTCAAAAGCATTGTACAAACTGGTATTGTCCTAACTCCAATTTACTGCTCCAGCCTCCATATAGCTTCTTTTATCCAATCATGTACTTGGATTCATCTGCTACTGAGCACTTCAAAAATTTACTGTTCCTTTCTCCAAGTGGGCTTAGTATGCTGAAATGGTTCAACTGGTTCCAATTTGTATTAGGTGGCTTATATGTTGGTCTATTACATTACGCAGGTTGGACTGTAAAAGTTGCTCGAATGCGTCGGTTGGAATTGGCCCTAGATTATTTGAAATCGGATGAGATTGAAAAGTAAGGTTTTTGTGTTTCCCAGTAACCATATGCTGTGTAGTTTTTAACCTTTTAACAACCTTTGTGTTACGAGTCCAACTTATCTACATCTTAATCATCTTTTCTCCTATTTTGTGGTTAGGAAAATTTTGAATTTTGAATTTCTTCTTCCATGCGCATATTTCTTAGTGAGACTGAACTATATAGTCATCAGGGTCATGTGGTGGCCTAGAGACAAGGTGGGACTGATTGGGCCTAGGCAGTTCTAGGTGGTGTGTAAAATATAAAACCAAAAAGAAAAGAAAATGAAAAGCAACAATTATGATATGTATGTTTGGAACACGTATATCAGAACATAATTCACAATTTTATAACATGCATTAATAACACAAGACAAAATTGAAGAAGTATAGGCATAATGATTTAACAACATTACAAACTAAATATCTAATGAATTGACACTAAGAACTTTACAGACTACAAATCAACTAACACGAAAAATCTGACCAATGTACCATATTAACAGATGGATATAATCACCTAACTTTAGCAAATACCCAAACTTGCCTAATTTGCCAGAAGAACTGAAACATCTAATTGAAAAGATGGCACCAAGAGGGATTACAGTGGAAAGGTAAAAGAAGAAATGGAAAGGAAGAGGGGAAGGAAAGAGGAATAGGTCGAACAAAGGAGAATAAGGGTTGTAAAGAAAAAGAAAAGGGTGAGGGTTCACAAACAAGAAGAAGAAAAGGGAAAGAAAAATGGAAAGTGTGATGAGGGCATATGCTAGGCCAAAAGAAGGAAAGCAATGAAGAAAAAAACAGATGTGAAGGGACTTTATCCTCCTTTTCATTGTTTTACTAAGAATTGCATTTCTGTCTGCACAAATAGGCATTAGCCACATAGTGGCTGAGGTGTGTTTGGGTGCACTAAGTAAGGGCCTAGGGGAGCCAATTGTTCGGGTCACCTAGGTCCACTAAGCCTAGGTGGCCAAGTTCGCCTAGCTAGCCTAGGGAGCCTAAATGCTAAGTCACATGGGTACTGCATTTTGAAAGACATACCTGTGTTGGTATGGCAATTCTGGGCATTACTTCTAGGGTTAGGTATTTCATGATTCATTTCTGGATCAGAGCCAGATCTGACCCAAACCCTAACTTTATTGCTTATTATGGATCGTGAACTTTTTTTTTACCATTAATTGTGATTGCTTGTGTATGTATTTGTAAACTATTTTTACTGGAATTGTAGATCATCTCATCATCATGATGGAATAGGAGTGCACTCTGATTTTATTTTGCATGAATATTTGTAGATCATGATTTTATGTGTGTATATATGTGTTATATATGTATATTTGTTTAGCCATACCCATGTACCCCTCATTTTATGGAACTGTCCTTGTACCTTCCTGCACCTGTACTATGTTACCTAGCCTAGGCATATGCAGGTAAGCTTTCAAGTAGACAGTGTTGTGCTAAAAAGTGATATTAAGAAGAAAAGAATGTTCCTCACTAGCTTTTACGTGCAAATTTTTATTTTGACTGTATTTATATGTATGTGTGGGTGTATGCATGCATCTATGTATTTATGTATTTATTTAAAGAGTACTCCCTTATTGAGATTGGTTTTTCAAGTTCCTTCCCTTCCCTAGGATCCACAGATCCTAGGATGGGATCATGGGAAGCATAGTTGTTAAAAAAGAAAAGGAAGGAAAGGGGAGAAAGAAAAAGTAGGTGAGAGAGTAAGAGGGGAAAGAATGGTTGAGAAAATCAGCCCCAAATGGGACACATTGAACGTTAAAGTAAAACCAGTCCTTTCCCTCCCTAGAATCCACCGATCCTAGGGAGGATAGTTGTGAAAAGGAAAAAGGGAAAAAAGAAGAAGGGAGGAGAGAGAAAAAGGAGGTGAATCGGGTGATAGAGTACAAGAGAAAAGAGGGATTGAAAAAGCCAGTTTGGCAGTTCCAAATGGGACCAGTTGAACCTATTTAATATTTACTATTTACTATATATATAAATATATATATATATATATATTGACTACCAGATCTATGGGAATTTATAAGTTTGTTGAGCAATATTAGATTGAAAAGGTTTATCTGATTTTGTTTATTTATTCAATCACATCGATAACTAGAAACTGCCTATGTTATCCAGTGTTTTTAGATCACTGATGAATTGGAATTGGTGACACCTACTCTTGATCTAAATAGGCCAGTGAACTTTTTGGAATCAGTAGCTTCGCCTGAGGTCATGCTATCTTATTTTTGAAAGATTATACCAAAATTTGGTTATCAACAATAAGTTATTTGATTTAGTGCTTCTCAGTACACCTAGCTTCCTAGTACTAAGATTGCGGCAAGTTAAACTAATTTGAGTATATGAAACAACTATGGCAGATCACTTGATGCGCTTGTGGCTGTTAATGTAGCCGAGGAAGGGATTTTGAGGTTGCTCTTTACAGCTGTACAGCAGTCTTTTGCTAAATTTGGCAGGGATAATGAACTGGCTGTTGTGTTGAGGTAAAATATATCTAAACTGTATAATGTGGTTTTTTGGTTCCACTTTACATTTAAACTTTCTTTTTGGTGATTAATGTTGTGTGGCATTACAACCATCCTCAAGCCATTGTTAATAGCTTGCCACCATGTGCACTAGTTTCTAGTGTTGATCATGATTTAGATCTTCAAGTGCTAATTTAACTGGGTGATGAGTACATGCTTAACATGCTTGCTCCTTGTTGCACTTCTTCTTGTAATTTCTTTGGATATATGCTTCTCCATGTAGAGATGCTTTGAGCATGTTTACCTTTCATATGCTCACCAACCATATGATAACTGAAAGTTCTCAAGTGTGTCTAATTTAATGACCTCATCCATTGGCTTAATCATATTGCTTTCTGTAAATACTGGTTGCTTAGACGCCACTACATTTTTTATGTGATCCAGTTCCCATGTTTTCTTAGAAGTAGAGTTCCAACATTCTGTTACTTTTTGATGTATCCTATCTGTGCCTGAAATGGACTGCCTCTGCAGAAGTTTCTTAGGGTTTGGCAGTCTTACAGGACTATGTTCACATAACAAGACACTGTCATTGCATTTTTAGCAAAATGGAGGAATTCATTATTCATGGAAATTTGGTGCATAAGGTTCTAATGTCTTTCTGGTAGATGCTGTTCAGTGAGTCTTTTCACTCTGCTTTTTAATGTTTGCTGGACAAGGAGTATCTTTTGGTGTAAATGTGAAGAGAGAAAAAGTACTGGAGACTTGTGCTTCATCCATATTACAGCTAGTTTGGTTTGCAACCTATCTCTACTTTCTTTAGGGTGCTTTGGAAGATGCAAATGAACTTCATATGCTGTAGAACACTGAACTGTTTTTACTGATGGATAAACTTTTTCACTTACGTTTTACTGGCAATATGAACAGACTTCTGAATGTAGCAGCACGCTTTGCAACTAAAATGGTTCATCATTATGGATTAACAGCACATGAAAGGGGCGATATAGTGACCAGTCTGCCTTTAAATTTCAGAATGGTCAATTTTTCTCCATTAACTCCAGAACTAAATGAAACTGTAACCCTGAAGAAGCTTCATGAGATGGCTCACCTTTTGGAGATCATTAGAGATTTACAGGGTCGACTGAGTAGGAAATTCAGAAGGCCAGGTCAAAAAATGGTATATTTCACTTTTTCTTCTGCAGTCGTTGCATCAGCTTATTTTAAAATTAAACTGCTAATTGTTGATGATTTCTTTGATCTGATAACTCTTAGGTAAATGGTGAGGATATCTCAGGTTCTAATCAGCCAAACTCTATAGCTGATGGCATTTCTCTGGATGGTCACAGTGATGTTTTGTTTGACATGACAGATGTTCAGAATAAAAAAGAACTATGCCCTCAATCTGGTCAAGTTAATACAGCTTTACCTAACGTGGACAATCTTGCTGTATCACCTTTGGAATCCGTGGTTTCATCCTCAGATATGTTTGACTCCAGAAATTTTCGTGAAGCTTTTCTCCACTCACAAGTTGATGGAAATCTAAGGAGGCAAATGCTTCCATTGGAACCCCCTAAGGATACAATTGCACGTTGGGAGATCAACAACTTGGATATGAAGAATATCGTAAAAGATGCCTTACACTCGGGCCGTCTTCCTTTAGCTGTTCTTCAGTTGCATCTTCAACACTCTAAACATATGATTCAGGACCAAGAGTCCCGTGATACTTTTGACAAGGTTCGGGAGGTCGGAAGAGCTATTGCTTATGATCTGTTTTGCAAGGTACTGCCTTCTCTCTTAAAGTTCTTATAAAGAAATCAAGTTCTTATATCTATAAGGTAGTTTTCTTTGTGCACTAATATATTGTGACCAATAGGGTGAAGTTGAACTAGCAGTAGAAGCACTTGAAAGACTTGGTGAGGACATTGAAGTCAGCCTCAAACAGTTATTATTTGGCACAGTAAGGAAATCCCTAAGGGCACAAATTGTGGACATGACAAAAAAACGTACTTGTCTTGGGCCTTATGAATTGAATGCTTTGGAGCAGATTTCACTTATTGAGGTTTTTCAATATCCCTTCTTTTTCTTTTTTTTGGGTTATAGGTTAATTTGTTAAGAGTTGTAGCAATGAGACATTCAAAGTGCACCAAGCATGACTTTGTATGAACTTCTTTTGTGAACAAAATTCTTAATCTAACTTCTTTCACCTTTGTATTAAAGAGGCTATATCCAAGCAGTAATTTTGGGGCTGCTTATGCTATTAGACAGAAGGAAGTTGGTAATGCTCTCATACATGCAACTTTACCGCAAGGGGTTCGATTGCAGTTGACCCTTTCTCATGCTTGTAATGGACAAAGTATTGAATGTGGAGAAATTGATGGGGTTGTACTTGGTTCATGGCCTGATGCTAATGAAAGTTCTTGTCATCCTGTTGAAGAAGACAATCACCATGCATTTTACTGGGCAGGTGCTGTTATCTGGTCTGATGCTTGGGATCAAAAAACAGTTGATAGAGTAAGTTCTGTACTTATATTGTTAGTAACCTAGTACATTGTTATTCCCTCCCTCCCCCATTCCCCTCAAAAAAAAAAAAGAAAAAAGAAAAGAAAAAGAAAAGAAAAAGGAACATGGGGATGGATATAAGTCCTATTAATTGTGGTTGTTATTATTAGAGTATTGGCATGCAATTATCAATCTGTTATCTATTTCCTCCGTTCATGTGTGTATAATGGTTTTGATGTTTTTGTGCTAACATGTATTATTTTTATATCAGATTATTTTGGATCAGCCATTTCTAATGGGAGTTCACGTTCTATGGGAGTCACAGTTAGAATATTATATCTGCCACAACGATTGGGGGGAGGTTTCGAGACTGCTTGACACAATTCCAGCAGCTTCTCTGCTAGTTCAAGATCTCCACGTCCAATTGAATGCCCCCTATTTTTCTTCATCAGTTGAGCATGGTAGAAGTCTTTCAGATGTTGATGGGCCATCTGATGAAGAATTGGATGAAATGTCCATGACCATCCCAAAAGTCAGAATCTTCAAAAGTTTGGCAGGGATTACGTGCTCCTTATGGCTGAAGATGCTGGTGGAGATTAAGCTTGCAAAAACCTTTATATTCACAAGGGGATATTGGGAAGGCACATCTGAGATTATTATGTTGCTTGCATGCAGTGGTTTTATTTCTCAAAATTCAAGATCTTTCACTGGGTTGGAGCATGATGGTGATGAACCTGAAATTGGATCTTGGCATAGTGTTAACATCTTGGGTGATGAGGCCAAGCTGGCTATACATAAACTTGTTGTTCGTCATTGTGTTCATTATAACTTGCCAAGCCTTTTGGACGTTTATTTGGATCATCACGATTTGGCTTTAGATGAAACTTCCCTAAGCTTAATGCTTGATGCTGCAGTGAGTATTTCTAATACCATATCTAGTCTGTTTGTATAATGAGTTCCTATTGGCTAATGACCTCACTGATGTATTTTCATTTCTGTTCTTTCCCCTGTATTGATGCCCTCGAAATGGCTATTTATCTGCTAGCTCTTCTTCACCCTTAAAAGTTGGTTTCCATTTTTCATGTATGTCTATTTTGAATCCGAGTCTATTCAAGATTTTGGAGGCTGGACACCAAAGAGTTCATTTTTCTCTGTTCCAACTGTATCATATCAGTTATTCATTTGTTTTCTGTCTTACTGAAATATTACAATATTATCCAAAGTCATTAGTCATAGCTGTCATTTATGATTCTGGCAAGATTATGTGGTTTGCTGCTGAGCCTTGTGTCATGACTCATGACGTATCAACAAAAGATCAATCTTGACCAGCAGCGAAGCTGCTATTGTGTGTTGTGTGGTTCCTTAGCTGGAAATGATTTCCTAGCTTATTAATTTATGCTGTCACTAGTATCATTGTTGTTGATTTTTCGGTCTCCTTTCCAGTTGGGTGATTGGTTTGGTTGTCTCACATGCTAGGCTAAAGTTTCTCTATTATTTGTTTTTTGTAGTTCAGTCTGCACTTATCTGTAATTAAGAAACCAGAAAATCATGGTTTATGTGTCCTTTGTGGTTTGGTGTGCAATTGTCCATTATTACAAAAACATAAAGTCATTTTTTTACCCTCTGTCCAGGGGGAATGTCATTGGGCAAGATGGTTGCTGTTCAGAAGGTTAAGGGGTTGCGAGTATGATGCATCCTTTGCCAATGCTCGGTCAATCATATCCCAAAGCTTTGCATTGGGTAGCAACATTTCTGATTTAGAGCTTGATGGCATAATAATTACTGTTGATGATATGGCTGAAGGGGGTGGAGAAATAGCTGCTTTAGCAACTCTTATGCATGCACAGTCACCTATTCAGAAGTGCCTCTGCAGTGGAAGCATAAGTAGGCA
Source organism: Nymphaea colorata (assembly GCF_008831285.2). Taxonomy (NCBI): domain Eukaryota; kingdom Viridiplantae; phylum Streptophyta; class Magnoliopsida; order Nymphaeales; family Nymphaeaceae; genus Nymphaea; species Nymphaea colorata. Next base: position 2,447,624 of record NC_045143.1, read on the forward strand.
TTCTAGGTCATCTGCCCAGTGCACTTTGGAAAACCTCAGGCCTGGGCTTTTGCACTTCCCTACGTTGTGGCAGACCCTGGTAACGTCTTGCTTTGGACAGGGTTTTGATGGCTTTGCTTCAAGCCCTAAAGCAAGAAATGGTATTTTTCTTCAATTATTTTCATTCATCTCGCAATATTACTGGCATTTCTGTTCTCCTAAAGAATTCTTTTTTTCTCTTATGAAGTGTTTGGCAGGTCCTCTTTGTCAGATTATCTGAAGTGGAGAGAGAATATTTTCTTTTCAGCTGGAGGTGATACATCTTTATTGCAAATACTTCCATGTTGGTTCTCTAAGTCCATGAGAAAACTAGTTCAGCTTTTAGTTCAGGTGGGTTTACATTTCTATTGGTTGCAATATTCTCTATGTTTTCTCATCTCTGTTTTTTTAGTGGTCATGGAATGAAGCAGAGAATGTCAAAAAAAATTTCTCTTGCTGCTTCACATTGATGCCTTTAATTGTCAGAAAGCATAGGAGGCTAGTGAAGTCTTGCAGTTATTTGCCTCTAAGAGGAATGCCTGCAGTGGGGTAGATGGAGAGGAATTCGTGAGATGGACTTTGTTGGTTCAACCAAATGTCTCCAAGTTTGGTGCACATAAACATCAATACCTTTTACTATGGGGACCATCTGTACTACTGTTTTCTTGGTATCATGAGTCAGCACTTTTCTTGGAGCTCGAAACCTAGGCTTGTCAACCTTCTGATTTCACTGGGTTTATGAGCTTTGTACACATGCAATCACATGCTTAAATATGTACCTATTATGTATTAGCATTTAATTGCCATGTTTATCAACAAAACCCAGAAAGGCAACTGGCATTGTGGACATGTTGAAAAATTGTGACTTTTTTGGGGTTATGGTGGTTTTGATGCTTCATTTAGCACCTTAATTTGTTGATTCCTTGCACTTGAGATTTCAAGACACAACCAGTAGATGGTGATGCCATCATCTTAGGCAGCCCTTAATGGGTTTGCATGTCCCTTCAGGATCCTATCAAAGAATTGCCTGTCCCATGTCAGTGGATGATTCCATGTACATGTAGGTCAGAATAAAAATTGCTTTGGTTACAAGTTGGCTTTATTTTAATATAAATGACGAGCATATTTTAGTTAAATCATATACACCTCAACAAGAAGAAAAATAAACTTTAATTTTTGTGGAGCAATTTTTTGTGTTGAGCATTTGAAACGGGTGATTATGAATTGATATCTCCAGTGCTCACAGTGGAGGTTACCATAAATGGTAGTTTGATCAACCCATAAAGAAGCTGAGTATGTTTTTGGCAACTTTAAAAGTCATCTAATCTAATTGCGTGTCAGATAAACAGGATGACTTTTCTGAGCTACCTTTTCCATAAGAGCTTTACATGGACATTCATAAGTGCTCCTGTCCATCAATCTATTTTCATTTAGCATGCCATAAGGTACTTTTTTTAAAGTTTAGCTTGCTTCTCATGGTTGACTCATAAATTTTTTGGCACTTCTTAACAGCAACTGGCAACTGTGTTTTGTTCTATTGAGTTCAATGCTTATTTTTGTTCAAGCAGGGTCCTCTCGGTTGGCAGTCACCATCTGATGCTTTGCCCAAGGGAGAGTCTATAGTACATAGGAGCACTTTGCACTTCGACATAAAGGAAAATGCTGCAGTTGATGCTGTCTCTTGGGAAGCTGCCATCCAGAAAAGCATTGAAGAGGAGCTGTATACTTCTTCATTTCAGGTACTTGTGTATTTCTTTGTTCATGATATTAAGCAATGTCATATGTTGGTATTATCATGCTTTCCTGATGGGATGACAGATGGCTATTTATTTTTATGACACATTTACCATGAAGTTTCCAGTGAGGGCTCATAGTTTTTATTAAAACCTCATTTAATCTGTGATACCTTTTTTTTGGTTGTTGGGCTTGAAAAGAAGAGGCGGAGAAAGATATTTAAAAACCAAAATGATAAACGTAGTCATAGACAGAGAACAGGTAATTAGCAATTTCTCAAAAGATGATTAGAATATCTTAGACTAAGTAAATGCAGACAAAATCATCATTTTAACTCCATTAACAAGCCATGGCATTATAAAATTTGAATTACCACTTTAAATCAGTCCATGACTGGTAGTCTCTGTCTCTGTAACTGTAAACACCGATATAGCAATGATTCAAGCAAAACAAGTTTGCACAATCTCGATAAGCTATTGAAATCCATTCATTCCCTAAGAAGATGCTTTTTCCTCTTATGATACATGTAACATAGAGTAGGTAGGTAATACTTGCCTACTTCAGCCTTGCATCTAACCTTTTTCCTGTTATGACCAGTCAAACACAAACTTATGCTCTGTCAAGACAGCCAGAGCCCCAGATCATTTATTAAATGGGCTGAGCTTGAGTAGTATCACTCAAAGCTCAGCTAAGCTCGAATAGGCTGAAATACTGTAATAAATCAAGACGTTATGAGCTCCCATGAGTCCAGGACAGCCAGAACCCCAGATGGCTTATTAAATGTATGTGATACACACTCACACACACAGATCCTCTAGTATGTTATTTCATTATCATATAAAGTGTTTTTCTTATATCCAACTTGCATGAAATGGTTAACCCAACCATAAAAATGTCTTTAGCGCTATTCATTTAACATGTCAATAAATTGTCGTGCTGATCGCGTCATATTTCATAGGATTCAGTCATTCAGATTTTGATGACAAAAAAGGGAAAAATTGACTCACACATCACAATTCATGAATATGACGGTGTTTCAAGCTGACCTAAGAAATCCTGTTAGACAAGATTTTAACACTTGAAAATAGTAAAAAGATCCTAGATTCATATTGTGTAAAATCCAAGATCCTGGAATTTGGTTCCCATTTTTATACATAGACTTGTGAAACTCAGGTTGTACCACCATAAGTTATGGTGATACAGGACCAATGCAGTCACTTTATTTTATTCTTTTTTTGGATAGAGAGGCTCATGCAACTCAAGGTTGTCAGCACACGAGTTATGACTTATGGTGGACCAATGATATAGGGCATTGGTGGTCATGCTTGTAAGATGCACAAAGTAAAGCTACTTATTGCATGTTTATGGTGTTCGCATAGTGGGTTTCCTAATTCCTACTTTGGCTAAAAAGAGAAATCTTGGGTTTAAGCCTCTTTTCAGCTTTCTTTATTGTGCAACTGAGAAAAGCAAATGCTTGAGCTTGGTTTGGATGGCTCATGTGAGCTTGAGCCCAAGTTTTCATGTTTGTCTTGAGTTTGATCCTGGCTTGGTTGAAGGGGTTCTGACATCAACCTGATCTTGAGCAGCACAAGTTTGGCTCATATTTACCGAAATTGCTTCTTTAACTGTTTAATGAGCGGTAAGCTGAAGCCAGTTCTCTTTCCTCTTGTTAGGTTGTATGTCTTGCTTGTTAGTGTCAACCTTTTTTGTAGCATGCTGCTATGAAATAAAGGTTGTTTCATCTCTGGGTATTTCCTGGTTCCCGAAGGAACATTGTCTTTTAGCTATTTCTGCTATGAATTCCTGTGAGATGTTCTCTGTTTGAATCAGCCTTCTGGTAGTGTGCTGTCCATGCCATTTTAGTTTCTTTCAAAGTTTCAAATATTAATTACTGGCACGACATTCTAAATTGACTTGTTATTTCTTAATTTTCTTGGTTTTTCATGGTGTTAGGAAAATGAATTTGGAGTTGAGCACCACTTGCATCGTGGCCGAGCACTGGCTGCTTTTAATTATCTTTTAGGTGTTCGGGCACGCAAAATGAGAACAACTAATAGTCGCCAAGCAAATATTCAGTCTGATGCTCAAGCACTTCTTTCTCCATTAACACCAGATGAAGAATCGCTGCTTGCTTCAGTATGTTAGACTACATCCCTTATTGTTTATTGAACATGTTTTATGTATAAATCATTTAAGTTTCTTCTCAAGATTTTTCTGTGGGAGGAGCTTACCATATTTGGATGACAATTTGTTCATGAAACAATAGCAGGATGCCTGATTAGATGTTTAAGAAGAGAGATCTATTTTAGAAGATACGCTTTTCCATCTATTTAGTGGTATTAAAACAAATGAACATAAAATGTAGGGATTTAATAACTGAGTTCTGATTTCTGAATTAGCACACTAAATCTTTGCAAATATATATCAATCTAAAGAACCCAAATCCCTCCATTGGGATAAATTAGTGAGTTTTGTGGGATAACAACCCTTTCTATAGGAAACTTGAGATTTGTCCTTTCTTTACTACAAGCAGCAAACTTCTTCTAGGTTGTCGCTAGTATTCCTTATTATTTCATCCTCCTTTTTAGGTAATTCCACTTGCAATACTGCACTTTGAGGACCCTGTGTTGGTTGCTGCTTGTATATTTCTGCTGGAGATGTGTGGATTTTCTCCTACCATGCTACGTGTAGATATTGCAGTGCTACAGCGCATATCATCTTTCTACAAGTCTAAGGACTACAATGAACATCAATTTACGACAAAGGGCTCTACTTTTCTTGTTACACCTGCCAACGGTGATTGTACTGTATCTCTTGCTCGAACTTTAGCGGATGAATACTTGCATTACAATGGTCTTAAGCAAAAGGCACCCATTGATCATCATCCTTCACATACTCTAATGGCTGTACTCCAGCACTTGGAAAAAGCTAGTTTACCAGTGATGGTTGACGGACCCACTTGTGGGTCATGGCTTTTAAGTGGGATGGGTGATGGAGCTGATCTTCGTGCTCGACAAAAAGCTGCAAGCCACCATTGGAGTTTGGTGACACGATTCTGCCAAATGCATCACCTTCCTATAAGCACAAGATATCTTTCCATGCTTGCAAAGGATAATGATTGGGTACCTTTTCCCTCCAATGATTCCAGACCTCTAGTCATTCTATTCTGTTATATATTTCTTTTTATTTCTTTTGACAGACATGATAAATGCATCCTTTTCTTAGGTTGGATTCCTCACAGAAGCACAGATAGAGGGATGTCCATATGACATGGTCATCCAAGTAGTAAGTTTTTCCAGCAGCTTTTTTACTTGATCTTTCTAATACCTGCACCTAGATAATTAGATTTGTTTTGCTTCAAGACACTCATTATTCAGATTTTCTGCAGGCAACAAAGGATTTCTCTGATCCACGGCTTAAATCTCATATATTGACTGTTCTGCGAAGCATGCAGCCTGCAAGAACAAAAGTCACCTCTGGAGCTAGTTCCACATTGCCAGCAAAAAACAGTGATATTTGTATGCCTCCACAAAATAATGTGATGATTCCTGCAGAACTTTTTGAGATTCTTGCAGAATGTGAGAGTAAGAAAAATACGGGGGAAGCTCTGCTACAGAAGGCAAAAGATACTCGATGGTCACTTTTGGCAATGGTCGCTTCATGCTTTCCAGATGTATCTTCCTTGTCCTGCCTAACAGTTTGGCTTGAAATTACTGCAGCAAGGTGGCAATTCTCCTAAATGATGTTAATTTTGTTGGTTTGCGAAGTTTTTATCACTGAATCATCAGTGTCTTTGTTAGCCACTAGAGAGCTTTTTTTTTAACTCTTTTAGAGTTTTTGCTGTTATGATAATCATTGAAGTTTGAACTTTCTTTAGCTAGGCAGTCAACACAACATTTCATGGTCTGATGAGAGTTCCATGGAAGTGACTTCTGGAGTTTGACTTTCAGGGAAACCTCGTCTATAAAGGTGGATGATATTTCTTCTCAAATTGCCAGAAATGTTGGTGCAGCTGTGGAGGCAACTAATTCTTTGCCAATCAGTAGCAGGGCGCTTGCTTTCCGGTACAACAGGAAAAACCCTAAAAGAAGGCGCCTGATTGAAATAGTTACCTCCGAGATCTCTCCAGCTAGTGTTTTTTATCATTCTGATACTTCCGATGCTCTGAAAAGTTCTGTTCCTCAAGAGCGAGAAGTTCCAGCGGAAGAGAGAAATAGACAGTCAGAAGATGACACTCAAGATGAATGTCGTCCAGATGATGGGCTTGTATCTCTATCAAAATTGGTTTCTGTGCTATGCGAACAGCACTTGTTCTTTCCATTGCTCAGAGCATTTGAAATGTTCCTCCCCTCATGTCCTCTCTTACCTTTTATTCGTTCCCTCCAGGTTCACAGACCAAGTGTAGATATTGGCAGTATTATTTTGACTTGGGACTTCCTCCATCTCTCTCTGTTTCTCTTTTCTTAATGCTTGTATTTTGCAGGCTTTCTCTCAAATGCGTCTCTCAGAAGCTTCAGCACATTTAGCATCCTTCTCAACCAGAAACAAAGAATCCCATCATATGAATGCTATGAAAGATGAAAAGGCCGGTATGTGGATAGCCTCAACTGCCATTAAAGCAGCTGACGCGATGCTCTCAACATGTCCATCTGCCTATGAGAGAAGGTGCTTATTGCAACTACTGGCCGCTGCTGATTTTGGAGATGGAGGACCTGCTGCTTCACGTTTTCGACGAGAGCATTGGAAAATTAGTCTGGCCGAGCCCTTTTTGTCTGAAGGTGATGGCTTATACATAGGAGAAGAAGCACTAGATGATGCTAAACTTTTAACTGCCTTGGAAAGGCGTGGATATTGGGATCAAGCACGTAGTTGGGCCAAGCAGTTGGAATCAAGCAGTACACAATGGAAATCTGCTGTTCATCATGTTACTGAAACTCAGGTATGCATATTCTAGATGCATTGACTATGATATTATTGGTTAAAGCAGTTAATTTGAAGGAAAAGTAAGAAAACTAATAAAATTAGCAACTGATGTCACAATCAGCAGTATAAAACATCCATAAATGCTACACAGCATAAGAGAGTGGAGGCTACTGAAAGGAAAGTTGCAATACTGAATAATCAGGTGATCGAATCTGAGTGCCAACTGCCAATGCTTATGTCATAACTAGGTTAGAGAAGGAGCAGCAAGGCAACTTCAATTTAAGTAGGTGACTAACCGAACTTCAGATAAGCTGAGAAGTTAGAACCTGGCCAATACTTCCGGTGGGCTTAGTATTCACCCTGATCCATGTTACATATTTCCAGCTTGTAATGTTGGAAATTGCTTCCTTTCCAGCTAATTCTGCGGTCCAAGGTCACTAGACTGAGACCAATCTTGTAAAGTTGGTTTTGAAATGGAATCGGTGGAGCTGCCATTTCGGCGAATAGGCTGTTTCAGTGATTCACCTGTGAATCGGCAAAAAATTATTGAAAATCATTTTATGAAAGAACAGATGGAAAATGTGTGCAACTTAATAACAAATAAGGAAACTAAAAAAAAAACCCTAAAATAATTTAAAAAATGGCACATGGCACTCTTGAATGAGTCACCGAATTGAATAGGCTAATTCAGGCCGATTCTGTTAACATTGCTAGGGACCCTAAGTTCAAGGAGCGACCAATTTGATTTCTAAGGCCATGTCAAAACAGTTTCATAGACCGGAAGAAGATTGCTTTCCAAACTGGTGATGTATTGTTTCTATTCCTTAATTGCCATGTCAAGCATCAGAGTGGTAAAGCAACATTCTAGGGAAGACCCTGCTGAGCCTGATAATTTCACCCCAATTTCAATTTAGTACCAACAGAAAGAGAGGCTTTGGATAAGAGATTCACCATCCAGCAGTAGAATTTCTGACCAAAGTCCTTTTTCATAATAGGCTTCCATATCATGTAAAGTAGCTGCTTTGTTGGACAGGATGCACAAATAAGGTCACATTTTTCCCGTGAGCATAAACCCAAAATTCAAAATTGACATGCTTTTGCCAAACAAAGAGCTATTTTACTGGTCCAGTTTTATCCCATCATTTCTTCCCCCACAGGGGGTTAGAACGATAACTAACCTGATAAACACTTTGGGAACCAATTTGTTCTTGCAACTTTAAGTATAGAGTCTTGATTTATTTGCTTGTTTATGTGTGTTCATGTTGCGTTCTCCAAGTTTGGGAAATATAAAAGTGGATTCAAGAAATGATGCAGGAAATGGAAGCAACAAATAAAGGGTTCAATAGTGGGAAGAAATTGATAGAAAACATATTCAGAAATAAGCTAAAAAACTTCTGCTAGAACTGCAAGATATTTTCCACTTAGAAAATAGTATTATATTTATGCCATTTAGAAGTACTCCAATCTAATTTAAAATCAATAAAGTATTGTGGTCTTGTGACCGGAGACATATAATTATAAATAATTAGTTGTTTAGGTGTACAATATTTAAGTTAAATTTCAGGTTTCATGTTGGTGGTTTAATGTCCTCAGGAACATGTTTCCTCTAGTTAGATCATCAAGTTCTCAGGGTGTGTGGCTTTCAACTTCTGATGTGGTTTCCAGGAAGTGAATTTCCATTATATGAATTGGAGCTTCTAGTGAGCATGATGTTTCTTCCATTTAACTGGTTTGAGGTGTTTTAAATCCGTTTCAGGCTGAATCAATGGTGGCGGAGTGGAAGGAATTCTTATGGGATGTCCCAGAGGAACGGGTTGCGCTGTGGGGCCATTGCCAGTCCCTTTTTCTTAGGCACTCGTTTCCAGCACTGCAGGTAATAATAGTGTTGGTCATCAATTTGTGTTTCTTCTGACTGATTCTCTGTTTATTTCTAAAAGATAACAAGTTATGACCTTTAAATTTGTTATTACTATCAGGCTGGCTTATTTTTCCTCAAGCATGCAGAGGCAGTAGAAAAGGATGTTTCAGCAAGAGAAGTTCATCAAATGCTACTGCTTTCACTCCAGTGGTTGAGTGGAAGTATTACCCGTTCCCAACCGTAAGTGATGATTCTTGACTGTAGGATTTGGCATGGATTTCTCTTAAGCTAAATCATGTTATCCACTTCTTTGTCAGTGTCTATCCACTTCATCTATTGAGGGAGATTGAGACCAGGGTTTGGCTATTGGCTGTGGAATCAGAAGCTCAAGTTAAGGCTGGTGGAGGCTTGGCTTTGCTTGATCCCATCCAGGAATTGTCTAATGGAAACAGCACCAACATGATAGAACACACTGCAAATATTATATCCATTATGGATGATCATTTAAATGCTATGAGGCTTAGATCCACAGAAAGGAATGATACCAGGGAAACTAGTCAGCATCTTCGGCATGGTATTGCCTTAGATCAAGTCTCATCAGGCAGTCCTACAAAGACAAAGCGGAAAGGCAAAAACTACCTCACTTCAAGACGTACCTTGGCAGATGCTTCTGACAAAATTAATGAGCCTGAAGACAATCCTGATCCAATTTACAGAGGTAACTTTGAGCTGTTCAGAAGCTCCCAATTGCAGGAGGAAAATGTGAAACTAGAAGCATCTGTATCAGGATGGGAGGAAAGAGTTAGGCCTGCAGAATTGGAGAGAGCTGTATTATCCCTTTTGGAGTTTGGACAAATAACTGCTGCCAAACAACTTCATCAGAAGTTATCTTCAACAGATGTACCGCAGGAGTTTATGTTTGTGGATGCTGCTTTAAAACTTGCTGCTTCTGCAACTCCTGGCTGTTGTCAAACATCTTTATCTATTGTCGATCAAGATGTTTTTTCAGTCATGCAGTCTTGCAATATACTCAGCGATGTAGTGGCTGATCCCCTAGAGGTATAAGCAATTAACCTTTATTGTAGTCTTTTTCTGGCATATCTTTTTGCTTAAAAGAGATGAGTTCCCGTAGCATCTTGCTTAAAAAGGACAAGAAAACTTATTTGTTCAATTGTTACAAATTTCTCGAATTCTTATGCTCTTTATATTATTTTTTTCTCTTCTTTCTATTTATGAGATTTGCTAATGGTTGCAGGTCCTGGAGATCTTGACATCACACTGTACTGAAGGTCGCGGGCGTGGATTATGTAATAGAATAATTGCAGTGGTAAAATGTGCCAATGTGTTGGGCATTTCTTTCTCAGAGGCTTTCCAGAAACGTCCAATTGAATTGCTTCAGTTGCTTTCTCTCAAAGCACAAGATTCTCTCGAGGAAGCCAAGTTCCTTGTTCAGACTCATTTCATGCCACCAGCTAGCATTGCACGTATCTTAGCTGAGTCATTTCTGAAGGCAAGTTCCATCCATGGGTGAAAAATGGTAACTTCTTTATGCTATGATATCATCTTATTCAGAAGTCTTTGCCGCCATGCAACAGGGTTTGTTGGCTGCACATCGTGGAGGATATATGGATTGTCAGAAAGAGGAAGGACCTGCTCCTTTGTTGTGGAGGCTTTCTGACTTCATCAAGTGGGCGGAATTGTGTCCTGCAGAACCTGAGGTGGGGCATGCCTTGATGCGTCTGGTTATCACAGGGCATGAAATACCACATGCATGCGAGGTATTCATGGCTTGATTTAATTTTATCATGAATCAAAATGATTTGCTATAACAGGCTTGGAATCCATTTGCCTCGTCAATTGCATTTCATGAGGAGATGTGTTTGTAAACCAATTGAAGATGGTTATCCAGACACGTCAGTCTGCTACCCATTAGAACACATAAGATAAGTTTTAGTATCTGGATAGTTTCCACTCAGGCATTCTTTGGATTGTTCACAGGAGTCAGACTCCTCATTTATTGGTTTTCCCATTTTTGATGCATGAGCTATTACTTGTCTTACCTCAAAACTCAAGTGTCTATATCCTGAATCAGGGTAGTTTGCTGAGTTGAAATATTCTTAGTCAAATGATTGTTTGCTTAATTTTTTCTTTTTCAGGTTGAGCTTCTAATTTTGTCTCATCACTTCTACAAATCCTCTGCTTGTCTTGATGGGGTTGATGTTCTTGTAGCCCTTGCTGCAACCAGGGTTGAATCTTACGTTTCAGAAGGAGACTTTGCATGCTTAGCTCGCCTGGTTACTGGAGTAAGCAATTTTCATGCCTTGAATTTCATACTTGACATACTCATAGAGAATGGCCAGTTGGAACTCTTGCTTCAGAAGTTCTCTGCAGCAGAGACAACTGGTGCTGCAGAGGCAGTTAGAGGATTTCGTATGGCCGTTCTTTCATCCTTGAAGCGGTTTAATTCTCAAGACCTTGATGCATTTTCAATGGTATGTCAACATAGTCTCTTTTATTTATGTGCATGATAATAAATGTCAAAGTTGCCAGATTTAATCACGAACATAATGGGGTGGAGCAAGTATCATGTGATATGACACTTCCGGAAGAAATCATGCTACTAAGATTTTCTTTTTTTGGGAAGCAGAATTTTGTTTGAACTTTGGCAGTTAAAACTGACTAGTAGGTTGTCAACCATCTGCAGCGACTTGGACCAACTAGTCCTGACTTGTCTTTTGTGGTCTGTGACTGGCTTTTGATTTTGACAACTTAGCTTTAAATTACTAGTGCTGCTAATGCCTATTCTATTTCAAATATATAGGTGTCATAAGTTGGAAAACAGTTCTCAACATGAAGCAGTTTACCATGTTAAGATAATATAAATTCCAAGATTTGCATCATTCTCGTCATTGTTAGAATTCATAAATAACAACCTAACCCACTCCCATACCAAGCTCGGCAGAATTTCTCTGGCAGATAAAAAAATTGAGATGGCCCAGTGGACCAAATAAAATAGCTGAATTTGATTTCTGTAATTTAGGGTTGACAGTGGGCTGAGATTTCTTGATTACCCTTTCGAGTCCAATCTATTTAGTTGTTCTGATTAAAAAACTAGACGCTGGATATTAATCAAGTGTTGTATGTAGTTTTACATCTAGGTCTGTAGTTTAGATTAAGGTCCAATAGGAACTCCACTAGTTACATGTAAATGTTTGCTATCAAGTTAGTCAGAACAAGGTTCATTTAAAATTTAAGTCCAAGTCTGGAAGGGAAACTGAATCTGGTTAGATGAGAAAGCCTGGGTCTGAACTGAGTTATAATTATTTGCATCCCTTGTGCAATTCTATGATCCGATAGAATCTCAATGACTAAATTTACTTCCCAATTTCCATACAAGTAATTTATGTCATGTTGTCGTTGTCATGCCTTTCAGGTGTACAATCACTTCGACATGAAGCATGAGACTGCTAAATTATTGGAATCACGTGCGATGCGGTCCCTCCACCAATGGTCTACCCAGTACAATAAGGAACAGAATGAGGAGCTCCTAGAGACCATGCGGTATTTCATTGAAGCAGCTGAGGTTTTTTCCACTATTGATGCCGGCAACAAGACCCAATATTTTTGTGCACAGGCATCACTTGTCGCCCTTCAGATCCGCATGTCTGACTTTCCATTGCTTGGCCAGTCAGAGACTAATGCTAGGCGTGCATTAGTTGAGCAGTCCCGTTTCCAAGAGGCCCTCATTGTTGCAGAGGCATATGGCCTTAATCAGCCAAGTGAATGGGTTCTGGTTCTGTGGGACCAAATGCTTAAGCCAGATTTGATTGAGGAATTTATGTCCGAATTTGTGTCTACCCTGCCACTACCATCCTTTATGCTCGTTGAACTGGCCAGGTTTTATCGAGCCGAAGTGATGGCAAGGGGAGATCAGTCTCATTTCTCTGTGTGGTTGTCACCTGGAGGAATGCCGGTCGAATGTGTGAGGCATCTTGGACGTTCTTTTAGATGCCTTCTCAAGCATGCGTGGGATTTTAGGTTGAGGCTTCAGATGGCAACGATAGCGACTGGATTCGGGGATGTGATTAGCGCATGTGCAAAGGTGTTGGATCGGGTGCCTGATACAACCGGTCCACTCATTCTGAGGAGAGGGCATGGTGGAAACTACGTGCCTTTGATGTAGATGCTAACTTTTGAGTAAGATGGTTTTGCTGGGGCGAGGAGTGGGATAGTTTCTGTGAATAGCCGTAGGTGGTGCCATTTTTTGCAGCAGATTTTCTCAGTGGCTGATTTTTTTCAAGTGGTCACTCGGCCAATAAGTGGTGAAAAATCTTTTTGCAGCGTGTCTGTGTTCAAATTTTGAGAGGCGAGGATCTTTCACAGTTTGTGGAGTGTTTTGCTTCACCCATGAAATCTTTTTTGCAGGTGTGATTAGGATTCTTTTCATCTCCATAGGAATTTCCCCTCGTTATTCTGTTGAGCTCTCCAAGTGGTGTCTAATCATAATTTTTCCTGTACTTTATGTATATGTGAATGTAGTAATCATTTGGTTGAGTAGTTTCGCTTATCCTTCTTTTTGGCTTGCCAAGGATGGCCGCTTGTAATGTCCCTGTATGTTGTGTAAATATTTCTTTCTAAATTCATATCATTCATCTCTCTCTCTTTTGTGTGTGGCACAGCACAAGCGCACGTTCATACGGAAGCTCCTGCTGACATGCCTTTTTCCTTTTTAACGGTTCCAAGTCTTGTGGTGCCAAAAAAGTTTGGCGATTGTGCAAATGGTCGTCTTATTTGCTCTGATGGCGTCACATACCCAGTCAAACTGGTGGGCAAGTGAAAGTTTGATTGTCAGTCTTGTAGGCATTATTTACGTAGACCTTAAATGGTAAACTAATTGCTGGGTGTCTCACTTTCGACATAAGTTCTAATATCTCATGGGCAGAAGGGAAATATCTCATGTGCAGAAGGGAAAGCGGAAGAGGTTTCGGCCTTTTTGGGGTATTTGTCGAGGTGGGTGAAATCTTTTGGAGCCTGTGTTATTTAAAGGAATATTTTTAAAAGAATATTAGGAAAAGGAGAAATTTACTTGAAGTAATATTTCAAAGTAAAAGGAACGATGTTTTCGACATTACAATATATTCCGATATATGCATTGATGCCTAACACCGTAAGGGCCAAGGGGAAAGGAATAGTTTTCAACAATTTCTCGACTTTACTGACTCAGAACTAGTTGGTTAGTTTGCCAATGTGAAACATCGACGGATTAATATGGGTCCTGGCGGCATTGCTGTATGTTTTGGAACCAAGGGGACAGCAGGGTATGTTTTCCTTATGGACATTGTTCTGGTTTCACTTTCTTTATATTATTTATTGCCATCTATTATTCAAGCAATGCATCTTGCAAGGGGAGCTACTTCGTGGTAGGATTCAGCTTTCCGTCAGTTTCTCTGACGTTGGCCTTGGGATAAATAAATGTAGAGTCGAGAAGTATGGTTTGGATTTTGAAGTCTGGTGGACAACAAAAGCTATTGTTCTTGATCAGATTCTGTTGATTTCACATGCTTAATAGTCTAAAGCCTGCTAAATGTGGAGCAGCTGCCTTTTCAATTTGATATGTTTGTTAGTTCTATTCTGCCAACTCAGCTTTGTCTGGCAGAGAATATATTTCCAACTGAGAAACGGGACTGTCCTCGTCTCACACGGTAGTGAAGCACCAGTTCCTAGATCAAGTCAACTTTGTGCGAACAGGAAAATGATCAGTCGCTTTCAGATAATGACAGCTGGAGTTATCCTGCAAAAGAACTAGGAAAAACTAAAAACCTAGGAGAAAGTAAAAAAGACTTGTAGTTCAGAGGCATGTATAGCTATTCTCAGGACGTACATTCCCTATAGGATGCATGTAGGATGGCATGGCTGCTTTGTTGAGCACATCCCAAAATCAAGAGCTCCAAGTGGGTCAATTTTGATAAGCAAAACAGGCTATGCAGACGAACCGAAAGCAAGGTTACAGTACAGTACCTAACCGCGTGCTAGCCTAGATACCACAAAGGGTGTTGGCCGATTAAGACAGTAGGAAGATGATCATAGAAGTTGCAATTCACTAAGGAGTATGTAACAACTCATCTGTAGAATCAACTAGCCCCAAAAATGGATGACGCTATACTAGGTGATGCCATGATTGGATAACGGTGTTTCGTGGGACGGTTCACGTCAAACTAAGAGGGTCAGAGCAAAACCAATATTTTCGTTGTGCACAAATTCTGATGTGAATTTTACTATGACATTACCTGTTATTACATAACTGCAAGTTTTATCTGAACATAACAAGAGAATGGCAGCAAAAGTTTCTGAACAAATTGGCAACTCCTAAACTATTGCGCAGTTCAATAGATTAGTTAATAGTAAATTGAACAGGCAGTTCATACACTAACAAATTGCAACATGTACCATGTAAAACAGGAAAACTGACTAGCCCACTTCCTCCTTTGAATATTTGCCTGGTCATAAGCTTTAGAAAGGATCATCATAAAGATGTGTATCCACCACATTCTTGTAGTTCAACGAACTCTTCCGTATCCAAGAACATTTTTACTGTGCAAGAACCCACAGTGCTATTATTTTTTAGCCAGATTTCAGTGCAAGCACAGCAGTGCCATTATGCTGGGCCAGATCTCAGTTACCTCCAATTAAAGGATTCCTCTATTAAATTTGACAACTATGCATCAAGTCGAATCTCTAGCATGTCATGGGACAATTACATCACGTAGCACCAAAAGGAAAAACTCTAGATCATTGTAGAGGGGAAGCCTTTTAGCAATGACACAATCAAGACGACTCAACAGTTTATATCAATACACTAGACATCCCCAATCGAACAGTTTCGCTTCTATAAGAAGAGCCGTCTCCAAAGAAACCGTTAAAAACAGAAACCTTTGGTTGGACCAGCACAAGAGGGGGGGTTGGAATTCCTGAAAAACTGGTCACTGATGAATAAGGTGGAAAAATGAAAAGAATGCATGACAGGTGACATCAGATGGAATTTCTGAACAACTATTCATGTTTTGTGATTCTCTCTTTTTGACTCTTGGCAGATTGATGTGATACAAGAATCTTTGTCCTCTCCAAAACGCCAAAGAATATTGAGCCGCCAATACCAATCCATAGAACTCTAGGCCCAATTCCCTATCAGCAGAAAATGGTTACATTGCCATAGTGATTCACAGAGAGAGAGAGAGAGAGAGAGAGAGAGAGAGAGAGAGACTAAGAAACCTTTAAGAGAGCAGAGGGTCCTTCTTCCCTCACTATAGTCTGAACGCAGTCAATCATGCCTTTGTACTGGCTTGATGAACCCTGGAAATTGCGCATAGCAAGAGCCTTAGCAATTCAAGTCCATTCAATTTTATATAGTCTGAGAGGCAGATGTTATATACCTGAACCATCAGTCTCGTTTTTATAACATCAAGGGGAGTGGTTACTGCACCAGTGAAGGCACCTGTCAATGCAGAAACCGAACATATAACCGAGTTAAGGAGATGAAAGATTAAGAATGTCCTCCAAGCTGTGACCTTCCAAAATCAATACTAATCTACCTGCAAAAGCACCTATCAGAGCATTCTCTGGATCGCTTAAATCTCTCCGAGCCTGCACAGTGGTAAGAAGTGAACCTTCTCCATAACTGAGCTGCTAACTGCTACCACTAAAAGACAACTAAACCATGGAATTCTATTTCAAAGTTACAAACTATCAGGCCAAGAAAATATGTTGATGGCTAGATTGTTTTCAAAGAAATATAAATGAAGACATTAACATGATGTTGGAGATTCCGATGACCATGTGATTGTGCCCATGAAGCGTCAGTACATGCATATAAGGACATACCATGTGTTTTCTTTTTACAAAAGAAGGTGGAAACCGACCATCATGTGACATAGTTTATTACAAGACAAAAGATAGGAGTTAATCGCATCACTTACTGCTAGCTTGTAACCTATCCGGAGTTGCTCATATATGCAGAACTGGATAGCATCAAATGGCAAATCTCGTAGGAGAAAGGAACTGTATCCCTGCCAAGTAAAAAGAAGAACATCTAAAACAAAATTTTACAAAAGAAAAATGATTAAGAGATTATTCTAGTTAATAGGATACAAAACTAGAAGATTCAATTAATTGACCTACAATTTCTAGAAGAAACAAAGAATGAATTTTGAAATTGATGAACTCAAAGCACTTGAATATAGCATGACAAGAATCAAATTGAAACACGGTGTTCCCAAAGACAAACCGCATAAAGTCCTCTAACACCCTCATTAGCAATGATAAGGCGAACAGCATTAGGAGCAGAAGCAAATTGCCCAGTTTGCATCCGCTGCTTAACAACCTGTAAATATATTTATAAGTGATGCTCCATTCAGAACAATAAGTAAAATGTAAATTTTATACCTCTGTAGGGACACGAACAAGAGAAGCAGCAGCACCTCCAAGTGCACCAGCCGTCTAGTTCAAAATTCAAACAAAATTCTAGGTAAATGAAAAAGAAGAAACCTGTGATATTATTGTTGTTACAACAGCAGAAAGGGAAGCAACATAGCATAGTATCGCTGACAAGGTCTCTGAACATGTACAAGATAGTGACTAATGGCACAATTGAATCCTGCTGCTTATTTCGAGTTTTTGACACTAAAAACATGCTGCACTTGCTAGATAACGGGGCCAGGATATCCACTTAAGTGGATGTGACATAGGTTTTTTCTTTTGGACGAGTATGAGGTTTTCATTTGATGGAAATTGGCCACACACAAGAAGAATGCCATGATGTGGTTCATACAGAAACTGCAGCAGAGCCCACTCATTAAGTGCAGAAGGAATACGAGTTTTCTCTGTGTCACTTGCATATTGTTTCTCTCTTGGTTTAATGAAATAACACCACCACATATAAGTCTAGATTAGCGCTTTCTAGTACCTGATCTGGTTGGTAGTGCTAAGTGATTCTAGAACTACTTTTGACTCCTCATACATATAACAGTCACTCTCTATTACTACATTTTCAAAAAGTTTCTCGTCATGTTCTCATATTGTTGGTGAAATAAAAGACTCACATTCTTGAATAAATACCATGATCCAAGACAGTCTATCTAAGATGGGACTATTTAAAGAGGTTGTGGGTTGCCAACGACCATACTGTACTCACACCGCATGCTTGTGCTGATCCAGCTCACCAAATCCAACTGTCAACTACATTTGTGCTTGTTAAACTTGCTCTTGACTGGAGTTGGTGTTGATGAGTTACAAATACACATTAGTTTAGTGTAATGAACAATTTACGTTTCTTGCTTTGGTAAGTATAATTTCTACTTTTTCCACTTTTGATATTGAGAGATGCACGCATGCATGAGTGCATGCATACACACGCAGTCTCCACTCCCAAGTTCTTTATGACTATTTTGCACCCATATCTAAACTGCAACCACATCCATGTGACACAATACAGTGATACACAACAGTAGAAACTAAAAGTTATTGTGATAAAATATGATTGAAGTGCATTTGTAGCATCTAATTTTTTTTAACAATGGCAATTTGATACTTTTGGATCAATTTGTTAAAATTTGCTTGCCTAATGCCTATTCAGCGAATAAAGCTGGGCAAACTGAAGATTCTGTAAAAGTAAAAGGCAAAAAAGGAAAAAGCACAATCCCTGATTGATGGTCAAAGATCACTGCCAGTCACTATATAATAATACTGATTTAGAAAATTATTACTATTAAATGGAAGTAAAAACTGCAAATCAGATTCAAGAAAATTTTTATGGAAAAGACAGGAGAGGTAAAAGAAAAGTAGAAGTCTTCTGACCAGAAAACATGACAGCATGGAGTTACTGAAGAAGACAGCAGATTCAGCACCATTTAACTGTGCACATTACATTCAACAAACTCCAGGTGCAAAAGGAAATGTGCAAAAACACAAAGCAGAAATCTTATGATCTATGACTGGAGAACAGGGGAATAAGTGCAAATTGGTACTGAATAAAGAAACCCAAGAATGAAGGTCACTATCAAGTAGATATGATGATAATTTCATTAATTTAGGTTCCAGCAGTTTAAGCTCAGAATGCACAGATCCCTCATTTTCAAACCACAAATCTTAATTATTGTGCAGGACATAAAGCCTTACCAGATGTGCAAATGCACTAAGGTTGTCAGGAAGGATTTTCAACAATTTTTGCTTTGCAGGTTCATATATACCTACAAAAATAGCAGAAGCCCTGCACATAAAAGAAGATCAAGAAAGATACAGAATTCCAAATGAAAGGAACATTTACACTTGAACTTTCGAAGTGAACAAAAAATTGAAGACCTGTAGATCAACAGTCTTAATTTTGCAGAACTTTTCTAGTGAACAGGATGGCAGCAGTGACTTTCTTTAACAAGTCCATTATAAATGCAAGACACTGCAGATAAGGATATGATAAGAACTGATTTCTAATTTTTTTAGGAGGCTTATAAGAAGTCTAAGGCATCCAGTCATCCACTTGGCTGATGACAATCTTGCTTGCAGCTTCTAAGAGGTACTCACGGCAATACACCAGCAAGATTGCCAGCTAATCCAGAATATAAGCCCTTCCAGATAATCTTGCCACCACCACGAACAGCCTGTTGAATAAGAAGAGCCCGTTCAATGTTGTGACCTAGGAATGATCCCACCAGAACAAAAAAAAAAACAAAAAAAACAAAATAAAATGAAATCAAGGAAGTTACTACTTCAGCTATATAAAGGCATTTTATATCTACACAGGCACATGCATTATAAAACTTTGTTACTTTAAGAATATTAATAGACAAAAGGTTTGCTTGTGAAATGGAACAATTTGCAAGACATGAAATCAAATGTAGCCTCTTCAATATGATCTTGCCTGCAGCCTAGTCTTGATTGTATCAATGGGGTAAAGAGCAGCTTCAACCACCACACCAGCAGTACCCCCTGCTATGACACCCTCTGCAAGTATACAAAAACATTCACCACTCTTAAAAATGTATTTTTTATGAGTTCCACTAAGAAACAGAAACCATTCATACAAAGATGAATGCCAAACATCATAAAAATTTACCAACACCACCAAAAACTTTCAGTTTCAAAGGAAGGTTGTAATATGCAGTTGTTGCAATTATAGAGCTTACCATAGAATGCCTGAAGGAAGTCGAATGGTCTCTCATGCTTTGCTGTTACTAAGGCCTTGGAATTCATTTGCTCAGAACAACAGTCAAGTTTTTTTCCTTGGAGTAGATCTGCACAGTAAAATATACCTTTTTTTGTCACGACAGGAAAGGGGTTCTACTGTACACTGAGAAAGCATAAAACCTTTTTTGACATCTTTGGATGATTCCAACTTATAGAAAAGTCCTTCAAAACTCCTCTTTTCTGAACATTTACATGGTTTCCCAGTTTACTGATAAAGATTTTGAATAAGGTGAACTGCACTGAGCTCTTTGACAACCAGACTTCATGAGCATCCAAAGGAATTTCCCATTGAATGTTAATAACGAAGATGGAAGAGGTTCCAAGTATCACAATTCTCCATATGCATCAGCATTTTTTCTTTGATGTTGCAGCTTAGAATACAAGTTGATGTGGTTGACTGGAGTCCAGCAAAAACCAAACAGAGTAGAGGAAAATACATGCATCCATATGGAGTGTCTACCAATTGCAAGTTCAACAGTTCAACTAGATGAAAGAAAATAATAATGTACATGCCGCTAAGTTGCAAGTTCAGTATGTTTTTGGAAGAGAAGTAAAAAAAATAGAGGAGAAGAACCAGCAACGATGATGATGGAATCTTTGACATATTTCATGTTAAACTTCCTTTTACACAGGAAAATCTGCCATTTTTTCCATGAATCTTTGTCTAATAATCAGTTCCAACCTCTAAATGGTTCATAATCATATATCCCTGACGTAAGATTACCAACATCCCTTAGGCTGTGCCTTGGTAAGACACAGGTTGGAAGCAAGCATTAGAGCCAAAAGGAATGATTATCTTCAACAGCCTCATACTGGCATATGTTGTGTGCATTAGCTACAAAATAGCATTCTTTTGGAGGCCTCATTAGTTGGGAAGGTAAACACAAATGACTTGTGACAAAAATATTTACCCAAGTGAACCAGGAAGTCAACCCATGATATCAACCTAAACCAAATGAAACAGAAAAACTTATCAGCTAAATCTCACTTGCTGAACCTCCTGGTGAATTATTATTTTCCACCGCCAGAACTGGACGAGCCATGAGATGGCGCCACCTGCAAAGCAATAAGCTGCTACGGTATCAAAGGTTCAGGATTAACAAGAAGAAAGATGTTTGAAAAAATTATATATATTCAAGTAACTGTAAGAAAGAATTACTATTTGGACAATGCGCCATAAGAAATCCAAGAATACAAAAGCATATGTCTATCATAGACAAGCACCATTCTAGGACCTTTGGAACCCTCTTTTCTGCCTCTTTATTCAAATTAGCGTACACAACAATAATGCTGCGTACAGTAATCAGCAGTAGAAACAAACATAATCATTGTCCGCAAACACCAACCGAGGACTTCTTGACTAGTCCCCTTTTCTCTAATGTCCTAGGGTAATAGCAGTTGAAAATTATGTAAAAGTATAAATGATAAGCACCTCATTACACCGAAAAAGTCCCATATGCTTTTAGGCAAATATCTCGGAAAAAAAATTGAAACCAATTGTTTTCTGGGGTTAAGCAATGGGCATTCGCGTGCATGCTTCAGTCGAATAGCTCCAACACATATTCTCAAACAACGCATGCATTCAAACATTTGTCGCGGTTTGACAGCATAACAAACGCAGGAAATCTAGAATTCCCGCGCGGAATACGATAAAAGTTTCAGTGTCCCGAAGGCCTTTTTGGATGCATCGTCGGATGGAAAAGAAGACGAGGTAAGCCGAGAACTTTCACTTTACAGGGAAATGGGGCAAGCTATGGACTTCAATATGGAGAAAAATGTAAATCTTCGCATGCCTCAACTTTCTGGATAACTGGGTACATCCAAAACAGCCTCCTAAGAGATCTAAATTGATTCAGAATAGTGAATTCACTTGCAGTTCAGCTACATTTGCACACACTCTTCGTTGTACCCCGTAGTTCACTAATGAAAGACATGAACTTCATGAAAGGAAGTATGACATGACCAACATGAAATTGAGGTCGTTGCTTACAAAAACAAATCACTTTCAGGAGTTGGTTGTTGGAAGGGAGAGAACGACTCACGCTGTATGCGAGAACAGGAGGCGAAAGAGAGCAGCCTAAGGGCAGAAGAGACGATGGACCTCTCTCCCTTCCCCCTCTTTCCGAGTCTCCTTTTAGCTGAAGTTTAAATGCGTTCAGGTGGATGGGTCACAGCAGAGAGGGAGAGGGAGAGGGAGAGGGATGTTTTATGGGTTAAGATATTTAGGTCGAAGTGGATTCGGGTCCATCCTTTCACCCGAAACCATTTTGTAAAGACCCTTTCGTCTTTCAACATTGGCTCCATTCGGGTCAAATCAGCCCACAACAAATTTTCCAGAGATCCAACAAAGAGAGAGAAGGGGAAAAAACAAAAAGGAAATTGATGCCGTTTTGAATTCTTATGGTTAGTTATATTTTGGATCCATATTTTGAGTGTCATTATCCATTTAACTTTTGGATATGACTACTATTTAGATCCATATTTGAGTTGGATTCAGATCTAGATTAACCTGTTCATCTTATTTGTATCGGATCCAATAATGTTACGATATTTGTTGACTTATGGGATTCAATTATTCTAGTATATTGTCCTTAGTATTCGTTTATGAGGTTTTCCTGAATGTGCCAAGGAGTTAGCTTACTTGAACAAATGATCTATGGCGCATGTAAAATCAGAGATCCTAAATTTGATAAGTCGAATGACAGGCTTGTGCATATACATTTAGTACCCAAGACCCAAAGAATCAAATTGTTTCATGAAACTATGTGAATCATTGAGAGTAGAGATGTGGAGTTCTTGATAGTGATTCTCTTGAAGATCAATTTCTTGATCAGCTTGATTAGTCCAAGCTGGACGATGAAGGCCAACCGGATTAGCCGGATATATTCAGTTTTAGATTTTCCGTCTGGATCCGAAGAATAGATAATTTTGATGGATATCCGAATCCAACCATAAAGTAATTAGTTTGGGTTTGGTAGCTGTTTTTCTTTATCAATCTGAAATCGATTAGCTCATATATGGTTGGTCAGATGTAGTAATGAACTTCGTCTATCCATATCTAAAACCATATTTACCACCTCCGGATTGGAGGTAAAAGGGTTGGATCCCAGTTCGATTAAAGTATATTAAAACAACCAACCAGTAACGAATGCTATCCAAATCCATTTTATAGACGAACCGGGTTGGATCCTTTTATAGTGATTATGTTCGCTATCTAATATCAAATCCAACCTTGGTTTTAATTGAATTCAGATTTTGAAAAGAAAAAACAAAGTATGGGTTTGGATCAGTTAGATATTCGACGGAGAAGAACACTCACATCCTAAACATGGAAAATGTAAAGACAACCAAGATTTTACGTAGAACAAACAAGGCACTGCAGCATTATGTTCGAGTGCCAGATCCTGTAGTGTCTGGCAAGGAATGTTCTGAAAGCCATTGCTTGAACTCGGGCTTCAAGCTTTAGCAAGACCAACCAAACGCAACGTCTTTGGGCTTAGTCTGCAAATTTGGTCAAAACTTTTCAAGTTGTTCTCTTGGTCTGAAAAGTAGTTCATGAACTGCAATTGATGATGAAGTGCTTTGGTTAAAAGGCGAAGACAATACTTGAAGTGAGGGGAGATACTACTAAGATATAAATTAATAGTTCACGGTCCATTTCCATTGGCTGGGCTTAGCTTATCGGTCCGTGAGCCCCCTGCATCCCCGCAGGCCCCTCCCTGTCATTTGGGTAGTGAGTAGAAAGCGTATTTCATTCTATCTTTCGGTTGAGAGCTGAAACCTTCACCCTTCCCCTACATACATAGACACATCACACAACTGAATCATGCAGCAAAACATGCGTAGAGTTAGGCATTTTGATGTACATGTTCCAACGAGCAAAGCCAGAATTTTCTTCTTGAGGGGACAAATTAAAACATAATAAATGACATGCTCCGCGGGCATAGCTCAAACAGGCAGGTTGGATATATTATGTTGCATGCTGCACGCCAGTTTGAATTATATAACAATAGCACCTGGCATCCAATTAGCTCAAGATCCACTAAATTATAATTCAGATTCCTTTCATTTTTTTTTTCTTGGACTGGAGAGTTACCCAGCAATTAATTGGGTTCCACAAGCAATAGGCTGAGGTGCCAATACATTCACCAATCACGAGTACAACGGCATTATTAATATTGGTGAATGACCTAAATTGCTAAGTAACGTCTGTACGGGTGTAACTTGATCCTGATTCATTATTCATTTTGTCGCTGGATCAAAAAGTTCACACGTAAAGAACTTCTATTACGTTCTTCAAGCTAGAGTATTGAGTCAACTTTTGCGGCCAAATAAGACCTGTAGAATTGGAGACATCCTACTATTGCTCTCTTTACGATAGAGTTCGGGGTGGGGTGTTGGTTGCACGCCACTCGGGCAGTAGTTGGTAGGCAGTCAGTAACTCATTTGAATCGCATTTGACTGCTTTTATAGCAGCATACTTGATAAAAGACTCTATATTAAACACTAATGCATTCATAAATCCTGTGGACAAGCAGAAGGCTGATTTCATCGGCTTTCATATATATGTATATATAAAAGAAAGAGAGAGAGGGGGGGAGGTGTCATATCATGGCTATGGAGGAAACATTCTTGAGAGATTCTTAGGCAATGAAAAGGTGAGAGGAAAGGTGCTGATGGATCGTCATCATTCCAAGGGAATAATAGAGGTGACTGATAATGCTTCTGCAGAAGCTACCCCTCCCTCTCAATTGCTTCTGCTTGTTTCTTCTGTGACTCCATGTGCCCCCACAACTGCAAGCCTCCATAAATTAATGAAAATCTCGCCCAGGAAAAAGGCAACCCGATGTACAAAGTGATGGACGAATAACTGCGCCATGAGGAGAACTTCGCAGAGTATCTCCGCATATCCCTCCATTGCAAGTCAACCGAATAATCTCTGCGTGGGGATTCTCATTTCCATAAGTTTCTTATTTACAAGAAAAGCTGTCAAAACGTTATTGAAAGGCCTAATAACTTTACTTTTTATGCATCATAAGAGAAACTACAATTGAGCAGAGAGGCTTTGTTAGTAATAAAGGGCACTCCTT
The DNA here is from genome assembly GCF_008831285.2 of Nymphaea colorata. Taxonomy (NCBI): domain Eukaryota; kingdom Viridiplantae; phylum Streptophyta; class Magnoliopsida; order Nymphaeales; family Nymphaeaceae; genus Nymphaea; species Nymphaea colorata. Next base: position 2,472,482 of record NC_045143.1, read on the forward strand.
TTTTCCTTACCTTCATGGTTTAATGTCCCGTCATGCTTTCGAATAGTGCACTTTTAGTTTGGTGTAATTTCTTGTCCAGCTATGCTATGCCCTTTGAAACTTTAAAAGCTTGTTTGTTGAGGTTTTCTTTTTCTCCAACTTGACAGTTTGAGTTTTTCTCCAACTTGACAGTTTGAGTTGACCGTATGAATGCAACTTTAACATGAAACCTGGAGAATTCCCACCCCGATCTGAGTGAGAGAAAGGGAAGGCCTCGACCAACAGCTTTCTTTTTATATTCAAAAGCATGGTGAATGTAGGGCCGAGCAAAAGATGGTGGCACGAATTTAACTGTGGGAGGGGCAGTGCCCTCCCTCCTTTTAGATTGCGACAAAAAAGAAATGATGCCATTGCCCACTCCCTTTCTCTCTCTCTCTCTCTCTCTTTACATCTCTTTCAAGTTAAATGTGATAAATAGTATTCTTCATTTAAAATTGAAAAAGTAGAGGTTGTTATGTGGGCACCAAACTCATATACCCTATGGTAAGGGACGTGATATATATGGATCTGATATAATGTATCATTCTTAAATGAGTACTACATTTACTGCCCAAGTTACCAAAGTAGTTAAAGAATCAATATGAACAAGTCTCACAAACAATATAGCCTAGGGCTGATAGTAACAAGGCACAACAGCCCATGACCCAGCTGTTTTTCAGCCCGGAGGGGTTTGGCGCAGATGCTCGGGCCACTGCATGGCTACAGGCAGCAGGTCCCTTGTAAATGGAAGATACTCCGAAGAGGCCGAAGCGTTTGACATGATTTATGAATCAGACTGGACGCCCCTAACAATGTATGGATCAAGATGGTGTTTCAGTATCACACCCAAGATCCAGACCATCTCACGGCGCCTATCGACCCCTCATTTTGGCGTTCTTATGAATGCACTATTAATTTGTACTACATTTCCTCTTTGTGATATTCTCCTCAGCAACCAGAGTCGCCAAGCCAAGGTCATCGATCAATGGCAAAGTATCAAAATCTACGACCCAAATACGAATATGAAGACCCATTATCACCTTCAAGGATCGACACATTTTATAATCATTTGTTCCAGAAAGAAGAAATATTAATGGTCCCCGACTCTTAGCTAGGGCAGATCAAGATAAGAGCCGCTGCGACCCGAACAACGACTGATCCAAAGACGGTGAAGGTAAGTGCGGTTGAGTCCACGCAGTTATTCCCCATTGTATATTCATTACCATGTTGGCATCATTCTCGCGTATGGATGACGCAGGCGATCGGTGAACAACATTTGCCGGCGAAGCACCAAGATTCTGGCCGTCCACAGGAAGGCAATTTCGGAGGCGGACAAAGGGGGCCCCTCTGGGCCCTTGCATAATTTTGAATAGCCATCTTTTTCTCCTGGTTTCCGTCTTTGAAGATCGGAATCTCTCTCTCTCTCTCTCTCTCTCTCGTGTACCAATGTGGCTATACGGCAAGGTTGGCAGATTTGGAGGCGACAAACGAACCAAATTCCATAGACTAATTACAGAAACTGGCTTTCATCAAATCTAGAAGCTGCATGAGTAAATGAATTTGGAACTCTAAAGTAGAAAAAGTGCACGTACAAAATCAGTCGACCATTTGAAGAAATGACAAAAATTAATAGCGTGTTAAAATCAAGTTTTTCTCGGGCAAAGGAACGCCGACAATCTTGAGAATGTATACATTACCATAATTGATCCATCATTTTGATAATGCACCAGCTCACTCCAAAAAAATCAGGCATGGATCATAACTTCATGAAATCAGGCATAACTAATGTGGCAGGAAATCAAATCATCCACCAAAGACAAAAGACTAAAACTCATCTTGATAAGGTTCCAACAGAATGCCAGTAAATTAAGAGCAACAAACATGAAAACAAAGCCAATCCAACGAGCAACAAAAACGCTTCTAAGCAATGGTGAAAGATTTCAGGAGAATGTCAGTTTCTCCTATTCAAAACCAAAGGAGAAATTCAAGAAAACAGATTGTACACCCATAGAAACTGATTCAAATTTGAATCAAACATAGAAATGTATAAATACTGTGCTAAGGGAACCAGATCATCATGAAATTGATGACTGAGTCGTGAAGTAGGAATTTTTCTTCCGAACCACGTTAATTTCTTTGTTCATCATCTTCATCCTTCTTTTTTTTCATGGTATCAGAGCTATGAATGAAGAAATACAGGAAAATCATACTTGGGATCTCGTGCCTCGTACACCAAACATGCATGTGATCGGGAGCCATTGAGTCTTCAAAACTAAACTCAAAGGATATGGGCAGCTTGAAAGGCTCAAAGTGCGCACAAGGATATAATCAAGTTCAAGGTCTGGACTTCTTGGAAGCTTTCTCACTCGTGGTAAAATTTGCTACTATGAGAATTGTTTTTAGTCTTGCCCTCGCATTTAATTGGCCTCTAAAGTAATTTTATGTCAAAATGCATTTCTTAATTGGCATCTTCGTGAGCTAGTTTATATTGAGCAACCTCCTGAATTTAAAGATCTGTCCAAGCCTAATCATGTTTGTAGGTTAAATCGAGCTCTTTATGGATTGAAACAAGCACCTCGAGCATGGTATAACAGATTTACTCAATTCATATTCTCTATGGACTTTGTTTCCAGTGTCACCGATCCATCTCTCTTTATTCGCAGACAAGAAAAATCTTATGCTATTCTATTACTGTATGTTGATGATATCATTTTTACAGGAAATTCACATTCATTTATAATGTCCTTCCTCGTCACCGTTAGACAACAATTTACTATGAATGATCTAGGTGATCTAAATTATTTCTTGAGAATTCAAGTTGCAAGGACTTCCAATGGCTTGTTTATGGATCAGTATAAATATGCTAAGATTCTATCTCTAGACCACAAATGCAGCAATGTAAAACCGTGAGCACACCTATTACTGCTGGTTCCAAATCTCTTGAGGAAATTGATCCACCTTATTCCAATGCTACCCCATATCGAAGTCTTGCAGGGGCACTTCAATACTTGACCCTTACGCGACTAGATCTCTCATATGCAGTAAATTTTACATGTCAATTCATGCATGCCTCAGCGATGAAGCATTTTCAAATCTTAAAACGCATTATATGATATGTTCGAGGCACATCTCAATATGGTATCCAGTTCTATAAAGCCCAAGATTTGACTCTCTGAGCGTACTCTGATGCAGACTGGGTGGGCTGTCCAAATACATGTTGATCGACTTCAGAATACTGCACATTTCTTGGTCCAAATTGTATATCATGGAAATCTAAGAAACAACTGACTGTTGCTCGCTCGTCCTATGAAGTTGAATACAGAACCCTCGCTGGAGCTGCTACTGAAATTGAATGGTTTACCTTTATTTTACAAGATCTCGGCATCTACCTCTCCAAAGCTCCTATTCTATTGAATGACAACATTTCAGTACTACATAGCTCTATCAAGCCAATCTTTCATTCATGTATGAAACATTTGGAACTCGATTATCACTTTGTTCGTGAACAAGTCACACTAGGAAATATGAATACTCAATTCATCACAACTGAAGGTCAGCTTGCATATCTTTTTACCAAACCATTGTCTCAACAACGACTCACCTTTCTCATTCAGCATCTTGGCTTGCGTATGCTACCTTCCCTTCGGTTGAGGGGGGATGATAACGCACCAGCTCAGTCCAGAAAATCAGGTGCAGCTTCAACAGACCATAACTCCAGGAAATCAGGCGTGGATCATAACTCCAGAAAATCAGGTGTAACTAATATGGCAGGAAATCAATTCAACCACGAGAGCCAAAAGACTAAAACACATCTTGATAAGGCTCCAACAATGAATTAGAATTCCAGCCAATTAAGAGCAACAAATATAGAAACAAAGCCAATTGGACGAGCAACAAAAATGCCTCTTCACAATGCTGAAAGATTTTCGGAGAATGTCGGTTTCACCTATTTAAAACCAAATGAGAAATTCAAAGAAACAGATTGTATGCCCATATAAATTGATTCAAATTTGAATCAGACATAGCAATGTATAAATATTGTGTTAAGGGAGTAAGATCATCATGAAATTGATGACTGAGTCATGGAATAGGAATTTTTCTTTCGAACCACGTTAATTTCTTTGTTCATCATCTTCATCCTTCTTTCTTTTTCACACTTTAGTTGGTTCCAGAATTAAACACCTTGATAATCAATTAAGATGATGAATTTATTCATAATTTCACTTAGACATGCAATTATGAAGACATAGTTTATACTTAGGAAAACCATTTTATTCCCCCCTTGCAGTCTTGGAAAAGACATGCACATAGGCCCCTTCTATCTAGAGATGTCAACCGAATGGATTTGGATAGGATAACCTGTTTTTTCAGATATTTACATATTTGGTCAAATCTGAATTTGAATATGAAGTCTGATTTTACAATCCAAATCGAATATGAATCTGATTTTTACATTCATATCTGAGTTCAAATTCGGATGTTGAACCGAATTTGATCAAATTTTGAAGTGTAAGAGTATCAGATATAAGATAAGATATTTATTTAAAAACTAAATCTGATCATAATCTGAATCAGATTAGATATTTATGCATATCACTTGATATGCTTTTTTATATCCGACTTTTTCGGAATGGATAGGTTGGATATCCAGTCCAAATCAACTCTCAAGCCATAAAATTAACTAGCAAATTAATAAAATTTATTTTTAGGTATTACTTTATTAATATATCGATCAGTACAAACCCGCACGAGCAATACAGAAGGATTTAGTGAATACGAGACCGATACGAGCTAACATTTGGAAGGGCCATTTTTAGCCCCTTCCTGTACAACTTAACGGTATGAAGCAAATTGGCCTACACAGACCGGTACGTGCTGGCGTCGATAGCACTGCCCAAATCTCATTGACCATACAGTTTTAATATTTTTGAAATCTCTTCCTTCTTCAATTCATAACAGCTTCATGTACTCTTTTCCGTAAAAAAATTGTAAAAAGATGCTCAAGTTTTGAGGAACTCCCAAAAACATGCTTCAATTCCATTCTGTTATACATAACTAAGAAGTTTTAAAGCAATTTGAACCTGAGCATGCATGTTTTTGTTATACCACCAAAAATTAGGCGTCTTTAATTAATTTTGTACAAGTTTTCAGTTCCTCATAACTTTCCATTGAGAAGTAACTATGCATTAACCAACCATCATCGAGTTTCTGCCGTCAATGAAATTACTAATTCAAATTACATTGTTGTTGGCACCTAAGGGTCGTTTGGTGGTTGGGATACTTGGTGCTTGTTTCATGAATATACCTCAAAAATTAAAACAGATTCATACTAACAAAGTATTCCAGTGCCAGTGCTATCATTTAATTTCTGATTTAGATTTGTCTTTTGAAGCAGTCATCTGTCACCATTCCTCCAACTGTTGCATTGAACTCAGCTTATTTCATGCTTGAGGTACAAGGTACAGTGAATATAGATATCACCAAGTATAAGGTGTGTTGATAGCTTCAGATCTCAAATCACACACTAATCTAAGGTACATTTTATGTGAGGCCTTCTGAGTAAATAAACATTAATGAATTTTTATGATTATGTGAAAAAGGGGATTTGAGATCTTCATTTATGGTCAAAACCTCGTATTTGAGATGAGACGAGAGGGGGTCTGAACGAAAATCTAGGTATTTATGATTCCCAATAATATCGAATCACCTCCGATCTCAAATCGGAGGCTATCAAATGCCTCCATAGTGATAGTTTGGATTTTACTTACCACATAATTTTCCAAAACTGAAGCATATTCTCTAGTTATAAGTTATATATGTAGCGGCATCTTCTCAGTCAAAGGCCTCAACATTGGTTTTCGATGGGAAAAGTTGTCTCTTACATGTGTGTCCGGTAAAGAGAACCCAAGGTTGGTTGGATTCACACACATATTCAGGTCGCGGAGACCATTGAGTATTGACTTAAAGAGATGTTGATTGGTGTTGAAAATCTCTTTCTCTCATGTACCAAACAGAAAAGTTTCGTTGGATCAGAAGGGGAGAGAGAGAGAGTGAGAGAGGGAGCCTACATGTTCCTAGGGTTTCTCCATGTTCACACACACACACATAGAGGAAGGGCGCATGCTTCCAAGAAGTGGGAATGGTATTGTTGGGTACACATCTCTTTCTCTATATATGAACATTTTCCTACGATGTTTTCCATGATGAAAAGGAGATTCTGAAATTCGCCATCGCTTTCTATCATTTTCAATATGAACTAACGAGCAGAATCAATCATGTGCAAAAAAAAGCCTACGGAGAAGAAGGAACCCTTTCTAAACGTTGTCCACACAGTACCAACTGGTTTATTTTAACCGATGGTCACTTGCACCAAACAACATGATGTTTCTAGTTGATAGGTTAGCTTGGGGGGCATCACCTGTATCTGCTTAGGTCTCGAGTGGCTGTGGCACAGTGGGGCAGAGCCAGGGCTATTAGACAGTCAGTCACTAGTTCGAACTTCATGTGCACCCACAAGTGGCCGAGCCAAAAATTTTTTGTTGAAGTGCACTAGATAACTTTGGTCAACTTCGGGGTTGAGTAGAGTTGATGTCCCATATCGCTAAGAATGGGTTGTTCCATCCTTGCATAACCTAAAGCAGGTTTTTTCCACTTGTTTTTATGGTCCTGAACCAGGTCCTGTTTTCGTGTGTAAAATTGAATTGCATTTGTTTCGTATGGATTCATTATGAAAGAAAAGAAAAGTGTTAGATTGTGAACTCACCATTTGACTGATTGCCCATTTGACAATCTAAGCATTTAAAATTAAAGTTCATATCAAATATCTGTTTACTCAATGGAAGAAATTGTAAAGAAGGCTTAACAGACTTCATGATCGATATAACCGAGATATGAGGTGATGATTGATATAATCGAGGATGAATAGACATTTCTCTTAGCCAAATGGTATAGGATCATGAGCTAACATGCAACGTACAAATTCAAGGCAAACTAAGCTCCGAAGTCCTAAGTGCTTGCTCTTCATTCGCTTCATCAAAGGAAACAAATCTCTCACTCTCTCATGCACATGCAGCTAAGAATGGAGCAGAAATCCATGTCAATGGCCTTATATCTACGGACAACAATCTTTGGAAGAGGGTAAGTGGCAGACGTTAACGCAGACTAACCGCGAGTGAAGGTTGCCAGAAGAAAGAGGCATGAGAATAGAAATGAGAAGGGTGGGGGAGGGAAAGGCTACAATCTTCGCGGCAAAAGCCACGAAGGTTTTTGATCCAATGATGGCCTTTCACCGCCAAAACGCATAAGATTTTCACCGGAGATTCATCATCATCATTGCTTTTTATATATAAAAAACCAAATTTGAGGAAAAGAAAAAAGACGAGAGATCTTTTAGATTCGTCTCTTCTATTATTTTGTACTCATCGGCACTCTCCGAATGATCACGCAACTTTTTCTTCTCCCGGTCTTCGTTCTCCTCCCTCCTGATCTTTTATTTTTCCTTTTTTTTTTTCCAGCGGAGGGAGAGAGGGGGAGGGAGGGAGGGTTTTTTTTGCTTGGCGTCCTCTCGCTCTCTCTCTTCATATATATATATATTCACCCAGGCCATCTTGCCGGCACTTTTTCTGTTCCGGTAAGAAAAGAGTCGGTGGTGGTTTGGAAGGTCAGGGAAAGTGAGGTATGAAAAAATGTTTTTGATATTGAAAAGAAAGAGAGCAGAATTAAAGACGGACGGAGATTTTAGGGTTGTATTGTATTATTCTCATACGCGCTTTGAGTACGTATGTTTACTGACCCTTCCATCTATAGAGAGAGAGAGAGAGAGTGGGCCTACCATGGGAGTGATCAGGAGCCGTGTATCACTTTGCCGCGGGAGAGAGAGAGATGGACCTATGAAGATAGGGCCTTATCATATTTCAATAAGAGAGAGAGAGAGAGAGAAGAGAGAGAAAGAGAATGTTTCAGAATCAAGAAGGGTGCTACGAGGATCCTTCTACCACCGGAGATGGGTATCACCAGTTCGTGAGGGTGGAAAATGGAGGGCATCTTCTCGGCGGCTACCACCACCACGCCGCTGCTTCTTCTGCGGTGATGGCGGCAGACTATGTCGGCGTTGGAGGAGGAGGCGAGGCTTTTCCGGCGCAGGCGGGCGGCTGGCGGGGACCTTGCAGCGGCATGGAGAAGTTTGCGGGAATGGTAGGGGAGGAAGGAGGGGGTGCAGGGTGCAATCCCCTTCTCGTGGCTGCCAAGGAGATGGGATCGGCTAGATTTGCCTTTCTTCAGAAACACTCCACTGATTTTCCTTGGTAATCTCTCTCTGTCATATTCTCTCTTCCTCTACTGTGATTCTTCTGCTCAGCTATCGTCTTCAGTTCTTGCTGTACTCTCTCCCTCTATCTGATGAGGTGCACGGAATCCTATGAGGTCTCCCCTCTTCCTCTAGCGCAGTGGGTATCTGAAAGGAAGACTGTCTCACGAGGCACGCACAATCCCACCCAGCAGCTGCTGTCTCGTCGAGTCCAACCACACTAACTAAACTAGAAAACAATGACACGGAGCACGAGAGGGACAGAAGAAGACGGCAGATCCACTAGTTGCAGCGTCGTTTCTCTTTCTCTGCAGATGTCTTAAAACACGATCCCACTGGTACAGTACGGACACAAACGCAGAAGACGCGTCTCCCTCTCTCCATCCCTCCCTCCCTCTATGTCTATGTGGGCTCGTTCTTTTTATCACTGAAACCTTGAAGCAAGTCATGGAGACAAAAATCCACTGGACTCTATCGCCATCAACACAATTAGAGCTGATCTCTCTCTCTCTCTCTCTCTGCGTAGAAGTCTGTCACAAAACACAAACCCTGCCATGTGTCCTCAACAACATCACAATCCTAACGGCTCTCTCTCTCCTTCAGCCTTGTTAAGTCTGCCGAAAGACACAGATTAACGCTACCAATGGCACCATCAAGAACACCATAATTCAAAGATCTCTCTCTCTCTCTCTCTCTCTCTCTCTCTCTCTCTCTCTCTCTCTCTCTCTCTGAACCTTGCAAATCCGCAGAAAAACATAAAGACTAGCATGTGCCATCAAAAACACCATAATTCAAGCAGATTTCTCTCTCGGTTTCTCTCTCCCTCTCTCTCTCGCATGGACAAAGTAGCATATGCTCCCTGACTTACCATCCTTCTCTTTACATGGCCCAGACCGGGCCGCAGCGGGTTATATCGTCATCATCATAGGCGATTTCACGTCACAATTCCTAAGCATCTTACTTCGTGACGATCTCCCTCACATATGCCCTCGTTCTGCCGAGAGACTGTAAAGCAACCGATCTGCCCAACTCCACCTTCCAAAGCAAACAAAAATCTCTCAACAGTCCATATTAAGGGAAACAGTTTCTCTCTTCTCTGCGTGTGTGCCTGTAAAATAATTTTTTTTCTTTTAAAAAAAAAGGCTATCGAAGCATGCAAATGATAGATGTCTACCGTAAATATGAATCCCATAGAAGTTCCAACGCCACTACGAGAACATGCAAGAGACGTGGTACCAACATAAAATCCGGATGTAGATGAATTGAAAGAAAAGAATAAAAAAAAAAACAGTGATAAAAGAACTGCTTGCGTTACAGGTCGTGGGGAGAAGAAGGGGGTGATCCTCACCATGTCGCCAACAAACGAACTGCACCTGCGGCTCACGACCACCATCGTTTGGCAGCTGCACCCATGAAGATGAAGAAGGTGAAGGCCAGGAGGAAGGTGAGGGAGCCAAGATTCTGCTTCAAGACCATGAGCGACATTGATGTCTTAGATGATGGCTACAAGTGGAGGAAGTACGGCCAAAAGGTTGTCAAGAACACCCAACACCCCAGGTATCTGTGCTCTTCCCAATATTTTCCACCTTCTTTCTCATGCCTTCATATGCACAGTTCTTCCTTTTAGTTGCAACCTTCTGTGCTTTTCCCCATATTTTCCACCTTGTTTCTCATGCCTTCATATGCACAGTTCTTCCTCTTAGTTGCAAACTTCTTATTAAAAAAGCTTCAGGGTTCTCTCTCTCTCTCTCTCTCTCTTATATATATATATATATATATATATATATATAATGACTTGATCATGCATGATATCTGAAACGCCAATTTCTATATCCGCCAAAAGGAATTTGATGCATACTGATGGTCTTATAATCAAATCTTTCCAAAATATGTAGTACTGTTATTCCGATGTATCTGAACCACAAATTTTCATTGAATGCCATATCTGAGCACTTGTGTGTTTTTTTTCCTGGTATCACCCAAAAATTATAAAATATCTCGTGAATTTAAACAGAATGAGGTCTACTCCCACCTATGGTCATTTAACCTGAACTTGTTAAACAGCTTGCCTTGTGGTCAATGATTTTCGGGACGGAGACTCTCTTGATCACTTGGGACTCTGTGCTGAAGCATATAAATGATTTTTCTTTACCGTCATCAGTAGGTTTGTCCTGCTAGAGATCCATCTTGTGAAAAGTTATATGAAAATAAAATATTCTTTCCCGGGTAATGAATCCATCGGATAAAAGTGGACGAGTAATATTATACACTTGTTCGCTTTTTCCACAGCGCCAGCAAAGACATGTAGGTTAAAAAAGGGGAGTAAAAGAATAGATTTTATTCCACAAGCCCAGGGCTTCTCTTTCTTTCTTTCTCCTTTTGAAACGAAGAGTGAAAAGATGATGGTGTTCTTTCTTCTTTCCTTTTTATCCTCCTTTTACCTTTTGTTAGAATCTAATGACTTGGAAAGGTGCATTCTTGTTGAATCTTGTTCCAGTTGGTGCAAAAATGCCGTCGCTCGAACTGAAGTTTTCTTTCTTTCTTTTTTTTTTTTGGCAAGAATTAGAAGGATAGGCATGTGCCTTGCGGTTTATGTGGATCATTAATTTTATCTTTTTGAGCCTGCGGATTTGTTTATGGTTACTTGTTCACTGAATTCATGCTTTGGTTTTCGTTGATAAAAAAAAAAAGAAAAGAAAAGAAAATAACCTGTAATCATTCGTTATAAGCTCGAGAAGGACCTTAGATGATTCCTACTTTTCACTGAATAAATAGATTTATTATAATGAATATCTGTGGTTATAATCATGAAGTGGCTAATGGTTAGGTGCTACTCTACCTGTGGTTGAAATCTAGCTAGGTGTTCACCTGAGCATGTGGCCTCATTTTGAACCTGAGGGAAGACACACACATATATATAAGATTCATACAATATATTGATACAGAAATTGTATGGACTGTATGGATCATTATTTATTTTCTATTATGTGAGATTTAATAGACAAGATCCGTGGTGAGAGAATAAAAAAATATATGGGTATTCGAATTTTAAGCATGTCTCAACTGCTTATTTCATTTTTCACATTCCATACATTTATTCATTGCATATAGTATATGAACCATGTAAATGATTTGTTTTCTAAAACTGTGACATGCCCCATTTGGTTAAGAAGAACAAGTTGTGTAATGAAAATCATAAGTGATTCATAATAATAACTTAGTGGTTCATATGAAGCTGGTTATTTAGGCACAATTTGGTTTAGAAGACTCAGTTCACTTGATGCACAATTGACTACCTGAAAACTATTTCCTTTAGCTAGATATGTGTATATTTGTATGCGTGCGAGTTTGAACTGAATGTATTAACATAAACAAACATCCGGCTCTCCTTGGAAACCAAAATAACTCTCTCATCTCTTGTAACAATGCGCTATTTCGAGGTTGTACTCGCTTCTCCTTAGGACCTTCACAAATGAATGTCGGTATTGCATCTAGCTTTACACCTCTCGATTTTCCGACAGATCATGGCCTTTTGTTTTCTTTTATACGAGGGAAAGCTCCAACTATTTGGTGGTTGTACTCACTTCCAGTTGAAAATAATAATAATAAAAGAGAATAGAATCGCCTCTTGATTATTTATTCCTCTCATCAATTTCCAGATATATTGATGACCTTTCCATTTTCTTTTATTTGATGGTACAGCTTGAAAATAGGGTGTTCTCTAGAGAGAGAGAGAGAGATCCCTAGCCATGTGGGTCTCCGTCCAATCACAGATGTAATGTATTAGATAGATGTGCACAATGCTTGATGCAAACCTAGGTGTATATATATATATATATAAGAGATATGGTGAACTCATCTAGCCACTACGTGAAATGTGTTAGACAGAGAAGTCCAGGAATTATATAGGAATTTTCCTAACTAATATTTTAGTTTTTTTCTCTCACCACATTGCCATGTTTCATTCTAGGAGTGGATTCATAGGTGAGTACTAAAAGTTTTAGGTATTTGAGTTTTTAATTCTTGTCAGTTCCTATATTCTGGCCATTTCAGGAGTAGGTTTTGCATTTTCAGGAAAGACTTTGATAACTAATTTCTACAGCCTAACAGCACATTTTTATGCAATTACAGCACCCCAGGTTGTGAATAATCCTCACTGTAGGGTCTTCATTGTGCGCACACTTTATTTTTTCATCGACTTAGAACTTTGTGAGCAGAAACTATTCCATGGGTCATTTTTATACCTTATGTACTTTTGTGCTTTTGTCATTTCCATGTACTTGGTGTATTAAAGCATATTATATATGATACAGTTATACATGCGGTTCACTTGCCCACCGGTGCTTGGATGTGACCTTTTTTTTTAAACATTTTGAAAGGGCTATGTAAAGCTTCTGGGGAGTGGGGAGTGTTTGGATGACACCTTTAAGACGTGTTTGAGTGATTGGTTGAAATGGCCTTTTTTTCTGATGAACCCAATCATAGCAAAATAGCATTTTCAAAGAGAGTGAATAACCTCCCCTCCCCCTGCCCACGCAGGTTGTTCACATAAAATGTCGCATTGATCAAGTTCTAAAAACTGATTAAAAAACTAAATTGTCACAATACCTTGATTTTATGACAAAATGTCAACTTTTAAAGGTGTCTCTAAGCACAACCTTGAGATCTTTTACTTAAAGGGGCCTTTGATTACCTCTGGTATGCTCTAATCACAACATTTCATATGTTTCATCTCCGTGAATCTGCTCTATTTTCATATTCTTAGAGATATTGAGATTCACGGGATTAATATCGGGCATCCCCCTCAATCTATATCAGTCAAACTTTTGGGGGCATAAATAGTAACTTTCGAATATTAAGTTTGGATCAGTTAAAGTATCTTTCGATTACTGTATCATATATATTGTTGAGGATTCCTTGCTAAACTAACAACTCTATACTCTTCTTTACCCCCCTTCGCATCCTTGGGCTTAACCTTAGCTTGGGTGAAGAACAGTACTTGAATTGGCAGCTTTAGAGTTCATTGATAGAACCCAAGATTTTAACATGAATTTGTAAAAGAGTTAGTGGGCAGTTGATCATAAGTTCGAATATCAATACTGTTAATTATGATTTCCTATTGTTTGAGCAGCACTTCACTTGCTTGCATGAAAACTCTTGGAGGGTATAAGTGGTCTCTACCTTATCACTTAACACTGTTCTTGGGTAGAAAATTTTTGAACGTTTAAATGGTCTCTTCCTTATAACTTAGTACAGCTCTAGCTTCAAGAAAGTTCTCAGGGGTTTAAAGCTTCTTCACTTTATAAATACACTGCTAAGAAAACCATCGTAGATATAGCACGTAAAACCAGTAAAAAGTTGCAAAAGGATACACAAATCTCCTACTTTAAAAGAGTTAGGATTGATGGGTTTTGCCTTTAGATACAACGCAGGTAGTTTCTTAGTTCAAATTTTGAACTTCATTGCATGCATTAGAAGAAGTAGACTTCTGCTGAGAAAGGAACGAAGAAAGAAAAAAAGTGTCTTTCATCTCAAGAATACAATAAAAAAACACAGTGATCCATTAGTACTATCACCCGCTACCTTGGAGCTTAGGTTAAAACTGATCATCTTTTGCATATATGAATACTCTTGGAGTAGCAATGGGTTCTTCTAAACAAAAAGAATTCTGCCGAGAAAGATGGCACCACCTGCAGTTGAGTTTGGATAAGATCGATCCGTCGGTCAATGGAAAAGTGGATCTTCTTTTTTCAAAAAACTAGAAAATTCAATGTTTGAAAAGGCGACTTTTCGCGGGCATAACTAACGAAAGCAGAGTCATTCTTTTCGTGTATATAAAAAAGCAACAAGTGGAGGTGACACGGTCGATGTGACCTCACAACGAGCATGCTATTCATCAATCACACTGAGCACTCTGATATTATTCACTTGTCAAAAGGGTTGCTGCTGGTCTGACATCAAAAAAAATGGCCCGACCGAAGCATTCCTTTTTCTCCTCTTCTTGCCTTCCCCACCTTCCATGAACTCAACCTCACCCAAGTAAAATAAATATCTCGTGTAATTTTTGGGCGCTTCTTTTTCAGCGTGGCTGATAATGTGGCTCATTGTGTTCTATATATATATATATATATATATTATACAGAATGCTTACATGATAATGTTGATTCTCCTATTTGAGTTCATGATTAGAATACGGAGGTCTCTTTTCCAGTTATGGCGCACATATTAGTACCAACAACAGAAACGTTTATCTTACTATGAGATGAGGACATTGAGGTTTATAAATGTATACGATGCATTATAATTGATCAATGTGAAGATATATAAGAAATTAAAACAACAAACTGTGATGGCTATGGGTTCATTTTCATATTTGATATCGTCTTTTATTTGAAGAAGTGTTCGTTCATTTTTCCTATATCTATTTCTTCAAAGCCGTAATGCAGTTTTGCTTTAGAGCACCGCAGGTGGAAAAACAAGCCTGCAGCACCGGAGGGGAGTTGCAAAGGATCTTAGGGTTAAAATGATTAATGTTGTGAACATGAGAAGGCTAATCAAATCTGATCAGAGGCTGCTGATTCATCGAATCGGTCAATCACTGGTTCACTTAATTAATCAGCTATGAATTGGCAAAGAAAGATCATTATGTACACTTGACTTGTTTTGAAAAATGAATAATATATAACAATTCATTAAAAAGAAGAAAGAACTTCACAATATAAAAAAAATAATGAAAAGTAAACAGTGTATATGATTGGCATAACGAGTCGAATCTGATTTGCATCCATTGAATTTGAATCAACAAAATTATTCTGGCCGGTTAACCCCAGTTTTTACAATAACATTAAAAACTTAATCCAAGTTAATTTCTCTCTTGACATTATGTAAACCATGGCACTCATCTTGAGTTTGCATCTTAATGATCTGCACTATCTTAGCATCATGTGGGCATCTCTTTCATCACTGATGAGCAAAATGAAGGGATAAAGAAAGAACTATGTCTATACATACACACATGCCAAGACAAAGAACTCAGGCAAGCAATCTTATGACCATGCAGGAGTTATTACCGTTGCACTCAAGACAATTGCCGTGTGAAGAAGCGTGTGGAAAGGCTGGCTGAGGACCCGAGGATGGTGATCACAACTTATGAGGGGAGGCATTGCCATTCACCATCCCATGACATGGAGAATTCGCCATC
The DNA here is from genome assembly GCF_008831285.2 of Nymphaea colorata. Lineage (NCBI taxonomy): Eukaryota > Viridiplantae > Streptophyta > Magnoliopsida > Nymphaeales > Nymphaeaceae > Nymphaea > Nymphaea colorata. The sequence goes on from NC_045143.1 coordinate 2,488,006, forward strand.
ATCATCTCACATGAGTTTCTTTGGATAACATGCTTAATTTGACTCTATTTGATCAAAAATAGGTCCAGATCAGAACCAAAATCCCTTTATTATTGTGTTTCTACTACCTTTTATCATTTTCAGAATACAAACGTACGTTCGTCATATGAGAAATATTGGCGTCACATGAAACGTAACCAAGTTCTTGAACTCTAGGTCTTAACAGAATACTTGTGAATGAGTTCATGAGCTTGGTCATGTTTCACATGATCCCAAACGTAGCTTCATTTGTTATAAAGTACCCATACTTGATTTTCCATTCTTTTTCTACTGTACCTTTCTACTTACATGATCTTGAGTGATGGTAGAGATCTAGTTCATGAACTCTGTCGCTTAATTCATGTTCCCCATGTTCCCCTTAGTGTTAAGTTAGATTTGTAAGAAAATATCGTGACACTGTGTGGTTAATATATTGCTGCATTTTGGCTGTTAATTTGTTTTATTTTGTATTTTCAAAGCACGATGATGTTGTTGTGATTCAAATGATGGTAGTCCTGCCCCCGCCGAGTATGTTTGATTCGTTGTTCCTGTGCTGGAATGGAACACGCTGTTTCATTTCTGGGTCATTAATGTCTCATGAATCTATTTAAAGACGGGGTACTAGTTTTCTAGTATTTCATGTATCTTTCTCAATCTTTAGGGTAAGTTAATATGACACTCACATACTGTCCTTGCTGCCAAACAATGCCCTTGAGTGAGGTGAACGAACAAAACTTCGTCACAGATTCGCAGAATATCTTTCTGCACTTTTCAAGTTTTCAACATTTTCCCACATGCCAAAGAACTCGAAGAATGCTGGCATTTTTCTTTGATTTATGCTTCTACGACTCTCGTTCTGATAATAGCTAAGAATGATGTTCAGTTCTCGTGTTGCCGGAACAGCAAATTAAACACTCTCTTAAGAGTATCAAGTGCCAACATGAGTTTTAGATCCTTGATGACGAGTTAATTAAAATATGTAAGACATAAAATCGTATATGCCAGACAACACAGAGTTCACTCTTTCTGGTCTTTTCTAGTGCATTCAAAGAGAGAATAATGAAAATCGAGGTTGTATGATAATCTAGTATATATGCATGTTTATGTAAACTTTATTAAAGTTCTTACTTTTTAATTAAAAATAGATATATGCCAGTTTTGTACCCAGATACTGTGCAATCAGATTCCGTTTATCCTTTTGAAAAGGGATTGGCTTGTCTACTTGATAATAGCCAGGTTGATTTTCTTTTCTGACTTTTGCTGGGAAAAAGGATCATTCATGAGCACCGGCTTCAAGTTCGTTTCCTCAGCTTTTATCATTACATGATCCGGCATATATAACTTAAACTAGGCTTTAGTGAAACCCCACATCCTGCCAAGTTTTTATTCTAATTGGAAATGTTAAGTTCGGCCATGAACTTTATCTCTAGGAATCTATGTTTGTAACATGCAGAGCGTAGTATAGCTGATCGGCCTGAGTTGTGTGTTGTCTATTGTTTTTAGTTTGATTCTCATATATGCTACTTCTTTGAACTACAAACGGTGGCATGTGTGACACTCGAGTTGAATGGTATACCATACACCTCGACCTCTCACTTAGGTAGGCAGCAGGTTCCCTCCTGCTCACTCGAACTTGCCGTCTTTTTTGAGAGGCAAGTCTCGCAATCAATGATTTGAGCACTTAAATGTGTCCATCAAGAACAAGAAGCCTAAGCTCTCCCACTCTTAACATCTATGATCTAGGACTGCATCTGCTTTCGCAAACAGTTGATGCCCATAAGAATTAAACAAGTGAGTAAGCCACTAATAGTGGGCGAAGGAGCTCCTGTTATGGAGGGTTGGGTTCAAACTCGATGCAAGATCGAACATCAACTCTGCCAGGTTCAACTTTTTGGTGAGCATTAACAACTAAAGATAACAAAAACATTACTATTATATCGCGCCGATGTGCATCCCTACTGCCAACTAATAACAAACTATACAAATCGTTCCATTGCGGTGTTTTCTTCCACTACAATTATACATTGTAGGGTAATCTTTTGAGCTCAAAACGATCATAAACTAAAGCGGTCTTTCCTACACTGATCGCAAATAGACCAATCAAAGATCACATGACAAAGATAAACTAAAAACACAAGACATATAATCACTAGCTCAGTTATCCATAAGAACATTGATGCTCCCTCCCTTATGCTGAGATTCGAAAAGCAAGTCACTCGATGAAAGTGCACGAGGTATCCAATCCATCAATATATTGATAGCAGTTGTACAACAGAAGGGAAATATTCCCACCAACTTGAGATCCGTGACTAGCAACCGGATTGAAAAGAACTCATGCTTTCTTGTATCGTGTGGAATATTGTCTCACTTGGGGAAGTACATTACTGTATAAATTCTACTATTCTTTTTGGATGCATGTAAAGGAAAATGAATAGGACGGACCAAGCCAACCTGACAGGAAGATGCCAGGCTCGGGCCTTCATGATTCGTCCTGCCGAGTCCAGAAACACGCTTTCAGTGGGTCAAAAGGAGCATGCACGGCCTAGGTCGGCTAGGTCGTGCTGTTCATGAGGGTCGGCCTTGGGCGTGCTTTCGTCATGGTACTGTTTATTCTCCATGGGAGGACAGAAAAAACTTTCAAGCATTTTGAGGAGATGAAAATGCGCTCAAACTTCTGAATGGTCGATCGAAAATATTAAAACAACCTTTTGATGATTGAATGCAAGTTCATCAATCGTGCCCTTATCATACCCTTAAGTGGACATTTGATAAGAAAAACATAATGTTTCTGGAATTCATGTTCTTATTGCACTCATTGGAAGAAGAAGGCAATGTTCCTGTTTTGAACAAACAAGATGGTTGTGTCCATCTTTTGATTGATAAATTTATAAACCACAGTCACATCATTTTTTTCTAAAACAAGAGTATAGTGCTTTTAAATTATATCTTTTGATAGCTTGTATTCCAAAAGCACATTTATGTTCTTATCAAACACCCTTTAGGGTGACTACTTTTTTCACTTGGAAAAGTAAACTTCATACATCTTCTTCAACTCAACTGTTTTAAGAAAAATATTTTGCCAAGTCTGTGAAAGTTAGCCCTTCCAAAGTATGACAATGACCAATCATTAGACTAATCTCCCAAGATATTGGGGTAATAATGGATAGGGTAGAGGCTAGTAGCCGTTGAGTTTATGAACCGGCAACTTCATCTACAAAAGGTATGCACTCGTATGCAAGTTGAAGAATATTACTCCAAAATGATAGAGGAAAGAGTTGGGGTTTTGACTCTTTTGTTCATGTATCATTTTCCTCACGAACGTGTTCTCATTGGATAAAGATTTATCGGTCGAGTTAGAAATCTAAGATCCCAACCAAATTAATCAATTCTTGACTTGGAAACACTTTCCTAAATCAAGCCAAACAATGAAAACCTGACTTCTTTTCCAAGGCAATGAGGAAATTGCACTACCCAAATCCAGCATCGCCATTAAAATGCCTCAACATGCCGATTTTTTGCTTAGGAAAACCACAAACGAGTACTGCGTGTTGGAAAGAGAAGTCAATGAAAAGTATGATGACATGCCCTTGATTTTGAAGACCGAGCCGGATTGACCCTTGGCTCGGCCTGGTCTCCGTTTTCTCGTCTCGAGGCTAGACTTGGCAGAGACGGGTCCAAGCCTACTAAGCCAGATTATCTCAGGCCACGATGCAACTGGGTCCACTTGGAGAGGCGAGCCCTGCCAAACAGATTCTGCTAGGGCTTTGTGATCTTCTTGCCGGATTGAGCGCGCAAAGAAGAAGGCTCACTTGGCAGCCTTCTAGCCAGCTTTATTTGTTCGTACCAAAGGGTGTCCTGCCATTTCTGCTCTTCCAAAAAAACTTTTCTCTAGGTCAATTGCAGGTCCAGGCACTGTCGGAGACTTTTGATTAATTAATTTTTCCAAGTCAAATCCATATATAGTTGTCATATATCTTTTCTAAAGTTTATTCTTTATATAATAATTACATATCAACTTTTTCAAATTATAAAAATCTTTTGATTGATATCATGAAAGGGTGTATAAATTCTCATTTTAAACAGAAACTTTGTGTTCTTCACAACTAGAAAATTTTACAAGCCCACCAAAATGAGCGATTAGAACAAAAACAGTCAATAATTTTTTGCTTTTGAGAATGGTTCGTCGTTCTATATAATTCTCATAGACATTTGCTTATGAAAGTTAAAGGTTGAAATAAGTGAGTAATTTATAAAATTAATGTTTTCTCTAAAATGAAAGGAAGATAAAAGAAGAGAAAACATCGTCGTCAACCCGAGCCCTCGCCGACCATTGAGATAGCGAGGGTCGAGACGTTGACGCTCCTTGGTTGAGATGTCGTCATGGTTGACACCATCAAGCGTTGCTGGACGGCAGAGAAAGAAAGAGTTGCGCGGACGGCACAAAACATGTACATCAAAAGAAAAAAGGGTATGGGATATTTTGGAAATTATTGAAGAAGAAATATCTTTTTTAGTCTTTTCATTTTTTATACTTTTTTTTATTAATTCAGAATATTTTCATTATTAATCATACTAAAATTAAGAATGAAGTGCATAATAGCATCTTCTTGTTCAAGAAGCTCTTCTCCTTTCTCTCTTGCTCTTGGTGTTAATAACGATTTTTAAATTTAGGTAGAAAACCGTACAACCATGAATTAAAGTGTCGCACATCTACCTTTTATAGTCCATAAAAATCATGCAAATTGACGACAAGACTTTCACTTAGTTAAAAATAATGCATGAAAATTAAGAATGAGGTGCATAGTTATTGGGCAGTTGGCCGAACATCGTTGTGCTGACTCATGTTATAAGGCGAGCATCAGTTCCTCAAGAAGCTATTCTTCATTCTCTCCTCATATTCATCATGGTACAACTATCAACTAAAGTGTGATACATCTACTTTTTACAATGCAAATTTACGACAAAATAGTATGATTCACACACTTGTTGGGTAACCTTTCACAATTTTTAAACGCTTTTATGGGAGCTTGGTTTACAAATGAATACGATATAAACATATTAGTGGCTTAAAAAATGGTTTAGTAAAGAACCTCGTTAATGAATATGAATTGCAAAAAACTGCCTCTGCACAATCTTTGCCTTCGAACAAGTTCTAAAATTTGGAAATCTTCATCTTTGGAAGACCGTGATCTTTTAGTTTTAAAGCGTTTAGGCTTTTGGAAAAAGGTTCTTCTCTTTCTCTCGTCGTTGATGGAAGCATCGCGAACTCACAAGGAAAAGGAAATGAACGCAGGAGAAGATACAAAAGGTCGTTTTCAACGTCCATCAATGAAAATCATGACGGGAAAGGAATTAAAGGAATCGAGATCGAGAAATCATCATTTCCAGATTTTATAATGCCTGAAAAAGTGGGAAGCAAAGAAGCTTTTCGGTGAAAAGCCTAATGCCAAACAGAACCAGTGCATGATATCGTGACAAGAATAATCAAAAATTTCATCTGATAGTCAATGAAAGCAAAAGGTTATACAAAATAGAATCAAAATTCTAGTGATCATTAAAAACCACCCACGTGTTTAAGTAATGTCTCAAGATTGGTTGAAGGAGCACTTGTTTAAAAATAATCATATATAAATGTTTAAAAATAATCACAAAAATAAAATAAAAAATTAAAAGATTGGTCTAGGCAACTGCCCACACCAGTCACCATGTGGCCACTGCTCACTAATTCCAAATATGTTGTAAAAAATTAAAAACTTTTTGCATTGGAGCACCCTGATAAAGGTTTATATAGTTTTATATCTTATTTTTGGAATCAGTGTGAAATATTTTAGATCTTTTCAGTATGAATCTAATAAATATCTGACATCCGATTTCCTATACAATCCAAGATAAAACTCACTAACAAATTAGGATCCAGATCTGATGAAGTGGTAAACATTGCTGGAAGACATAACTTCAACTTTCTAGCTGACTAAATGGTGGAAAATTTTGTTACGAGGTAGTTGAAAATCAATGGTGAGAAAGACAAGTTCTCTACATACAAACACGATCAATCACGTCCTTCTCACTCGAATTGTATCAAATCGAAATTCCAGAAGAACCCCAAAAGCGCTCTGGGGATGTTGATGGGTGGAGAAGTCGCGGGTTCGTCAACCTGGATCCCAATCCGTTCACTTGGATCCGGTTGAAAGGGATCTGGTGGATACTAACTGAATTCGGATCTGGTATGTAAATATGTGACTAAATCCAAGTTTGAGGTCTGACAATGATCCAACCTTATTTGAGTCCACACCTGTTCGATCTGGATTCACTATTTAAAAAATCCAAATCCAAATCCAAATCCAATTAACAAACAATAAACAATAAATAGTCTTGTCTGGTGTGCCACTCCATCACTCCACATTCATCAATTAAAATATTGTTATAGTGGCAATTATTCCGCACCACATGAAACATAATATATTCATTAATATCCCAACAAGTCGGAAGTGAATCTTGACCAGGCTGCAATTGCCTTTCCGATTACCCAAGTGCCCTCGGATTGAACCCCACTTTCATTGACTAGCGAAAAAGCATTTAATCAATGAAGCCGTTGTCTTAAACTTTGTTTAAAAAAATGCAATTGGGCTTGAGCTCACAATCATGGAGATAATAATCCACAAACTAAGGATACAATCGGGTCCGTTGGATCGCCTCAGATCATTTTTCCGGCAGTTTTGGAACCCTAAGTTTCGCCGGAACAAAAACTCCGGCAACAAAGTGACGGACTTAAAACTTGATTTGGACTTATATTTAAACAATATTATTTGAACATAGCCGGACTTTTGTACCAGATCCAACCCATTTGCAGCCCTAATAAAGTCCATCGGCCGGTGGAGATGCGCCCTGTGGCTTTTAAGTATTGCAGCCTGCCATGCCGACTTCTGTCACATCAAAAAGTGTAAAGCCAAATGGCATCACGAGCTTCTAGAGTCTTCTTTCTTTTTGTTCTTCTTCTTCACTTTCTTTATTTACAATCACCAAACTTCTGAAATATCTTAATCCATGCGACATGTCATCTCTTTCTGTATTTTCAATTACCAAACTTATGAAATATCTTTATCAACGCCACATACCCTTTCATGGATGCAATTCGTAGGTTTATCTTCGTGTTTGACAAGGGACAGAGAGAACTAACGAGATTTAAACGTCTTGGTGTTGGATTTGATTTGATGTGATCTGTGTACTTCAAACTTAGATTCAAAGAGGATCAGTGAACACAATGTTTCAATTCATAGAACACTAAAATAACTTGTTGAAAGAAAATTTTATGTTTTTCATATTTTACTCTCTTTCACACAAAAAGGCAACTGACATCATTTTTTAACCTATTCCTGACATTTTTAATTAGGGTTGAATGCTTCAAGTTTAAACTGCAAAAGAAGAATTCAAAAGAAGAAGTAAAATTGATTCAACATTATATTTTGGACATGTATTATCAGATTATGAAATGCATTCAAATATAGACATAAAGGTGCATATAAAATCTGAATACACATAAAGCGGACACGGTCTTTTCCAGTCTAACGACAAAAACTTCTCTTGAATATATTTTCACGTTCAAATCGAACCCCATTTGAACAAGTGATGCTCACTGTTTGTTCCATAAAAGGGAAAAGAAGAGAAAAAAATGGAGGATAGACACTAAAGGCAAATTCGTACACGACATGGAAAAGTGGCACCATTGATATTTTCAAAAACATTTCAAAAAATTTTTAAATAAAAATATCGCTCAAATTTCAGTTGTATTCCACCTTTTTACCTTGATTTCAGATCACTGCTCATGATTTTTTGTTTTTTCAATGTGCTAGCAACTAAATAAAAGAAGCCTCGTCTTGAAACAAGCGAAAAAAAATTATGTTTTTCCAAAACGCTCTTTAACTTTTATAAAGGAAAAGGGATGCCATCAATATCTGCGTCCTTAAATCTTAATAAATCCAGAAAAACGAAAAGTTGACAACGGTTGGTGAAAGTGGAGCTCGTATGAGGAAAATGAAAATATGAGGCCGATCTCTGTAATTACGTCGAAAAGTTGATCCTCCCAATGAAAAAATTCGCGAAAATATCTCCCATCATCTGTCGAGACAACGCGCCACGTCACGCACACTGATGGCAAGTGGCGCGAAGACCGCCAAGTTGGGCACGATGATGATGCGAGGCTGCGAGAGCATGTCTAACATGACATGGTGGCCATGCCATCATCAAGAGCGAACATGCATCCGTGAGATCGCTGGGAGATATAAAACCTATGCCCAAGGGATGCCACGTGTCACGATCGCGATAATGGATCCGAAGCTGGGAGCTGATTGGGTAAAGCGGGGCGCTTTGAAAACGCCAGATATTTCCCTGGTCCCCCACCGCTCGGGCCAACCGGAGCCACCGATTTTGCGCCACTTCAGCAACCGGCGCAATCTTGACCACACATTTAAACCGGGTCCCCGGGACCGCTACTCGCCCCTCGCAGATCTGGTATCCGAACAATTTACATTTAAAGCATCAAATAAATCACCGATTTTTGTATGGAATGACATTTTATCAAAAAAAAAAAATTATGAACAAAATCAAGTGGATCAGCCAATTCACCGGTCTAGTTGAATCGGTCGTGAATCTATCAAGAACATTTAAAATTGAAATGGCTATGGAAAGAACAATGTAAATAGACTTGATATATCTAAAAACTGATCCAATTTTAAATCTGGATCTGGTAAAAAAAAATGGGGCACTAATACTAATCAGATTTGGATTTGATATGTGGTTTTATGACGACGTTTAAACTTAAATATGGTATTCAACTAAGATCTGATAAATATAATTGAGCATCGAGTCTGAGTCTGAATTTGAATCCAATAAAGTTGAAGTTTCGTATAAAGACCGAACACATCCGAAATCCGAAGTGTTGCGCATCGCTCGTTTAAAGTTCTAATGAACCATTTGAGGCAATTAAGACCAAGCACTTGGTGAGGAAGGAAGACCGTCGAAAGTGGAGCGTAGAAGAGAATGTGACCGGTGATAACGAATGGCGGTGGTGGTTCCACCGGACTACCTTTTTGGGCTTTGTCACATCACTCTAGTGACCCACCCACCCAGCATTAAGAGGCAGCTTCAGACTGAGCCCAGCTCTGGGCTCGTCTTCTCCTACTTTTGAGTCCGGACGACTCGGGTTTCAAAAAAGGACGCGTTTGTCCTCATGCACGGACCATGTGGAGTCCATTTCATGCATGCCTACAAAAGAAGTTCCGCGATTGAGTACAAAAAAAAAAAAAAACAAGGCCATGTGTGTCCCGACGCGACGGGTGTGATGCAACTAATTAGGTGAGTAGCAGGTGGCTGGTTAGTTACATGTATGTCTCGAGGGGTAGGGGTGAAGTCTAGCACGAGTTCAGTTAGCTCGAGCTCGGCTTGACTAATGAAACCACAATTTTGATTCGACTCGAACTCGAGAATAACTCGACAGAAGCAGTTCGAGCTCAACTCGGCAGTTACGTGTGGAGTTGGAGCTCGACTCAACAAAATTGTTTGGTTAAAATTGATATTCATCGTTACGTGTTGAGCTCGAGCTCGACAAACTCGTTTGAATATATCAACTTGATTAAGGCTCGAGTTTGACTCGACAGTTATATGTTGAGGTCGAACTCAACTCGATTATTTGAACAAGTCGACTCATTAAGCAAATGACTCTGCTCGAACTCCCAATCATTGTTACGACGCAACTAATGAATGGTGTTTGAGTGTTTCACGACCCAACCGAACGATGGAGTCTTTAATACCATGGTGGTTTCTTCTCATTAAAATATTAAAAAATGGCAATGCATAGAATAAATGGATTTAAAAAGGAGTGGGGATTTTATATTATTGGGATTATTGACACATTTATTTTTTATTACCTTCTTTACTGGCTTTACGTCTCCTTGCATACGCTAGATAAGGGTTTCAAGTCATCATGTTAAGGAGAAAGACAAAAAAATAAAAAAATAAATGGTTCCATCTAGTCCTTATTTTAAGTTGAATGGTTGAGTATTTTGCTTGTACACAAACACTGGGGAAAAAGTTGGAAGGGCTCTTTCGTTAATCCCTATACAACCGAAAGGCTACCACCTAACCTCAATTATCTCTTCGTCTTTTTTCCCCAAAAGGAGTTGACGCTTGAACCTGGATAAGAATTCAGGTGCTCTGGAAATAGAAGACAAAACATCACGGATCTCGAGTCCTCTTTTTTTTAATGGAATCCGCACTTAATTGTCCAATAACTTGGGATCTGAAGTCCAAATATCTAAAATATCTTTGAAAATCCAAGATATTTGCTGCATCTGTTCCTCAACAGATTGTTTATTTGGCCACAAGTCATCGTCTAATTTAATAGCATACACGCTATCTAGCCATTTGAAAAGTTTTACAAATTTAAGTTGCCAAAAGTTTTACAAAAGTTTTTTATTTTTCTTTCACTTTTAGTTTTTAAAAATTTTAAAAAATTATCGTATTTTTTTTTTCAAGCTCTCCATATTATACCTGAGAAAAAACTCGTCGTTTAAAGCTCCGAAACGTTATTTGTGACTATGATAAATACCGAATGAACTTACCTTAAAATGATGTCGAACCCATATCGTCTTTATTATGGAAGAACTAATCAACTTTTTATAAGAACCAAATCCCAATAAGCTTTAAACAAATTAAACCAAGTTTGAGTTGCTAAGCCCATGTGTGAACCCTAACAAGGACTAAGATCAATTTTTTCGAGCCAGCTATCAACAAACATAGAATGTCAATCAACGGGTCGTATTCTAATCGGATATCTAATTCAACCATTTTGAATCAGTTGGATGTCGAAAAAAAAAAAGTTTTAAAAGCTGAACAAACAAACAGATCAGAATTCAGATTTGGTTTTTGGGGAACAATAGTGGATCAGGTTTGACTTTGAACTCGAATTTGTTTTCATTTTTGATCGGATAAAATATATTTTGCATGCCTAGCCCGTTAACCTTTTTGTGTATAACAATATTAACTTAACCTTTGAGACCATATATCCTAACTAGCTTGACTATCAAACACGGGATCAGGATTGAGTTGCACTGGATCCACCAGTGAAGTCGGATCTGAAATTCAACATGGAAACTATTGGATTGATGGAAGGTACAGGTGGTTTGAATCCAACAGAATTATCAAATTTTATTCCTCCAAAAAATGTCTCCATAAAAACCGGAGGAAAAACAGAAAAATTAGCTGCTGGGGTCACCGACTCACCGTGCTCGTCCTCTAGTATAAAATGCTTTGCCGCGTTTCTCGTTCTTTCGGTGCGACGTGGCTGTTCCCGCGTGACCAGATGCACCGCACCCGACTGTTGAAGAATGGGACGATGATGATGATGGGGCGAGGATGATGGACGTCGATGCATGTGCAGCATCATGGGAGAAAATATCAACGCCACGTCAGGAGGGATCCTTTGGGACGTCGTGGGTGAACGCTGAGCTGCCAAATGATTTGCACCCCCAAAAACCGAATCAAAAGAAGGGCGAGGGGAGACCCAAGCCGCGGCGCCAACGCCTTAGATGTCCTGAAAAATATGAGATAAACCTCGATAATTTTTTCTTTTTCCTCTGTGGCTTTGCTCGTTTTGCTTCATCGGAGAGAGAGAGAGAGAGAGAGATAGCGAGAGAGCGAGCGCAGTTAAGGAGAAAAGAAGGGGTCCGGAAACCCTAGAGTCTTTGCTTCCCGAGGAAGGTAGACGAGGCTAGTCTCTCGTCGCAGATGTTTTTATTTCTTGATTTGCTTGATTTTCCTTTATTTTGCCGAGAGCTGATGGAATTTTCTGGTCTGCGAGATGGTTTCAGTGGCGGAGAGAAGGAGGCGGTAGCAAGGTCGGATTACGGAGAGTCGGCGATGCTGTATGTGCTTTTATTTTTCATTTTTTGGTTGATGAAGTTTTTCTTTTCCTGGGGAAACATTTTAAAGTCGTGTTTCTTGACTCGGTTGGGAAAAGGAATGCGTGTGTTTTGATTTGCTTTTAGAATCTTTTGGTTTTTCCTTTTTTTTTTTTTTTTACACATAGACACATACATGAGAGGACATAGAATATGAGTTTGGGAATACTGTGATACAGGGCTAATTAAGGTTTTTGCTACAAGGATAACGAGTCGTTTTTTTTTTTTCTCTGCCGTCCGGTTGAGAAGGAAAATAAATAGAGCAACTCTTCGGAGTTGTCAGGAGTTGAATGTGAATTGTGTTCCTCATTTTAGATCTGTTTGCCAAGCAAATCTCTTAGGATCCAGATAAAAGTGTACTTTTTGGGGGTCAACTGAGTTATTAATTTTCTCTTTATCTTTTACTGCCGTTATTTGTCCAAAATTTTGCATTTCTGATACTCGTTGAATCTTGGCTGGTTATTGAAAATAACATTATTGACAAATTCATGTTTATATAGAGAATGTTCTTTTTCCTTTTTTAGGTGAATAGTTAGATTTTTTACAACATTCCCATTTACTATGATTTATGTTTCTTGCCTTCAGTAGAAATAAGGCTCTCAGCATGGTTTCTTTTCTCTCATGATCCCTGCTGTTCTTTTTTCTATGATTTTGGAATTATGATAGTTTCTTTATCTATCTAGATTGTTCAGAAACTGATGCTCCTTCATTTAAATACGGGAATTGAAGTTCCCTTGGATTGCTTCCTTAGGAATGTCCAGGCTAGTGCTCTCACTTGTGGGAGCCGGAGCTTCTTGCATTCTCCTTCTTGGTCGGTCACTGGTGCTGTCCGTGTGATGATAGTTTCCATTTCACAATTTTGTTTGCAGAGGCTTTTATTAATTTTGATGTTGAACTATAGTGTGAATCTTTTCTTGCTGTGCTAAATTTGTTGCTGAGATAATATTGCTCCTCATTTTGTTTAATTGGTTTGTAATGGCACAAACTTTTCCAGGTACTTTTAAGATTCGAATCCATTATCATGGTCAGAGATTAATTGGAGAAATGATATGAAGAAATAGAAAAGTAGGAAGTTTGGTGGTTAGTTCTATTTGAATAGATTGGCAAAGTAATAAATTTGGGGGTAATTATTCTTCTTGCTCCCTTTCTCAAAGAGTTGAGGTGCGACTAATTTGACCAGTTTTGGAGTTATGTATTACGACAACGGTTGATCTGGAACATAGGTGGCTGTTCAGGGACATTTTGTTGTTTAATTTCCCCGTTAAGAAGAATCAGTTTAGGGAAAAGTAATGTCTGCTTCATGTAAAAGGTGGATTGATGGCCTCCAGTTCTCATCCCTCTTCTGGCCTCCTCCACCAGATGAGAAACAACGACAGGTACCAACTAGTTTTTTCATGATTCTATGGTGGTTACGATTGTTATGCATGATGTTCATTAGTTCTTGCTCCTGATTTTCTTATGTGGTGGCTAGATTTAGGCCTGCCATATGGGTTTGAAGAAAGTTGGTCTAAGACTAATTTTACCTGGCATGTCTATGTAGTTTCCAAGGTTGAACTCAACAATCAATGGACTGACAGACTTGCACCCTCACTCCCATAGTAAAAGGATAGAGCTATACGTTGTACACAGTATTTTTTACTATGAAAAAAATGCATCTCTAAAGAGAAATAAATTTTGCTCCGCTGCAGGTGGACTGGATCTGATTTAAGGTTTTTTTGTTGTAGTGGATCTGATTTTGGCCCAACCTCTGATGCCTTTTGCTGTACTGGATCCAATTTCATTCATAAAACTACTTAGCTTTTAACAAAAGTTTCATTCATCAAAATAAGTTACTTACAAGGCACTAAACTGTAATAAGTTTCACTTTTAATATGCAAAAGTGATAATTAATAATATCGAGAAGTTATTCCTAAAATAACTCTAGTTCTAATGCTAAATAATAACATAATCAAGCTAAACTAAAAATTCAATCATAGAGATTAAATCATCAAATTAATTGCTAACCTAATACCTTCTCTGCAACTCTGCACATTCTTCGTTCTTTTTACGCTAGGCTTTATGCATTAAGGCCTAAGGCAATTGTGGTTTTACCTTTCAGGCGCAGGTTATGGCTTATGTTGAGTATATTGCTCAGTTTACTTCAGAGCAATTTCCAGAAGATATTGGAGAGGTAATTATTCTTTTTTCATTTTTCAGTTGAAAAATTTGATGAATTTCTGTTTCATGCCCCTTCACTCTGAGTTTGGGTGATCCTATTTTGCAATTATGTTTGTTTAGTTGGTAGATGTTGATTTATTGTCTCTGAAAATTCTTTGCAGATAATACGGAAGCGATACCCTAGCAAAAATGTTTGTCTTCTAGATGACGTACTGGGTAATGCAACCAAAGCCTTTTCAATCCATATTTCCTTGAGCTTTAGGGTTCACGTGTTGTCATTTTGCTGCGAGGTCCTTGTTTTCTTTAATCTTATTATCAAGGTGCACTAAATATGAAATATCCTTTCCAGCAATCTTTGTACTTCATCATCCAGAGCATGGACATGCTGTTATTCATCCAATACTTTCTTGTATAATTGATGGGACATTGATGTATGACAAGAATTATCCTCCATTCAGCTCTTTCATTACATTATTCAGCCCAAGAAGTGAGGTATGGATTTCAGTACCAAAATCATTTTTGTCATAGTATTTTCTCTAAAATGAACATATCTGATTGGGGAGATTGAGGACCAGCATCCACTAGGGCATATGAAGTTCTTTCATTTGCATTTTTAGTCATCATTTTTAAAGTGTTACATCCTTACATGTCCACATATCAAATGGCTGTTCCCATTATCAGGAGGATTATTCCGAACAATGGGCTCTGGCATGTGGTGAAATTTTGAGGGTATTGACCCACTACAACCGTCCAATTTACAAGGTTGAAAATCAAAATAGTGAAACTGAAAGGAGAAGCAGTGGCAATCATGCATCAACCAGTGACAGACTGGAAAAAGAGCCCAGTCATCCTCTTCTTCTTGAGCATGAAAGGAAACCATTCAGGCCTTTATCTCCATGGATTACTGACATCTTGTTAGCTGCCCCACTAGGTATAAGAAGTGACTATTTTCGCTGGTAAGGAACTATCACACACCTTATTGTTGTTTAGTGTGTTATTCTAAGTGGTGTCATTCTATTGGATGGGTTTCTTGTTTTTATTTTCAAAAGAGTAGCATAATGTGCAGGTGAATCGTTAATTTGATTTTCACCTTGTTTTGGCATAAACTGCTCAGGCTTTAGTATAGAAGTTCTTTCGTGTATATTTCTTAAAGCTGTGATCAGCATGGTTGCAACAGGTCTTGAGAACACTAACAAGATGATAGATCTATTTTATGAGTTCTTGGCTATGTCACATGGACACGGCAAAATGGGTGCCGCACCCATGTCGACACAGCTGGACACAGGTGTGGGTTTTATGGTGATATTTTTTTTGTACCTTTTCATTTTTGAGTTTATAATTTATGAATATAAATAATGAAATATGTTGTTGTTCGCTTCAAATCTTACTATTATTATATTATTTATGTATATGTAATAAATATAATGTAATATAGATATATAGTGAAGTTCTATGTTGTCGTGTGCCAGATGTTGTCATATGGCTAAAAATTAAAAATTTAACACTAAAAAAGTTGTCAGATGAGTGTTGCTGGTGGCTTACAATGCAGCAACGATTCATGGTGTTTTTAGCAGTGATTATGGTGCTTTTAGTGATGGATTTTTAATTTTTGACCATCTGGTCTGGCACATGATAACATAGAATTCTCCTGGACATATATACAGATATGTATAAATTAGAGGCATGCCTTGCACCCAAGTTCTTAAAAATCGCCTTGCAGTACCCACTCCCATGTAATATAGGTTCCTGGTGTCCTCTGCCCTTTTGTTTTGTATATTGTTTTTTTTCTTTTATGTTTTTAATCTTTCCAAATAGTTATGAGGCATAGTGTACACAGAGACATAGACACACACAAAAAGGATGAGGCTTTGAGTCCAAATTGTTGTGTCCAGAGCTGACAAGGTTTTAGTTATCAGGAACATTGTTTTTGCTAGGTACGGGCGTAAGGCCTTCAATGGAGTGGTGTTGGTGTACCTTTAGTGAAGAGAGCATGACAATGGAATGCTTAAGCCACTGAGTCTTCAAAGGAGCATAACTAAAGTTATACATGGTCCAAAATAACCAAACAATGAAGTTTGTAATGTTGGATAAGCACTCTGTGTAAAAGAAAATTAATGAAAATTACAGCTAGACTGACATCGATATAAGGCGGCATAACCTTTTTAGATCATGCTCACTTATGTCTTGGCACAGGAAAAAGTCCCAATATTATTAGCATTTCAGAAAGGTACTTAATATAATAACACAATGAATACCATGGACCAGTTGTTGGGCATTGGAGGTGTTGCAGAAATATTTATGAAAAATCCATTTCCTGAAAGAATTTGGTTACGATCTAATTCATTCTGTAAGAAGCTTGTTTGTACATTTTGGCAGGTAGTAGCGTTTCTGTTTACTGAAGAGCTCCCTAGTATATATTATCTATTTGCACCCACATTGTTTATTTGCTTGCAGTCAAACATGAAAAGAAGAGTCTAGGGAGGAGTTATCTGCTACTGCAGGCAGGTTTTCACATGATATAAGCCTAGCCATCAGTGGTAATGTGGGAGGCTTTGCTACCATGTTAATTTGCATTCAACATAGTCAGACATCCTTGCCTCAGGTTTGAGGCTTGATTAACCCCCGGAAAAAAATTAGATTGAAGAAACAAATATAGATAAAAAGATAGATACATTTAATTGGGGGATAATATAGCATTTAGGTCAGTCTACCTTCTTCTTTCAATTCTGAAGGAGTTACTAAAATAGAAAAAGTTGCTCCACCAGCATTGTCCATATTGTACATCTTTAGTCGATATGCCCTTTTAACATTCACTGACTCAAGGCCCAAAGGTCATTTCTTTCCATCTGACATGCTGTGATTTCTAAGCATGTTTTCTTAGATAAGATGCTACATAATCTCTCTGTAGTAAAAATTTCTGGCCTCATGTCGAGTTATAACATCAAACCTTGCGAAAAGGATGTCTTTTTGTCCTTCTAAAATGGCAAAACTGAGAAATAATTTGGTCCACTTTGTGTTACCATGACTTCTTTAGTTTAAAACTTTAATGCCCATGAATTGTTAAAATATGGTGTAGGAGCATAAAGGTGATTGGTAAGTCTAGGTGCTTCTTAATAAGTGGATTCCTCTATTAAGAGTACTGCTGCATTATAGAATATTCTTAATATTTTGACGAAACAAGGCCTTGTCTATTCAATATTCGTAAGTGGCTTCATATTGAAGCATCTTTTTTATGATCCTTGTTTTTACATATTGATGTTTTGACATTTTTAATTTATTTTAGAGATCTTTCCTTGGCTTTCCAGTGAAATGTAAATTCTTTAGTTGTTTCTTGACCATGGAAGTTGACTTGGTGTTTTAATTTATATTTTTGCATGAACGACTAATGTAATATTAGTTGACTATTTATACTCAGCATATTTTGCTGAGTCTAATTGTTTCTGTGTTGTGCAAATTACTAATGACTATATTCACATTTTGATCAATTAGGTGTGGTGGAGTTATGGGCAAGTATGCTGCTAGTGGAGAACTCAAACCACCAACAATTGGTTAGTGAACTTCATACTTTGTTATTTTTTTGGTTCATCATGAGGGTCTTACTCTTATTCCCTTTTGTACTCATCTTACTGAAATGGGTCAATTTTTTGTTTTTCTGTCATATGCTCCTGGTAGTACAGGAAGCCTCAAATTGCTTGTACTTAGTTCATGAATATCCTATTTCTTACAGCTAAGATATTCAGTTAATGGTATGGTGTATTTGTCTGGTTTGTTTTTGCTCATGTTGTAGAGGTCTAGATTTGCTAGATATGTGCTGTAACTATTGTTCAGTCTCTCTCAGTTGCGTTGTCAGTATCAGTTACAAAACTTGTAAATGCAAGGCACAATGATAGTACTTTGTATCATAGGTGCATCAGCAACTGGAAGCACCATCATTAACAAAGTAAACTGAACAATTTGAAGCGTCCATTCTATGTTGATGTCAGGGGGAGCTTTGGGCCAGGCCCAGCTTGTTGTAGCCCCACATCTGACTCTAAGACACTGCTGCTCATCTCAATTATGTATTGTTTAGGCATCAGAAAATATCATATAAAGGAAGAACCAGAACAGATTGATTGGGCAAAGGCGAAGAACCAGAACAGATTGATTGGGCAAAAGCATTCTTTTGCAAGTCCTTTGTATTTTACTAGAGCTACATCAGCAATTTGACTGGCTCATCAACATCCCAACTAGTCTCACTTTTTTTGCTAGTCAGGTCAACCAACTAGCTGATTGCACTTTTCTCACGGATCTAAAAATCTATGCCGTATGTCATTCCTTTTCTTTTCTTTTCACGTCTCTTAATATATGTCCCTTAGGGTGTGTTTGGGTGGGAAAGTGGCATTTTTAATGTGAGAGTGTCATGAGATGTCATCCGTGGTTTTTGAATGTGGAGGGTACAATCAAGACAACAAGTTTGTCTCAGATATTCTCTACCGCCAGCCAGACACGATCTTATTATTGATGCTAACTATAACGACCTGGTCTACTCTCCATTGGGCTTGGGCTTCTTATTTGGCAGATCCCGACCCGTCCTTTAGTAGCTTCAGTTTCAGCCCCAAAAGGCTAGGAACTAGAACAACTAATCACTTGAGTAACCTCCTTGTAACACCCCACTTATTATGTGTTTTAGGACTAACAAGTTTTGAAGTTAGGCTATTTTCTTAAACACATAAAATAATTAGTGAGGCTGCTAATCTAGTTTTAGAACAACAAGATCTTTGTTCATTGAAAACATAAAGGAAGATGGATGAAAATGGAGGCCACGGTAGGGCAGATTATAAGGGAGTTCAAAAGAAGAGAAAAAGTAAAAAAACTATTGTTGAATTGCAGCCTTTGGCTAGGTTATTTTCAATTCGAGCTCACAGTGTTCTGTTTTGAACTTTTGCCTGTGTGTACCCAACATTTGACTGAATAACTGCACAGCTGATTTGGAGTTTGCTATTCCATCTTGATACATCCTACTTTGATATACTAAGTTAACCTGGTTGGACATCTAGAAGCATCAAAGTAGGATGTCATATACTAAGTTATATATGTGTGTGTGTGTGTGTGCGCACGCCCGTTTGTGTCGTGGAAGTTAGATCCTGACAACTACAAGCATGATAATGCAAGTAACATCTCTTTTTGTCTTTGCATTGTATGCCTAAGTCACGCGGTGTGCCAAAAATGGTGGTGCACTTGAGTCGATGGGGGGTGTGGGTGCGAGTAAACCGAGTTCGGTGTTGCTGACTACCCACTCTTTTTTTTCTCATACTTTACCCTCTTCCTTCTTCCCTTTTCTCTCTCTTCGGCCCCCTCCCATTTTATTTAATAAAATTTTGAATTCTGTATGAGACTAAGCTAACCTTGAAAAGAAAAATTTAAAAATATTGACAAAATAAATTTACTTATATAACAGATTATATTAAGTAGACAGCTATGTCGCATGGACTCTTCAAAAAAGGAGCAGCACTTGCGTTAGGTGCGGATGTGGATGTGGCTCCGACATGCATCCCCAACTGCACTTTCTCTTATTCATGTTCAATTTTTTTTCATTTTTTTCCTACTCTCTCTCCCTCTATTTCTTTATGTACAGTAATAAAAATGAAAAACAAATGACAGATTAAGCTAATAGACAACTATATAATTATATGTGTCTATTATAAATACATATATTTATATACATATAGTAAATAAATATATAAATATATATACACCCTCACTGCACCCCTGCACTCAAATTTTTTAGGATGTGTTGCACTGATACCTGCATCTGCACCGCACGCTCATGTGACATATGTGGACGGATGACCAGAGGAATCCAATAAACCCATTTATATATGTATGTATGTATTATATCTGTGTGGATGTGTAAGTTATTTATGTGGAACATTGAAGTATAAGAATATGTGGAACATTGAAGTATAGGAATACTGGTTACATGGTTAAAGCTTGGCATTGTCACAGCCACTTTCAGTCTTGAGTCTGTAAATGAGGAAACATCACTGGTTTTGGTGGTGAAACTGTAGACCGTTGGTTATCTTAACACAGAAAATGTTGAAGCATTGATCCTGCATAAGGCAGGGATGGTGTCACCTGATGCCTTTTTGGCATTCATAGTGATGTGTGTGTCATGCTTTTGAGAAGGGATAGCTAGTCTTTGCATCAGAATTTTGACATTTATGTGAATGCAGACTTGTGAATTCAAAGACCATATTGTTTTGACATGCCTATATTCTCATGATTTCTGTAAATGCTATGTGTTTTTTATTCTTTTGGTTGCTGAGGCATGTGCATGGACCATGAAATTTATCTCTTTCTGTTGCTTGTTTTCAGCTAGCAGCCGTGGAACTGGAAAACACCCTCAGCTCATGCCATCAACTCCTAGGTGGGCTGTTGCGAATGGAGCTGGTGTGATTCTGAGTGTGTGTGATGAAGAAGTTTCCAGATATGAAACTGCAAATTTAACTGCAGCTGCTGTCCCTGCCCTTTTACTACCTCCTCCAACAACAGATCTGGATGAACATCTAGTTGCAGGGTTGCCTGCTCTTGAGCCATATGCACGCTTGTTTCACAGGTATAGGAGCTTGAGTTTCCTCTTCAGTCTGGATACAATTTTTGGAGCTATATTGAAAAGGATTAGCATTTGGTTTAGGTACTATGCAATAGCTACTCCAAGTGCAACACAAAGACTTCTACTTGGTCTTTTGGAAGCACCGCCTTCTTGGGCACCAGATGCACTTGATGCTGCTGTGCAGCTTGTGGAGCTTCTTAGGGCAGCTGAAGATTATGCAACTGGAATGAGGGTTAGTCTATGACTGGTGGCATTTGCTTAGTGCTCTAGTTTAGAGTTTCATAATTTATGTTTATCTGTTTATTAAAATCTTTTGTGTTCACTGAATTGTGATTGCAATTTAATAGTGTAAGAGGTGCACAAGGTTGTGATGCCTTTTTTTCCTTTTTCTTTTTGAGCTTTTATGAAAAGGAAAAATTTCCAGATGTTTCTACCTTATGTGATGGAATAATTACTGAGAACTTTCTGTCACAAGATTCCTTGTTTTCCATTAATTTGGGCTTTTCTTCACTCGTCTTCATTTGTGATTGTCACAAAATTTTCTTTGCTTGTGATATGGAATAAATCTTGGTCACTTTTTCGTTTTTTTTTTCCCTTCTCTGATTTCCTGCATTTACGACCTTTTTGTTAGTGCTTTTAGATCTGAGATGTGCTTAAATTGTAAAAGGGGATCTCTCTCTGTCTCACACACATGCATGCACATGCATCAATTCATATACTTGCAGATTTCATTTTTTCGTGGTGTAGAATTCTAAGTTGGAATTTTGGCCTCTACATACCACAAACTCTATGGAAGATATGCTTTTGGACATTAAAGACATGCAAAAAACTAAAGATGCATGGCAACTTGTGCTTGTTTTGGATAGATTTTAGAACATGGCATAATGCACTTATTTATTTGTTTCACTAAGACCTATGTTCTTAAAAGCATTAGACAGAGTATGGGCAATGGGTAAAGCCTAGAGTCCACGCATGCTTAGGCTGGAGTAGGTGATTTAAGCAATTCTAAAAAAAGAGAAAATTGTAAAGCTAATAAAATGCAACACTAAGGCTTTGTTGGTAGCCTGAGGTGATTTCACATCCTTGAGTCTTAGATCTGAGGTCTTAAGATCTGAAGATTGCGTTTGATGGGTTAAACGTGATCCTCAGGTCTGTCACTTTTTCATGAAACCCTTGATGAGAGCCTTGTTCGGAGCGCTCCTCCTCACAGTGCAAGCAAGACAGCCATGGCCACCATCTTTGAGGTGCGTTTCCTCTCCCTCTTTTAACTGGCTGGAGAAGGCTTCAAAGCCCTCTTTTTCTGACAAAAAAAAGGGTTTTGAGTCCCTCACTGGTCAGCCAGAACAGAGGGTTTCGAGGCTCTCTCAAGCCAGGGGAAAAGAGGTCTTTGAATTTCCCTGTTCCAGCAAAAGGAGAGGGCTTTGAAGCTTCCATGGCCAGCCCCACCCGTTCCCTCTCCCCCACCCCTCCCAGCCCCCAATCCCCCACCCACCAAAAAAAAAAAAATGCTTCAGGCCTCTCCAGGAGTGAGGAGAATAAGGCTTCTAACCCATCCAAAGCCTTCTTTTTCCTACAGAACGAGAGGGCTTCTAAGACCTGTTTGGTCGACTGGAAGAATGCCTTCAAAGCCCTCTTGTTTGCCAGAAAAAGAGGGTCCCCCCCCTTTCCGATCAGAGATCTGCAGATTTTAGGTCACTTGAAGATCTGAAATCTGCAGTTCTCAAATGACGAGTTTGATAACTCTCCACGTCTCCTTGCAGATCCGAGATCAGATCAAAGATCCGGTGCTATCAATGGCCCCCTAAATGTTATTATATATGTGTGACATATATAACGACATACACAGTGACACCAAGATTTTTAAAATAATATAATTCAAATAAACTCACAGAGTCCTATATAGATACATACATACATAATGCACAAATGTGCACACATAAACTATGTTGTTAAAAACATTAGGTACAGAAGGTAAGATGAGCCTTGGCAGTCTAGGCACATTAAGTGGGCCATCCTCAAAACGGGAAACTGATAAAATGCAATATTTGTTATGAAATTAGTACTGAAATTGAAGCATTTCTTAATGGAAATCTATAACTATTATGACAATAAAACAGTTACATCAAAACCCAAACGCATTAAACATTTCACAAAAAAGGTGTTTTTCAAAGTTATATTGCATACAAATTCTTACCATTTCCTAGATGACAACTGCCAAGTCTCTACTTCTATTTTGTGAAACAGATATCCTGAAACAAAACCTAAAGTTGCTAATCAAATAACAAGAAAGTACAAATTTTCAGTATGATCATAGTGCATATTAACCTTGGTTTCCATAAAATTATCTTCTATTGCCAGTGTTGTACGTATCGTACGATATGGGGCCGTATCGTACGATACGTATCGTATCGTTTGTAAAATACGATACGATACACCTCCTGTATCGCAAATGGGGGTGTATCGTACCTGTATCATACGATACGTGCGATACGGGCCCCTGTATCGTACGATACGGTGCGATACGGCCCGTATCGTACGATACGGGCTGATTTCTAAAAAGGAGACTTGAACCCCATTTTTTCGAGTTTTTTTTATAAAAACCCACCCCTTCCTCATTTCTAATCTATAGATTGTACCATTTTAGAGGGAAATCATTGATTTTCATTGTGAAATCATTGATTTCCATTGTGAAATCATCGATTGTCACCGTGAAATCATCTATTAAACCATGGATTTGTGCATGGGTGGCTGATTCCCATTGAGAGGAAATGGTTTTTTTTTAAACCATGAAGATAAAGATGAAAAAGAATGATATTGTTATGAATTTTGATGTCTATGAAGTATGAATGATGAACCGTGAACGTGT
Organism: Nymphaea colorata; assembly: GCF_008831285.2. Lineage (NCBI taxonomy): Eukaryota > Viridiplantae > Streptophyta > Magnoliopsida > Nymphaeales > Nymphaeaceae > Nymphaea > Nymphaea colorata. The sequence goes on from NC_045143.1 coordinate 2,511,593, forward strand.
AAGTTTATAGCATTTAGCAAAATAATAAGTCTATCATTATCTAAAAGACTAAACCATGTTTTCTATGAAGAATTTATTATTTTTAATTTTTTCTGATTTTTTATGAATTTTTTGATTTTTTAAAAAAAATTTCTGATTTATTATTATTATTTTTTTAAAATTTACGATACGGTTACGATACGTTACGATACGGCGTATCTTAAAGCCCGACCGATACGCCTTACGATACGCTTTTTACAACATTGTCTATTGCAATTCTAAAGAAGATAATACACAGACAAGTGAATTTAAAACTTAAAATGACATAAAATATTCAAAGTATAATAATATACAAATTGTAATGGTAACTGTAACCATAAGTATGCATGCACATGCATACAGATATAACTTAATGCAAAATCACATGCAGCAACAAAAAGTGAAAAAACTGCATGGCAACAGAAGAAAAAGAAATGTCTTGAAAGAAGGAAAAAAATAAGAGGGGGAAAAAAAAAGAAAAAAATTAAGTTGTCAATGAGAAAATCCTAGGCATCTTAAGCGATGTTCTAGGCATTTTCAAATGGTAGATTGCCTTAAACCAACTAGGCATTTTCAGGAATGTATGCACATGGCAATCAATAGTATCTGATTTATTTTAAGTGCATGTTTCTGTCAATTGGCCATTGAAATCCACTATCGGAGATCAGGTTCCATGGCATGAGTTTGCTAATTGCTAATATAGGGAGTGGTTATAAAGAAAATTGATACTTCATGCTTTTATTTCTTGAAAGCTAATTCCATTACTTGGCTTAGGTTGTTTATGTCCAGCTGTAATTTACAATCTTCAACACTTTTATTGAGGTAGAAAGGAATAAGCAGCAGGTTTTCCATGTTCTTGATGAGTAACTGGTTTCTTGATGTATTTTCGGGGATTTCATGTTCAACAACTATTAACATTTCCTTATTTTGCATGGTCTCTTGCTGTTTGATCTTGTCATTAGTGTTGCTGTCCATGCTTCATCATTCCTCTCTCTCTCTCTCTCTCTCTTCTCTTTTTTCTGGTTAACATTGCATTGGTCGTGCAGTATTTTTGTTTTGTGATCTTGCTTGCCAGTAATCTTTCACTTTTTAGACCAACTGATTATCTTCAACACTTTTATTGAGGTAGAAAGGAATAAGCAGCAGGTTTTCCATGTTCTTGATGAGTAACTGGTTTCTTGATGTATTTTTGGGGATTTCATGTTCAACAACTATTAACATTTCCTTATTTTGCATGGTCTCTTGCTGTTTGATCTTGTCATTAGTGTTGCTGTCCATGCTTCATCATTCCTCTCTCTCTCTCTCTCTTCTCTTTTTTCTGGTTAACATTACATTGGTCGTGCAGTATTTTTGTTTTGTGATCTTGCTTGCCAGTAATCTTTCACTTTTTAGACCAACTGATTATGCAGCTGCCTCTGATTTCCCTTACCTTTTGTCATAGCTCCCAAGGAACTGGATGCATTTGCACTTCCTTCGTGCTATTGGCACAGCAATGTCCATGAGGGCAGGCATTGCTGCAGATGCTGCTGCCGCTTTACTTTTCCGAATACTTTCTCAGCCTTCATTACTTTTTCCTGCTGCTAGACCAACTGAAGGCATAGGTGTCCCTCGTGGACCTCTTGGTGGTCTGCCTTCGTGCTATAGTAAACAGGTAAAGTGCCATTCCAACATTTTTTTTGCTCATTCTGTTCAACAAGTGTGTCCTTTTCCATCTGTCTAATATAGAGAAGGTTCATGTTCAAGATATATTTGCACACTTGCTTGTGTGCCCATAGTTGCACTAGCATATTTGCATATATGTTTTGGATTTATCCATGACTCCTGGTAAACTTCAAAAGTAGTGACATAGTTGATGCATTTAGTGGTCCATGAGTCAACAAATAACTGCTACCATGCCTTGAAAATTTGGAATGTTTATCTAGGTTGAAGTTCCTGCCCTGGATGCTACAATAGAAGCTACAGCTCAAGGAGTTGCATCACTTTTATGTGCCCATGGACCTGAGGTTGAATGGAGAATCTGTACAATCTGGGAAGCTGCATATGGCTTACTTCCTTTGAGTTCATCAACTGTTGATTTACCTGAAATAGTGGTAGCCACCCCATTGCAGCCACCAGTTCTATCGTGGAATCTGTATCTTCCACTGCTCAAAGTGTTGGAGTATCTCCCTAGGGGAGGGCCTGCTGAAGCATGCCTTATGAGGATCTTTATAGCTACTGTTGAAGCAATTCTGAAGAGAACATTTCCTTTGCATCCTTCAAAAGTTCAGGTAAAGTTGTCACGCTTCACCAGCAATGGTATATCTTCAAATTCAAAGGGTCTTGCCGTGGCAGAACTTCGTACAATGGTTCATTCTTTATTTCTCGAGTCAAATGCTTCAGCAGATCTTGCCTCTCGTCTATTGTTTGTAGTGTTGGCAGTTTGTATTAGTCATGAAGCTCTGCCAAAAGGAAGTAAAAGTCCCCCTGGTGATGGGAGAGGTACAATTCATTACTCAGAGATGGTGTCTGAAGAAACAGTGAATGAAAAATCCGCAAACATCCGAAACCAGAACAAAACAAAAGGACCAGTATCAGCATTTGATTCGTATGTGCTGGCAGCTATATGTGCTCTGGCATGTGAGCTTCAATTGATTCCTCTTATTTCACAAAATAACAAAGCACCTAGTTCTAGAGACTTGACTAATGCCAGGACAGCAAAGGTTAATGGAGCATCTTCTCATTTAAGAAATGATACGTGCTCAGCAGTATGTCATACACGTAGGTTTTTGGGAATTTTAGAGGCACTATTTTCAGTGAAACCATCTTCAGTTGGCTCAATGTGGAGTTACAGTTCTAATGATATAGTAGCTGCTGCTATGGTTGCTGCTCACGTTTCTGAGCTCTTTCGAAGGTCAAAGCCTTGCATGCATGCACTTGCTGTTCTAATGCGGTGTAAATGGGACACTGAGATATGCAACAGAGCCTCATCACTCTATCACCTTATAGACATTCAATGGAAAACTGTTGCCTCAATAGTGAATAAGGCAGAACCCTTGGAAGCACATGTACTGCGTGTTCCTGAAAGGAATGAATCTGATGCGTGCTTCCATGTCAGGAAACAGTTGAAGTCATCAAACATTGACAGTTTGAAAGCAGGTGAAGAATCATCATCCGAGAGGGAAGGAGATAATGTATCAGATATGTTCTTAAAATGCAAAAAGCCAACGGTCCTGAATGATGCAATACTAAGTACATCTGGAAAAAGTGTAGCAAATCTTCCTGTAGATGCATTAGATCTTGCTAATTTCCTAACGACAGATGGATATGTTGGATTTAGCTGCAATGCACAGATTCTTTTAAGATCAGTGCTTGCAGAGAAGCAAGAATTGTGCTTCTCTGTTGTATCTTTACTGTGGCACAAGTTGATCGGTGCACCTGAAATGCAAATGAGTGTTGAAGGCACATCTGCCCAGCAAGGGTGGAGGCAGGTAAAGCTTGACCAGCCCTCGATGTTCTACTCTTGGTTTTTCACTGAATTACTTACATTCAATTTGATGAGCTTATCTGTTTCTCTTTTGTTGTCATATTAATTTCCATTTTGTTCCTTTCACCTGCACATTTTTGCTGACCATATCATGTGATGGACACCATGAATCTTGCCTCATGTGATGGAATTATAATCATCTACTAGAATCAGTTTCTTAAATTAATTCCATGCCTTGAAGGAAAAGTCTGAGCCTTTGGGAAAAAGGAATGAAAGTTGAACATTCTATATAAAGTTTCCCACATTTGACATCAAAATCATTGTTGCCATGGATTCATGTGTGTGCACGAGTGCTTGCACCATGCATTTCTTAGTGAGGAAAACTGTTGAATTTCGGACCTGTTGGGCTTGTCAGTTGAGAAGCTCTATCAACCTGGAGCTCTTCCCACATGTTATCAATCTCGAAAGGATCTAGGAATTTAGCCAATCCATCTAAGCCCAGTATGCAGAGCTCTTGTTGGTAGTTGGTACTAGTGATAATGTAGGTTATGTTTGATTTGGTGCATGAGAGAGACTATTTGTAGTAACATGAAAGAAAATTTGTGAATCCAAATGACTAAAATTGATCCTGGAGCGATGGACTTGATCAATGAGATAGGTGTAAAGGTGGCACCTCCAAAGATCGATGTAGAGGCATGGTTCTGGCAGCCAAGTCTTTTTTGAAGTTCTGATATCATGAAAAAAAAGATCACAGAAAGCATGTGTCAGATGAGTTACGAGAGTATTTTCATCAATGTTAGAAGGTCTAACAAGTTGCTATTAGCAATTGACAATTAGCTCTCGTGGCTGACGAATGCTTCATTAATATTGTTAGGTTTGCTCAGGTATCTTTTCATTTTTCATGTTTATGTGGCTTTTGATGACTTTGTGATTTTTGATGTAATTCTCATACGTGGCTCTTAGTTTTAAGAGACTTCTCTGCCATTATTCTTCCTTCTCTCCAGTGTTTGAAAAACTAACTGGATATTTATTCACACTTTTTAGGTAGTCGATGCATTGTGCAATGTTGTATTGGCCTCACCAACAAAGGCATCAACGGCAATTGTCCTTCAGGTGCTAAATTTTTCAAGCCCTTTGGTTTTGCTTGTTTGCTCTGCCATTGAGATTATTTTGGTTCCTTGTCTCTTGTAACTTTTGTTTGCATGTTTCCTGAGTTGGATGACTAGCATTACCTTGTCATTGCAGGCAGATAGAGATTTGCAGCCTTGGATTGCAAGAGATGACGAGCAAAGCCAGAAATTGTGGAGGATCAATCAGAGAATTGTTAATTTGCTAGCAGAACTTCTTAGGAACCATGGCACACCAGAATCGTTGATGATTATTGCTAGTGCTTCGGATCTTCTTCTCCGAGCTACTGATGGAATGCTTATTGACGGAGAAGCATGTACATTACCACAGTTGGAGGTACATTTCGAATCGTATGTCTGCAATATTTTGTCCAATAAATCTGTGTGCACAATCACACATAGGGTCACCAAATTGAGTTTGTGGCTTAGCAATTATTATTTTAGCTTCTTTTTCTTTTATCATGTTTGTTCTATGTGTATGGATATTGGCATCTAGCTGTTCGTTTGTTTTTTTAATTTCATCTGCTTGTAGGCAATTCTTTGCGTGTTTCTTTTGAAATTTCTGAATTCTTGTATAATGTAACGAAATTTACAGCTATTGGAAGCAACAGCTAGAGCAGTTGAACTTGTTTTTGACTGGGGTGAAGCAGGATCTGCTGTTGCCGACGGCCTATCAAATTTATTAAAGGTGACTGTAGTTGACATTTCGACAACGAAACATGCATGCTTTATTCGTTGTAATGCTTCATCTGAAATGGTTTCCTCGTGATAATGCAGTGCCGTCTTCCTGCAACTGTTCGCTGCCTGTCTCATCCCAGTGCACATGTCCGTGCCCTCAGCACATCGCTTCTGCGAGACATCTTACATATCGATTCCCTCAAATCCAATCCTGTACAAGAGGATGTAAGGGGAATTCCCGTGCCTCCTTACCGCACCTTAACAATCGGTACCATCAACTGGCACGCTGACCTTGAGAAATGTGTGGCATGGGAGGCACACAGCAGGCGTGCTACTGGATTGACGCTCACTCTGCTTGTTGCTGCTGCGAAGGAGTTGGGTTGTGTTGTTCCTGTCTGAATTCTCCGTAGTTAACTATGTTAGATAAGCCAATAACTCTAATATCGTGTTAGAAAAATTCAAACTCAAGAACATCGATGAATGAAAATTGCGGCAAGCGGCAGATTAATAGAAGTAAGAGAATTTCCAAGAGAGTGATTCTCAAATAAAAGAATATTCTTGGTGGTAAAAAATGGAACTAAATGTAATTAAAAATATAAAACCAGAAGGCTAATGCCCTTTTTGAAGAACCCCGAAAACTCAGGGGAAATTAACTCAGACCTTCTAGAAAACTAATTCAAATGGAAGTCTTAACGCCATTGGTGAACTAAGAAAAATATTTGTGGAGGCTGTGGTGGTGCAGAAACGAGGGGAGCCTGGGAGACTGCCGCCCATGACCGTGGAGTCCATTTTTCTCTACAGTAAGGAGAACTGCCGAAGAGACGTTTTGTGGTTTGAAGCTGGAAGAGGATGAGTTAAAGGCTTTATCAATGTGGAAGATGATTGGTATTATCTGTGCAGGCCATAAGCGAGGTTCAATGAGGCTCATAATGCCTTTCAGGCTGTACTTTGTAAGAAGGGGAATGGTGACATCTTGATGGGACTGTGGCGGATAAGGGATAGGGTTACCAATAAATTCTGTGACACTATGGCTACTGTATATGAGGCAGACATGTAGATTCTTAATGGCTGGTTGGGATCTTTAGAGAGAAGAGGGAATCGAGGGACCTTTAGGTGTAATTTCCAACAATGTAGGATGGAGATGCAAGCTAAAAGGAATGCTTGAAGGGAGGAGACAGAAACCTCAGCCACGGGGTCAAGGTTCTCTACGACTTGCGCACGCTTGAAGTGGGTGAATATCTGCGCAGATTTGGGGAAGGAGATAGACGTGATGGTGTTGGCTAGGGAGCTCTTCCAGGTTCCAGTTATGTTGCTGTTGTCTGAGAATCTGTTTTTGTTTTTTGAAGGGCATATCCTTCTGATGTGACGTTCTTGGTCTAATTTTGGGGCAGATGGGTTATGTTCGACAGCTAGTTTTTTTTTATTTTTGCTGTGCTGTTGATGCTAAGCATTTTGTACATCTTTTCTCTTTGTATATAATCTTCTTCTTCAAAATAAAATGGAATGGAGCCTTTCTCCCAGCAGCCGTTTATTAGCACTTGAATAGGACACGTTAAACTCCAAATGGCTTTAGAGGAAGTAAACTTCAACCTCCATCGTTCCGTTTTAGTGTTGACTCTACGCTCATAACTCTGGCCACCTTGCAACCTCTCAGATCTAGACAACATTCTAGATATCAACAATTTGGCAAGCTAGGAAAAAAATAGCCATCCTTGTTGCCTAATGGGAGCAGTGTGAGTCCGCTCTTACCCGGTTGTGAACTTCCAACGCGGTCCTCAGCTCACAAGATATTCATAGTATATGCCAACCTAGTTTTTGTGTGTTTGTCATCAACAAAACCAAGCAAAGAAATGCATTAAGTGGATCCAATCCAGAAACAGGCCTCATTCCCCTGAGTGGTGCACTATCTCCCCTTCATCAAGTTGCATTAAATCTGTCCAACTCATGCCGTTGGGTCCGAATTGTTTAGTACATCAAGCTGATGCAATTGCTCATAGACTCTTGTCGACTCGCAATTAGCCATTGCTGGAGCACCACCAATCTGGTAATATACGCTTCAGTATGTTTACCATGTAGACCCATGCTATATGTCCATTCATACAATCTTGTGAAGCAGCACCTCTAGCTAGATTGCACCGTTTAAGTACATAAACTTACCAGTGACATATATTAGCTCAACCACCTTTTCACGGTAATATGTATTTTCCATCACAAAATTAAGAAGAGATGGTCTTTAGTAGACAGGCATTGACGTGTTTTCTTGAAAACCTTAAGGATGTATTTGAATGACAACATTAAAAAAACTTTCTGAAAAACCAGGTTTGCATGAGAAGCTGGTTTTTTTTTTTTTTTTTTGAACTTGTTTTTAAAACCTGGTTTATGTGTTTTTGGATGACAAGACAAAAAGGACATTTTGTACTTTGCCATCAGTAATTGCTTAAGTGTCATCACAATCACTAACATTGAAGGGCATGTAAAAGGTCAGCTAGTCATTGACCATACAGTTAACAAGCATCTGAACCATTCCTAAGAATCAAAACATGCCCACATTTAGTTACTTATAAGGCTTGACACATTTTTAAGAAAGAACTACTGCAAACCACTCAAAGAAAAGGCTAGCGTGGGGTCTCGAGGGGGCTAATGTGGGGATGGAAAGAGGTGAGCCATCGAGTAAGATGGCGCCTGGGCGATGGTAATTGGTAGAAGTGCTAAGCTCCAACCGGATCATTTCATTATACCTGGTGCAGGAAAGCTTCATGCCTTGGTATAAGGCAACTCAAACTGTATAGTGCATGGGATGGTGAGTTGGGGGGATGAGGCCATGAGGGGCAGACCCAATAAATATGAAGCTCTAACGACAGAGGATACAGCTCTAACGACAGAGGATGATGTTATGGAAATAAGGCAGCACGCATGATAAAAAGAATGGAGATCTACAAAGAAATTAGGTTGGTCAAGCCTAAGGATAGATGGCTGAAAGAGGCCTGGAGCAGTGAGGTACTCCCGAGGGCGAAATGGGTTTCACTATCTGGCCATGGAATGCAGGATTTTGACGACGGATGCAGTTTTTAGGATCAGTTTGGTAAACAGATGTGCGTTATCTGAAATATAGGTGGAGACTAATGTCCCTCTGTTTCTGAAATGTGGAAAATGAAATGGTGCAGCCTGTTTGGAATATGATTGCAGAAAGGTTCGATGTCCCATTGAAACTGAAGAACTCGAAGGAAGCAATGAAATGGTGGTGGGGAAGAAGATTCCTGGCGTTGCGGGTAAGTGCTGGAGACTATCTTTTCCTTCAGCTTTATTGAACACTTGGAAGCCGAGGCATGCTGTTATTCTTGAAGAGAAAACAAGGGTCCGGGGAGACTAACTGTATGTGGGATGACATCAAGACTGTAGTCTATAACGTGGATTGGTCTGCAAGATATAAGGAAGATGTAATGATTTGGATGCATTCGGGGATCCGGCTGGAGCCATGGCCTTCTTTCGCTAGTCTAGTTGCGATATGATAGTACCATCAATGGCACCAAAGACCTATGTTTGAGAATCCAGTGGTCTGAATATTGTAGACTCTCGTTTTTTCCTTCTTCATACTTTCCTTTTTTATTCCTCTTCTCATCTGTAAGGGAAAGGAAAGAGAGCGCAATTCACATCAATCTTGCATCGGTAAGGCCGCCACATCCGTGAAAAGATTGTTGCATAAATTATTGCAACTTAAAAGGAGGCTGGCTCCAGACTTTTGTTAACGGATTCCCCTGTCTGCAGAGACTGCAACCTCACATGCTGAAGCAGGTTGTTTGGAACAATAGTCAATTAGTCATGGAGTCTCAAGCAGCTATTATTACCTAGAAGGAAGATTGTCTGAGAAGTAGATCCCCATTCAATCATGAGAAAATTTGACCACAAACAACTTTTCTACAATGGTGCATTTGTTGCTGTGGGCATGAGGGGGCGTTTGTTCCCGTGGGCAGTGGTCCGTGACATGATTTTGATGGTGCTTTGTCCTTGCTGTTTGTTCCAGAAAACAAACGCTTGTCATAAAACATTTGGGATGCGAGATCATATGTTCGTGGTTTTAAAATCTTGTGACATGCAAGTGTGTTGTTTGTAGACAAGACGTTCTGCAACCCCCCATCCATGGCTTACAAACAAGCCTGGATGGCCCTGTGTTCAAAAAAATCCTTTTTCTGCCATGAAAAAGTTCCTCAAGGTGAAGACTTTACCATTTTCTTTGGGAACAACGACGATGTAGACGACAAGACCCTTTGAGTCGAATCAGCAGCCAATCTACTGAGAAAGGACGCCTAAGACTGCTCCCATGCTACGCTCGGGAAACCAGAACAAATTTAAGAGCATATATATTCAAAAGATAAGGAAAATGCACATCAATAAAAGAAAGAGATGGAAAATCTTAAGAAATTTTCTTGGTTTAAAGAATATTCATGGTACCCAAAAGTCAAGTTAGTTTAATAAGATAAAGGATGCAAAATAAAAATCGGCTAGCGCCTTATTTCTATAGATCCAAAGACGGAATCTCAAAGGCAAAAAAGTCCCATAGTCCATCTAGGAAACCAGTTTTCTAACTCAAATGGGAACACTAATCCCGTTGGGAAGTTTATTCTCAGAATTCAAATACAAAAACGAAAACATTGCAGAAAAATACATATCTAAATGTGCACCATTCACATAGGACAAATAAGTTACCTTGATCACGTTTCCAAGACGAATTATATGTAGGGGGGGTCGACAGGAAAATGCCAGTAGGAACCAAGGTGCCACAAGAAAAACCAAAATCTAGATGCTACTACACTGCCTTTAAAGTGGCAGGATTAACCCCAAAAAATCTTGTTTTCCTCTAGTTAATCTTGCTCACGTTCGCACCTTTCTCACGATGCATTGGCATACATGAAAGTTAGAAAAAAAGAAACACACACACACACATACTTATATATATATATATTATCCGAGTCATGTAACTATCTAACAATGACTGTCCAAATGAATCAAATGAAGGACTTCAATGAATAGTTAAAAGAAAAACAAGGAGAAAATGTCTATCATTTTGTTTTTGTCATATTTATATGTGTGTGTTCAACAATGTGAGAAAGAGAGGGTTGCAAAAGAGAACAAGAAATTAGTGTAGCCTTAAAAAGACCTTTTCCTTTTGACGAGACATGGGATTCTCCCAAATCCACAAGGAATACTTTTAGATCCAAATTTTACATATTGTCAGGTCGGATCCTGAGTGCGCTTCTGATTTGGATCTAAAGTCGTCCATCTAAAACTATGTACCGAGTTCCTCCAGGATTAGAATTTACTTTTCTTTACCAGCTCGAAATAACGAGTAGGTAATTGGATTTTACCCATTCCTTTGGCTGTGCGGTGCGGGCCTTAAGAATAGACATATATTCCTTCGTCTCCTCTACTCCAACTAGCATGAAACAAAAACACGCGTGTACAACTTGTGTATACATTGGCTTCTCGGATGTGGATGGTCTTCATAGGCTATTTGTTTATTTATTTATTTATTTTATCGGATTCAAATTTTTACATTTACTCAACTAAAAATAAAAGCAAATTACTCAACTAAAAATAAAAGCAAATTAAAACAAAATGTGACAATTTTTTTTAAAAATTTAATAATAAACTCCATTTGGGTCTACTTGGATGATTGCCCAAGAAACATCTCATCAATTTGATTCTGGTTCATGCTATACTTTTGGATGGTAAATGGTAGTTGCAAAACCCGTAATTTACAAATGTATCTTTTTTACTTTAAGTCACCTAAGCCTAAATATCCGAAGAAATGGAGAGAAGCTTGGGTCTCTACAAGGTACCTTTATTTATATATATATATATATATATAGAGGTTGAACAAAGTTTTCAGATTCAATAGGGGTCAGTTCGTGGTCCAAACCTGAAATTTGACATTGACCCGAACTGAGACGTGTCCGGATCAAACCCCTGAAGGGCGTGAGGGTCCATGTCCGGTTAGAGGGGCGTCGGATCCTGGGTTAAGATCGCGACAGCTAAGCAGTTTGGACGGTTATGATTGGTCAATGTGTTTCTCGAGCCTTCCCTGATCAGGAGCCGGCCACGTCCTCCAAGTGCCACGTCACCAGGACAGCGGAACGTGCGCCGTTCCCATGCGGGGCCCACGGACTTGACAATCTGTTCCTCTCTAGAGAAAATTCCATTAAATTTTGTGGGCCCCCCCCCAGGTATTTTGGCCGGCGAAAGCCAATAAAAAAACGCCAGCACGGCGCGGACTACGTGCGGGGACCCACGTCGATGGGATGGTTTTGAAACCCATCAGACCCGGTTGAATAGAACACCGCTCGATCCATATCCAAATCCAGAAAAGAAATTTGTGAAAATGTCCATGTAAGCGTGTTTTTATGTCTAGAATTGTGAAAATTTACAGCCACGGTGAGCTTATAAGCCAAGATGATTTTGACTCTTGATTCCTACACTTATTGTAAACTCACAATTACATATTTAAAATTGTGGTTTTTGTATGAATTCATAATGTTTTTGGTCATAAATATCATTTCTACTTAATTCATTTTACATGAAAATGAATACAAAATTAAGGTGACTGCTCTGTTTAGTGAAAAAGGCTCAATCTCTCATGTATTGTGACAATTGAAATAAGCTGGCTATTTTTATTATCTACTGATTTCAATTTTCTTATATATATATATATATATATATATATATATATATATATATATATATATATATATATATATATATATATTTGAATGTCTGCGATTTTAAAGTGAAAGCAAAGCCTAAGGAGAAGATCGCAACTTTTTTAGGGTTTTTGTGCCAAAAGCCATCTGTCTTGTTTTAACTTTTTATCGTGACGGTTCTTGTCCAAGTTCCTGTTTCCTTTACACATTCCTGTTCCCCCTTTGGCCGCTGTACTTTCGACTGTTCAGGAGAACAGAACTGGACCTACGTATTGAATATCCAAATCGAGCATCACGTATGATTCTCCGATTTGGATCCTTCATGTACAACTGAGCTTCTTTCTTTCTTCCTCTTTTACCGATATCAATAAAACATTCGTTTTGAACTTGGATTCATATCGACCTCCTTAGATATTCATGCCACATGACATCAGTCGCCAAAATTATTGCAAGTACACACAGTTGAATAAAAAAGTAGGGCCGAATCTGGGTCCCCACGGGGCATGATACACGAGCTTTTGGATCAGGTAGTTGGATCTGGATCTTTTGGACACCGTCCATGAGATGGGGGACACAATGTGAATCCACATATTGCATGCGTGGATCGGTCCTAGTGTTAGATCTTGTTTAAGACAAGTTGAAAGATTGAGATTTAAACGTGCACGAGAATAATGTTGATAAAAAATCTTTGACTGGATCCCAACAACTCAACGCGGGCCAGCTCTAGGGCTTCTTGGAGCCGAAGAACATTGCCATAATTAAATCCAGTTTTCAGAACACGTTGTTCCTGTTTGAATGAGATCCGATGGGACGGTATTGGATGATAAAAATGAAAATTCCAAGACGATAATTGGAAGCAATAATTGTTGGGCCTTGGATCTTTAGTAACACGGACGACAAATTCATTAAATTGATGCATTTTGGATAATCACAAAATAGTGGAAGAATATATTTTTTATTTCCCAGAAAGCGGCCCAATGTGTCACTGTGTGCATCGGAAAAGCATGTTGAGAATAACACGTGAGGAGTAAGCGACACGATTTGTTGAAGAAAATGTCACTCGCGTCGCATGCCTTGATTAGAAAATAATGAGTAAATGTGGGTCCTGTTAAGAAAAATAAAATTGGAAAAAAATTCCAGCCGAGCCGACGGAAGCTGCCAAAAATCCGAGCGAGCACATGTGACTCACTCTGCCTCAAGAGACTATAAATAATCTTCCCGTTTATCTGCTGTTCGCTTCGTCTTTGTCGTTCTGCAACTCTCTCTCTCTTTCGCGCGCGGTCATGGCGGTGTGGTTTGCGGGATCAGAATGAAGGGGCACAGGGCGGTGCAGAGCTACTCATGAACACTTTCAGAGCCGTCAGCGTCTCTTTCCTTCTTTTCTCAGTCTTCTTCTGCAGCTTCGAGGCGAGGGCGTCGTTGCAGCGGCACTTGTCTTCCTCCGCCAATGGCGACGACGACGCCCGCCGGCTCCTGGACTTCAAGGCTGCCGTCTCCGGCCGCGACGCGCTCCCCGATTGGCTTCCGGGCAACCGCGTCTGCGACTTCCACGGTGTCGCTTGCACCGCCGGTCGCGTCTCGTCTCTGGCGCTCAGCTCGAGGCAGCTCACCGTCGATCTTCGACACGTTGTGGAGTTGTTGATGGGTTTGGATGGGTTGGAGAGTTTGCGGCTGAGCTCCGCGAATGTCACCGGAAATCTCTCCGCCTTGGCTGGGATGGCCTGTCCAGTGGGTTTAGCTGTTCTTGACCTTGGTGGGAACTCCATATCCGGCGACCTCTCCGGCATCTCTGGCCTGAGGTCTTGCTCCAGCCTCGTTCATTTGAATTTATCCGGCAACGCGATTTCCTTCTCGGCTGGAGGCAGCGGAGCATTGCCTCCGGCGCTCGAGGAACTCGACCTGAGCTTCAACAGCATTTCCGGCGAAGGGGCGCTTACATGGATACTCTCTTCCGGGGGTTGCCGGACGCTTCGGTTGCTCTCCCTAAAGGCGAACACAGTTTCTGGCGGGATCTTGGTCGCCGAGTGCGCGAACTTCTGGAAACTAGACCTGTCGGCGAATAACTTTTCCGGCGGTATCCCCGATCTAGGCGCCTGTGCCTCGCTGGAGTATCTGGATCTCTCTGCGAACAGGCTTTCGGGAGAGATCGGCGATGGTGTTGCCCGGTGTGGGCGGCTGAAGCACCTCAACCTTTCGACAAACGCCTTCTCTGGCGGGATACCGTCGGCTGGCCTCGGCCGGAGCCTCCGTTACCTCTCTCTTTCCGATAACCATCTCCAAGGTCACATTTCCTCCTCCATCTTCGAGTCTTGCTCGTTCCTTCTCGATCTCGACCTCTCTATAAACAACTTATCCGGTGTTTTGCCGCCCTCTTTCGCCCGTTGCTCGGCCTTGGAGAGAATCAACCTCGCCAGAAACAACCTCTCTGGTGTCCTCCCTGTTCGGAGCCTATCACTCCTGGCCAACCTAAACAGCTTAGTTTTATCCTACAATTACTTCTCCGGCAAACTCCCATCAGACCTCCTGGCGAACCTATCCATGCTCGAGACTCTGGACCTTAGCTCCAACAGCATCTCCGGTACGATCCCATGGGCCATCTGCCAGAGCCCTCAGAACTCACTCCAGGAGCTCTACCTCCAGAACAACCAGCTCGTGGGCTGGGTTCCGGCGACACTGAGTAACTGCTCTAAGCTCGTCTCGCTTGATGTCAGCTTCAATTTTCTCACCGGGACGATTCCGTCGAGCCTCAGCAAGCTCACTCGCCTCCAGGACCTCGTGATGTGGCTAAACCAGCTAAGCGGCAACATACCAGTGGAGCTCTCGCAGATTAGTACCTTGGAGAAGCTCATCCTCGATGACAACTGGCTCACGGGAGGCATTCCCTCCGGCTTGAAAAACTGCACCAACCTTAATTGGCTCTCGCTTTCGTCGAACCTCCTGTCCGGCGAAATTCCGGCGTGGATTGGCCTGTTGCCGAATCTTGCGATCCTGCAGCTCAAGAATAATTCCTTGTATGGAGTCATTCCGCCCGAGCTTGGAGACTGCAGGAGCCTCATCTGGCTCGACCTGAACAGCAACCGGCTTACTGGTCCGATCCCGGGTTCGCTGGCGAAGCAATCGGGAAGCATCGCTGTGGGCCTCATTTCCGGCAATCACTACGCTTACCTGAAGAATGACGGAGGCCCCACCTGCCACGGTGCTGGAAGCCTCCTCGAATTCGCCGGAATCCGGCCGGAGCAGCTCCTAAGGGTGCCTTCTAGCCACGCCTGTAACTTTACGAGACCATACATAAGCGACACCCACTATACATTCAATAAAAATGGCAGCATGATCTTCCTGGACCTCTCTTACAACTTTCTGTCCGGTTCTATCCCGCCGGAGCTTGGTTCCATGTACTATTTGAACGTTCTCAACCTCGGCCGCAATTCGCTCACCGGCGAGATCCCGGACGAACTGGGAAAGCTCACGAGGATGAACGTGCTAGACCTCTCACACAATCACCTGCAGGGGCCCATTCCTCCTTCCTTCTCCGGACTCTCCCTCCTCTCTGAGATTGACGTCTCCAACAACAACCTGAGCGGGGCGATCCCTACCGGCGGCCAGCTCTTTTCGTTTCCGGCTTACCGCTTCGAGAACAATTCCGGCCTGTGCGGCCTCCCTTTGCCCGATTGCGGCGACGGTTCGTCGTCCACCTCCTCCCCTGCCACCAGAAACAAGGCCCGAAAGAAGAACGCGTTGCTGGCAGGGCGCGTGGTGATTGGCATTCTCTTTTCTTTCTTTTGCATAGTGGGGATTGTGATTGTCGCCATGGAGACCAGGAAGCGGCAAAGGAAGAAGAAGCCGGCCGTCGACGACGTGTTGGGCGACAGCCGGTCATTGGAACGGGGCTGGAAGTACACTGGCGACATGCGCGAGGCGCTCAGCATCAGCCTGGCCACCTTCGAAATCGAGAAGCCGCTGCAGAAGCTCACCCTCGGGGACCTGATCGAGGCCACCAACAACTTCCACTACGACAGCCTCATCGGCTCCGGCGGGTTCGGCGACGTTTACAAGGCACAACTCAAGGACGGCAGCATCGTGGCGGTGAAGAAGCTGATTCACGTGAGCGGCCAAGGCGACCGCGAGTTCACCGCGGAGATGGAGACCATTGGGCGGATCAAGCACCGGAACCTAGTGCCCCTTCTTGGCTACTGCAAGGTTGGGGAGGAGCGGCTCCTTGTGTACGAGTACATGAAGAACGGCAGCCTCAGTGACGTCCTCCACAACCCGAAGAAGGGCGGTGCGGAGCTCGACTGGACGGCGAGGCGGAAGATCGCGGCGGGTTCGGCGAGGGGGTTAGCCTTCCTCCACCACAGCTGCTCCCCCCACATCATCCACAGGGACATGAAGTCGAGCAACGTGCTGCTGGATGATAACCTGGAGGCGAGGGTGGCTGACTTCGGGATGGCGAGGCTGGTGAGCGCCACGGAGACCCACCTTAGCGTCAGCACGCTCGCGGGGACGCCGGGGTACGTGCCGCCGGAGTACTACCAGAGCTTCCGGTGCAGCACCAAGGGGGACGTCTACAGCTTCGGGGTGGTGCTGCTGGAGCTGCTCACGGGGCGGAAGCCCACTGACTCGTCCGACTTCGGGGACAACAACCTGGTGGGTTGGGTGAAGCAGCACGCCAAGCTCAGGATCGGCGACGTGTTCGACCCGGCGTTTGGGGCGAAGGGGAAGCCGGAGATGGAGGTGGAGCTGCTGCAGCACCTACGGATCGCCTGTCAGTGCCTGGACGACCGACCGTGGAGGAGGCCCACCATGCTGCAGGTGGTGGCCATGTTCAAGGAATTGCACGCCACCGTGCCTCGCCGGGAGGCCGATAAGAGCCCCAAATAGACCGTCTGCCTGCTCCGATAGAAAAAAGCAGAAAGAAAAATCCTTTGGCAATGAATGATGCTTGGCGGCTCCGGCGGACGGCCGGCCGGTCTTTCGCTTTTTCCCCACTTTTCTTCCCTGCCCTTATGATCTGGAATTTTTTGATCCCGTCTTCTCGGACCATTCCAGGCAAAAGAAGGAAGGTGAAAAAAAAAAAAAATTACCACTGCAGGGTTGAACATGCGGAAATTTTTTACACCAACGATTTGATTTTTATCCTTTTGCGTGTCAATTATTGTCTACTTGGTATGTACATGAACCGGTTTTTGTATAGATTTCTTATTGCCATGTTTAGACTGAAAAATATCGATACATTTTATCCTAGGGACTTTCACCTCCACAGTTCCACCGCTTCACTATATATGAAAATTGAATCTGACAGCTACTGTCGCGGGACCAAGAGATGGTGGAGGCCGCAGCTTTTCGTCCTGGATGACTGGCTAAGAGGACAAATTGGGCCACTCTATGATGATGGGGATGCCGGCAGGTCTACCGTTGTCCCTCTCATTCCGCATCCGAGGCAATGAGGCGTCCTTATCCGTCCGGTATCTGCCGGAAACGATTCGTTTTCCGGTCAGCCTTTCGAGCACAGTGCGGGTTGGTTGAATTTATTTGGCGGTAGCATTCTTTTTCTCGTTGGTATATATTCTGTTTCGTTTTCACTCTAAGATAATCATTAGTCACACGCTAATCAATAGACCTGGATTCATCGCAAAAATGTGTAAAGAGAACCATTACGATTAGCATGATGCTGAATAGTATCGCCATTGTTATAGTAATGTAGGGTCAGGATGATTGATTCACATGAACATCTTTTGAATAACTTCTGTATTTTCAGTATTTTCTTACATGTTGTTGATACATGAAACATTTATAAATTCTCGTCGCACGTCACGACTGTGGAAAACGTCCCGAGAGAGGAACTCACTTCAAGGACTCGCCGGCGGAATAAATGCGATGCAATCGCGGTCGGTGAAATCAGAGTTCGCGGACCAAGAGGTACCCATATGCCACATTCGCGATGAAAGGACATTCATTTAATTTCAAGCAATAAATATGTTCGATGAATTTGTTCGTGATCTGCACAATGCCATTGGTCGTCTAAGATCATACTGAACTCCTGACCCTTTGTACTTTAGACAGCAGATTTTACTGTCATTCATCAATGGCAACGACGCTGACTGCAACAGTTACAGTTCACCTTCTGTAAAAGGGCAGAGCAGTGCGTTCTCTTGTTACAGTTGGAGAAGTAAACCCACTGACTTTAATTTCTGCCCCGCTTCTTGGTGCCTATCCTCCTGTAATGGCCGATGACTTCGATCGTATCGGCCTACTGAAATGTGTTTTTATTTTGTTATAATTTACTTATAAATTTATGCTAAATTGCTAATACATATAATTTTAAGACCAAATTATGTTAAATCACAGTGGCAGTTTAAATTGAAATTTTGAGATCCAATTGTTAGTTTTACGTAGACCAATTAAGAACTTTGTTCTTCACAATTGGTGGCCTTTCTGGCTCCTCCTCTCCCACTAATGCTGAAAAAAAGAAGGGCCTTGGAACGGGCATTAATAACATGTGGCTGAGGATCTCCATGGTCTACAATCTTATTTGTCTGAGAGGAACGTACATCACCACCATTATCTTGATAATAATTCAAGCATCATTCTGTCCACAAATTGTCTCTTATATAATGGTTTTGCAGCAAGGAATTATTGCACCTCAAGCATGGCCGAAGGTCCAAGGAGTCTCTCTTAGAAGTAAGCGAGGGCATCGGGCCCGGCCCAACATCTAAAACTTGGGTCTGTTTCAACTCGAAAAACCCGAGTCTTAGCGCTGCCCGACCCAACCCGATTATATATATATAAAGTTTTTTCATCTTTTCTTCCCACTAAAAATTTACATATATACGTTCCATTACTTTAGTTTCTAGCTCTTGCCACTAGCAAACTCAGTGGGGACATGTGTTTCCTTAAGTACATTGATCACCTACTTGAATTAACACTAAGCCAACTTACATATGTCACCAGATTTGTCAAGAAGCATTTTGATATCCTTAGGATCTGAGAACAGTAAATCTAAGGTCAAACGGTCTGCCCTTCGATTTTAAATCCAATCTTTTTTTTCATTGTAAAAAAGTAAAAAGATTTTAAGTCTAGATCTTCTGTCTCACATAAAATTCTTAGTTTGATGAACCACAAATTTTAATGGGCATCATTTGCCATATTGATAAAAGCATGCCACGTCAAATTCATATCACATCTATGGATTTCAAATAAGAACCAATCAATGTTCCTAGTTTATGATGTTCGAAAGTAAATGTCTGTTATTGTTAATTTTTTTAGGGACTACTTCTTGCGGTAACACATAGTTTTTCACTCCCCTTTTCTCTTCTATTCTCGCCAACTTTTTACATCTTAAAGAAAGAAAAGAACCTAAAAGATCAATTCAAAAATGGGATTAGTTTTATTCTTTCCATACATGTGAGGGCTGTCGTATCAAATTGAATGAATGGTGCATTTTCCTTGATCTCCCTCTCTCTCCCTTGCTAAAATCCTTTTGGACACATATATACAAATGGTTTTTCGTGCTCCCTCTCAAATGAAACATACATGTGCGTTGCTTAGATAATTTTTTTGGCTCCATTACTAAAAACAAATGAGACCGGGAGAGAGAGAGAAGAATAATGTTCACTCTGCATTGCATTTGAGATTTGAGAGGAATGATCCTGCATATATATGTATATATATAAAATTGATGAGTTTGGTTTTTTAAAGTTACTAACCTATTTAATCCAGCGATTAATCAAGATAGACAGTTAAGAGAAAAACAACAACAAAAAAATCAATAAACATTTTCATCGTTTAATGTCAGTTTATATATTTTTTTTTTGTTTTTATCTTTGCCATCCATTTGTTTTAGATGAACGGCCTTGTTTAAATGGCTGAGTGACTTTGGATAACCAGAATATATATATATATATGGGTATATATGTATATATATGGGTAGCTACCAAACGCTTATGTATCGTAGTTGATGTGAATTATTTGAGTTGTTGATTTTGAAAGGTCAAATAGTAGAGATTGAATAGAAAAATATGAATACCCAATTATATTTTCAAGAGATTGAAATAACTTTCAAAGGAAAAAAAAGTAATGTATTGGAAACCCATTTGTTTTTTTCCTTTAAAAGGTAAAATACTAGAGGGTTTCCATTTTTCTTTTTACTTCACTGTAACACCAACCACACTCGCAGTTTCATGCAGATATCACTGGCAAACGAATTCTTATCTGCTGCATACTTCACCTGACGCTATAGACAACATGTTATTATAGTCGCATTCACACTTGGATTTTGACTCTTCCGACCGAACTGACCCGAATCTTATATCTGACTATGTTGCTCAACAGGACCTGTCGACCTGTTTACATCTTGAATCCGAGTAACCCGGAAAGATTGTCGCCCACTTGGACTCTGGTCACATGGACATGATACTTTTTTTACACATCTGGGTTCAACCTATCTCAGCCTTCCCATCTCCCCATGAATCGGCTTCCCTTCCATGCACAGCATAGGCATCGAACACTATCAAACATAGAAACTAGAGATAAACCGTTTTACTTCAAAAGCTCCTTTTCTTCGTATGACATATTGAGATTGAATAGAACAAATGGATTTCCTTTACCTGCAGTGTCATGCAGATTCAAACATGGTACCATAGCTACTTGAGAAAGGTAAGAGGAGAAACTAGAGCTGAACCGTTTTAGGCTGATGAAGAAGGAACCGTTTTATTCTGATGCAACGTCCCATATTCTTTTATGTACACGGCTTCTCTCCTTTTCTGAAGCTCCATCTTCCATTCTTCTTTTGATTTTTTGCTTTGAGTGACTGATTATTGACTACCAAGTTGAAGGAAATGGGGGTTCAGGTCATTAAAGAGATGTAATTTCGGTGAACAATCCGAGCTCTCTTCATCTCTTTTCTGCTTTCCGTAGTTTGTGGGGTCTCTGGAATCCATGGCTAAGAAGAGGAAATCGGACGTCACAGGCTTGGACGAGCTGGACAGGACCATGTACGCCACCTTTTGCAGCGCGGCCAACTCTCTTTCGCAGCTGTACACGCAGGCGCAGAGCCAGCAGAAGCTCATGTTTCAAGCCGGGGAGCGCCATGGAATGGTGAGAATTTGAGTCCACTTTTCTCTTTTTATCGATCCCATTCTGCGCGTGGGGTTTGTCGGACGCTTTGCCTTCGAGAATTCCGTCGAATATTTCGAGCACTATTTGGGTTCTTTATTGCTGAAACTTGACGCTTTCTGGAGGGTTTTGATTGAGGCGATATGAGTGGCTTTTTTGTTGTCCGGTTACCTTTCTTTGTTATATTTCGTGTTTCTGCGTTGTGGGTATTTAGAAATTCTCGACTTCCGACTTACTTGATGGAGCATAAATTGGAGTTGAAGATTGTCGATTGGCTGCAGAGATATTCTCCAATCTGCTAATGGTAGAAGCAATTCATACGGCTTATTCTTGTTACTTGATTAGATGGGGACTTACTTGAAGCTTCAGTTTTTCTGGTTTTTGAGACTGAAATGTCCATAGTGTGCATTTGGAACAATAGTTAGTCTTGCATTCTCCTCTCTCTCTGATAAAGGAAAGAGTTATCTTGTTTTTCCGCATAGGCTCCAGAACTTAAACCGGCTCATTCAAGCTACAGATTTTTGGGATTTTGTGACTTCAAATATAAGTTGGATTAAGTGGCTAATGTTTACTGCATATGGACTCAACTTGCGAGTCACCAGAAAATCGAAATGGCTGGGAAATAGACTAGTCAGAACACATATGGAAACTTGATTCTTTTGCGTTAAGGAAAGCAGTATAGAGAAGAACGTCATTTTATGGGAAAGAAGGTTAACCATCACATGCCAGTGGGATGACAATGAAGACGTTCGCTTGGTTCTGTTTAAGAGATCGCTTTGGATTGATGTTTGCAACGGAAAAGTATGCTTGTTGGTTACTTTTTTCCATTGTATCTCAGACTTATCTGTGTACTTTTCCATCAGGAGAAATTATATGAGTGGATATTAAAACAACACGAGGAAGGGTCAAGGGTTACTGCAGCAGATGTTATTGCTTATTTACAGGTACATCACTACTTAGATTTAGTTTTTTATATTTTTGATTATTTATTTCCCGGTTCTTATTAACTATGTCATTTTGCACCCTACCTTGTTATCTTGAATGAACATCTTTGTCTATTCATGCCACTATATTTGTCGCAGTAGGTTTTCCTTAATGAATGAGAATCTCCTCCTCAACTTTGACATCTAAGTTGGAGTTTTGATTTTCTTAATGTCAGGTGGATCACTGTTGCGTGATGCACACAGAACTAGCAGCTTCATATATTGTTTCTGAAATTCTTAATTTTCCATTAGCATACTGCACAAGATGTTAATTGGAATCCTTTTTCTGCATTCTTTCAAGGCAGTGAGCCAGAATAAACCAAGAATTGGTTATGCAAGCTTTACTCTTTCTGTTCTCCTTGCTGAGAAGTATAAGTTTCACAAGAGATAGTGTCTGGTCAATTCTCTAAGAACCTACATGTTTTATTATGTTGTGAACCTGCTCTCCATAAGTCAGAAACAAACACTAGATGGGCAGCCCTTTGTTCAGTGATCGTTCTCTGCTTCAAAACTTCTTTTGATTTTCTTTTTTAACTTCCATGAGATGGTGAAATATCAAGCAAGAAAGCGTTCTCACAAGAGACTAGCTAATTGTATTCAGGTCTACATGATATGTGAAGAAATTTTATAGCAACAATAACATCTTACAGTTTCCCACATCATGTGTTTTTCGTAACGCAAGAATCTGAGAGTATATCTGAGCTGGTGTAAATGGGAACTCCTTCCCATGCAATTATCTAAAACACAGAGTTGGCATTTGTTAAAATTTGACTGGCTTAGAATGATTAGAGCTTGAGAACTGGATGCAGCATTTTGGGATATCCCAAATTCAAATTTTCAGAATTATGGCAAATACTAGATGTTATCTGCATCATAAGAGAAGATTTTGTGAGGATGCTGGGCCTTCTTCTATAATCAATGGTGACATTGCATATGCATGCTTCGGTAAGTTCAAAGAACAGACTGATTGGCAGATATAGCAGCTTGAATAATAGTCAGGTAATGTAACTCAAAGGGAAAGGTTAAAATTAAATAGATCTTGTTAGTTGTAACGTTTGAGAGTAAGGAAAGGAAGGTCCTACTGTTATACAGAAAAGGTGGTCTCCATTGACAGGCTGCTTGTCTTAACACTCTTTCTAGATGAACCTCACACATTTTTTTCTCCTTTTATGGCCTGAGGATGGACTGTTTCTGTTCATCATCGTGTAGAAGTACCTTTTGTTGATATCGGGGCATCTTCATGTAGTTTATGTATAGGTTACGGTTAAAGAGTTCTGTTATTCATATTGAGGCTTGAGACTGATAGTTTGATGAAAGTTTTGTAGTTGATGCATTCGACCTCATTTTGTGTCAGGTCAGGTCAGGTCACATTTTATTGCTGTTATTTTTCCTTTTTCCTTTCATTCATTGTAAGGCTTCACAGCATGACTTTGAATCATTCATTTTTTCCCTGAAACATGAGCATTTGTTAAGCTAAGATCTCTTACTCATAGCTTTTTCATATATGTAAATGTAGTGTTCAATCTTGAACTTTGTAACTTGTCCGCGTCCATGATATGCTGCATTTTATATGTGACTCCAGGCTTTGTCAAGCTTGCCTATTTTCAAACGCATGTGGGCCTTGTAGGATTTTATGAATCCTGTTGTCAGGATAATCTGTTCCTTTTAAAACCTAGAAATTGGCATCTCCATAAAAGACAAGCAGGAGAAAATGGGTTATCACATTCATTCAAAAATACGATAATGTAGGTCTTCATGAAGCCAAACCAGAAAATCCCTGTTTAGCTTAAGTGTTTAGAGGAGTGGATGCTGGACAAAATTTCCTAATTACTGTTATTAGGCTACAAACTTGTCTATATGGAGACATTTTTGTAGCTTCCCAGGACAGAAAAATGCCAAATGCTTAGTTACCTCGTGTAAGAGGCCTGAGATTGATTTTGTTGGGGAAAAGGATAATCTTGGTATGTAATAGTTTTGCAGTATGCTTATTATTGTTCATGACTTGCAGAAAGAGCTCGATTATGATCTAGAAGAAACATCATCTCCAGAATCTCAGATGTATCAGCACAGTTCTCACCCTCAGATGATGCATTCAGATTCAGGTTCCTTAGTATATGCTGGTGGGCAGACTTCGCCTCGCGGTGCAAGACCTACTCATACTGACCAACACAAGAATTCTAATTTTTTTAATGGTTTGTCCACTCCAGTAAGGAGCAGCCTGCAGCCATTTCAGTTACCTCAATCCGAGTACTTCTTAAGCAATTCTGGCCAGTCAGGAAATGGAGGACGGAGGGCTGGCTCCTTAGACTCATATGGGAATGGTGTTTTTAATGAACTACATGGCCCATCACAAGATCATGATATTGGCAGCAGTGTTAATTCTCTTCAGATCTGCTATTCCCAGCCTCGTGAAAACTGGGAGGCATGTTTTTCTGACTCAAATAGTTCATTCATGGACATTCATGAGGGAAGTGCAGTTCGTGACTCTTACTGAGAGTCCAGTTTCAGATCGTGTTTGAAAATCATGCGATTTTAATTGATGCATGTAATTGGAAAACTATTTCAGCATCTTCTAAATTTCATTCAAGCTGCAACTCGACTGGCATAGTGGTTAACACAACTTGTTTGTCCTGCTATGATTGCAAGATTGAGAAAGAAAAGGTGCATCATCCATCTAGCTGCTCCTCCCTTGATGGTGTTGAGGTGTGAAGTTCTTAATGCAATTTCCTGGCAGCTGCTAATGTGCTTTGGACTGCTCATGTGGGTTCATCTTAGTTGTTTCTATAGTCCAGAGGTCAGCAAGTTCGGGTTGTTTCCAAGATAGAATCTGTTTCTAGGCCTTTTCTTCCTCTAAGGCAACTACATTTGACATGTACATGGTTATGAAGATCACAGCTGTTCTTTTTTACTTACTAATCCAATTCCTACACCTTGGTTGTTAGAAATCTTTGAAAGCGAGGGACTACACGTACTTCTGATTGTTTGCCGTGAAGTGGGTCAATGCTACTTGTCAAAGTTGTTAAGCAAGGACTTAACCATGGAAAATATTTATGCCCATTAAATATTTATCAAAGAAATGCTTGTTTCGTCTGTTTATGAACTGCCAACAAGAGCTCCATGCACCTGGATGAAACAGCAACCATCTGACGGTTGGTTAGATTTAAAGAGAGCGACATGATGGCTGGGAAAATGCGGTGCGCGGTCAATCTGCCGGTCTCGATCTGCCAGGTTAAACCTGCTTTATGACTCGGCGCTCTTGTAGTGGCGCCGGCAGCTGCAGTAAGTATGAAGAAGGCAAGAGTAGACGACGATATCCACTTGAAATCTCTCTCAGGAAGATTTAGGTTCTCAGAATATTAGGCTGTCCGTTCTTTGATAACACCCATTCCTATTTCTCAATGATATCCTAAGATTGGAACAATTGGCTGAATCCGGGGACAGCATTTCTACTTTGACATCTTTTTGGAAAAGCATTTTGGTTCTTGAATAATCAACATCACTTCTGTTCTAACAAAAGCTTTCCTTTTTATGCGAAAAAGACCCCTATAGATAATTATGATCTAATATATCGACAATTCCTTCATATCTCATTCATCACGACAAGGTCTTCTTTTGTGCATCAGACCATCAGTTTAACAAGAACATTTTTTTTTGGAGAGAGATAAGGTCTGATGTTCAATACTGGAGGTGCATCTCTTGGCACAGTTAATTAAGTTATATATTAGTTAGGAACACCAACCTAAAGTTCCAAACTTCCATGCAGCCAAAATCAGCATCTCCAAGAAATATGGGCCAGAAGATACAGATTGGACCCAAACCAGGACCAAAAATTTACAAAGAATTGAGTCTGAATCCAAACTAGCATGGTGAAATGCAGATCCAAGATCTACATACCAATACTTGATCAGCCCTAACAAGAAACGGAAGTAGGGAAAATAAAAGGCAAATAATAGTCTGCGTCAATGAAGTCGATCTGGATCTGAATGAGAAGACACCGAAACTAAAAGACGAAAATCATCAGTTTAGTGCTATCGATCAAGCATGAAGCAGGGGGAACTAGAAGTGGGCAAGAACAAGGAAGATCGAGATGGATCGAAATTTTTGAAGGGCTAATGCTGATCCACTGGAGCAGTCAACGGTAGAATTTCTTGGATCTATTCCATGGACAAAAAAAAGATGTGATCCAAATCTAGATCCAGATTCGGGCAGGTGCAATGGTGCGAATCAAGATTTTTCTTTCAGGTAGAGGCAAGGTCCGTTAGAATCCACTTAAAATTCAGTGGATGGATCTAGACATGTCGCCGATTCCATATTGGCGGGGACGGTGAAAGTCCAGTAATCAATTTGGTTCATTGGAGATTATGTTTTTGGACTGCAAACAATAGATGCGCTACACTCTAGTTGACGGATGTCCCGCTTTTCACTCAAGTTTTGAACTCTGATGATGACGATAAAATGGGAGCAGTTTCGGCCTCTCATTAAATCAAGAAATAAAAATTTAAAATAATAAAATAATAATAATTAAAAAGAAGAAGAAAAGAATGTGAGTGCTATTTGATGGAATAGTTGTGGGTCAGACATGCATATGTCAAAATCCTGCTCACATGGACGGTGTGGGCTTTTTAAAGGGGAGGATCCAACTTTATCAAATCAGTATCCGAAAAGGACTAGGTCCAAATCACATGGGACCCACCCACGTTCTAAATTTGAGAATAGGGAATTCATAAATTTATTTCCAACTTATTATACATGGGAGAACGGTACGTCCCGATCCAACGGGTCCTCTCAATATCCAATAGGGAACCGAATCTTTTTTTTTTTTTTCAAAATTTTCTGTCTTATAAATTTCAAAAATCTTATGCGCCAAATGTTGGCAAAGAATGAGGGAGAAAATCCATATGCTTGGTCACCAACCAAATGATATTTAATTTTTTTTTCATTTTGGTACTAAATCTTTAGAAGTTTTTGTGAACAAAAAGCCTAAAAAAGATGCACACAAATTTCATGGTAATGAAAAGAAATATTAAAAAATTTAAAATATATCAATGTTTGAAGAACCTTTTTATGGCAAAGGTATCCCAAAGATAAACATCTCCACATCAGAAAATTTGTCTGCTCATCAAACACGCCGCTAAAAAAAGCAAGCGTCGTAACTTAGAAAGAGAATTGTGTTTCTTTTTCATCCCATAATCCCATAAGGTCAAAGCTGAGTTTATTACTATCCTGTCGTCGTCAAACCGATATAATGTATCATCGCTTTGAATGTATGTGCTATATATGTATATGTTTCATATAATTTGGGTTGCAATAAAAACCACACCTTCCTAAGTTCTTGTTAAAATTGATTTTAAACAAAATATAAACATTTTACTATGTTTGTAAATACTAATTCAACATAAACCATGTTTTAATTCAAGTTGTTAAAAAAAAACTTGCTTTTCTACTATAAAATTTTTCGACTTTATTCATTTTTTAATGTTTTAAAAACATGTTAAACTCAAAAAATGACCAGCTTAGTGTATGCTTCTCACTAGAACACTGTTAAGATCATACTCTATATTGTTAGATGTATAAAAGAACGTTTTAGCAATCAATTTTGTATGGTTTGGTTTATATATATATATATATATATATATATATATATATATATATTCATTTTTACCTTATCAACTCGATCTGCAACGTATTTAGTTGTTACGATCGTCGTATAAAGGTGAAGGTAGGAATGGACACTCTATTATTTGAATCTGACCGCCCGCCCTTGGTCAAAGGTAGAGCAACCATACTTTAAAAGAACAGGAACAAAGATATTTCTGTTCCAACTTTTTTTAATTAAGAAGAAAAGCAAAGAAAGTCAAAAGAAGAGGAAGAAAGCGGACATAAAATAATTTACTCAACAGTTCCCAATATAATGTCTTTTTTATTATGTATTGTAAAAATCGAAGTAAGAATGTCTCGACGAGCAATTCTCAATAAAGGTGTTGAATTTCTGAAAGTAGGGAAGGCGAGAGCCCTTCGGAAGTATAAAGCAGAAGGCACTTTCACCTAAGTCTGTGTGAGCAGATGGAGTTAGGGGTACACACTAGCTGAGTCGAGCTCCTTATGGCAAGCTTGAGCTCGACTCGACTATATAAAATCGAGCTCAAACTCGACTCATTTAACCCATTTAACTCGTTTAGGTGTCAACTCGTTTAACGTTCAACTCTGTGTAAGCGTTAACTCATGTAGCTCGTTTAACTCATGTAACTTGTGAAATTTTGTTTTTATCCTAAAAGTTAAAACGGTGATTCGGTGAACCGTGGTGCAATATTACATAAAGTACCGGTTTGCAAGTTGGGTCGAGTATAAACGAGTCGAGTTCCTGAAACTCGAACTTGACTCGTTTATCGTTTCGAGTATCTTTGTAAGCTCAAACTCAACTCGTTTATAAACGAGTCGAGCACGAGCCGAGTTTTTTCGTGCGAGTTCGAGTCGAGCCCAAGTTGGCTCGGCTTGTTGTGCAGCCCTAAATGGAGTATTCATCATTCGCTCGGTCGAAGGATGAAGCCCTCTGCCCCTTATTCTCCTTGCTCCCGAGGTTGACAGTCAGATTTATACCTGGTGCGGCTTTAATACTTCATTTAGTATAATGCATCCACTTGTTTCGTACAAAGTATAGTGCCCATGAGAAGCAAATTGACAAATAGCTCGACCAACTAAGCTATGCCTCTCAAAACATTTCGTCTAAGTTATTGAAGGGCTTATAGACAAGTTTATAGAATTGTAAGGCGCAGTTTGGAGAACTTTATACCATACAACTAAGGTGATTTGAAATTTTAGAAGCTGAGATCTTAAATGTTTGAATTCTAACAATAACTCTTAGAAATTTTTTAGTTGAAAAGTATGGGAGTTATTACACCATGTATTCATAAACCTTGCATCCTGAGATCTGCAAAACTCAGGACAAACTCCTTTCACTTTGTATTTGAAGCCAAGGCCTAAAAGAAAACTAAACTTTTGGGATCTCAAAAAATGACGAAATATTGGACAAAGCGTAGCTTTCGTGGATGTATGAAGTGGGAATAGAACATGTAGGGTCGGCGACGAGGACCTTTCATGTGCCCTTTGGCTGGAAGCAGCAAAAGCTTCAGAATCATGGAGGCTTCAACGTAAGCTTTATGAGGAAAGAGAAGAAAAAAATATAAAAACTTTTTAGATTTCCCTCTTGACGGAAACATGAGGTCCTCATCATCCCACACAAAGCTTGAGCTTCACTTCAAAAAGCCAGAGAAAAGGAAGGAGGACCATGTGCTGCACATACCCATAGGACGTTGCATGGTGATGGTACGCATTCTTACCATGATGGGTTGCATTATCATGTAAAACATCACTATCTTCATTGTCACTGTCGTGTGAAATTAACATTGAGCAGCCATTATTGAGAGACATATACCATCATGCATGTGCCCAGGTACATGGTGTAACAATAAAGATCTTAAGTATCTCAACAAGGTAGTAGCATTTTCCTTCCGTCTCCATTGGCTGCCCTTTGCAGTGTTTGGTTTAAAGTGTGTTTGATGACATAAACGTTGCTTTCTTTGGAATACATATTCATGAAACACTAGTTTAGTTTTCAAAAGAAGACAGTGTTTTTGCTACTAAATGTGTTCTTTAAGTTCAAGGTCAAGTTGTCTTAAGATGTATAAGATAGCTGGTCCAGTTAGAGGGATATGAAAAGGTAGGTCTATAGTTCGATTCTTGTTCTTCATGTCTTAAAGTGGGGAGCCATGATGCCTAATTTGAAAAGGGTGCACCATTGTCATTATTGATGCCGATGCAGCTCTGAAGCTTAGAAGAAGAGGGAACAATGGACCTTTAGGCCTCCACAAATAGAAGTTCTAGTTCAAATTGCATGGTTGGAAGTCATTCGGATTCGGGTCGAGGATAACCACCCGAACATATTCGAGTCTTTTCTCACACTATATTTTGAGATTGTGTGTCCTAAAAGCTGTTTGGCATTAGGAACACCATATGAATGTTTCAAGAATTTGTTTTAAAATAGAGACAGATTCATAAAATACTTATTCAACTCAACTAATGTTGAGTTATATTTATAGAACGTTTACATAGTGTTCCGAATGCCAATCGACCCCCTGATGGTAGCATGGCAAACATTTTATAACGAAATAAAATGTTACTCCAAATGTCAGAGAATGCAAGCGGACCCATACATGGATCAGATGGTTGCCATCCGGTTAGGGTGCACGGGACCCAATGAAGGCAGGTGCAGGCTCATGGGGGCAGTTGCATATACAGACCCTTATACAATTTGTTATTATATATTGGTGCCCTTCAGCTATTTACAATATATTTGAATAACAAGGTTTAGTTCCTGTTTGGATGATATACTAAAAAAGCCTGGTTTTATAAAGACTAGTTTTTTAAAAGATTAGGTTTTTAATCGATTCTGAAAGACTGATTTGTGCGTTTGCAATAATAAGATCAAAACACATTTTTTCATGAATTTATTAACTCCCATTAGAAAAGCAAGTTTTGTCAAAAGTGAGTTTTGGCAAAAACTCATTTTTGGTATCATCCAAATGCTTTCGAAACGGCATTTTACAAACAAAATCATATTTTTACCTTCAAAATTTGGTTTTGGGATAATCGTCCAAACGCCCCCTTAGCTTTTCTGATGAGTTGGAAAGCATTCCAATTGTTTTTTTATCTTTTATTTTTATATAATTAAGATTAAAAAATAAATGTATTTTTAGCAAATCTTTTATGGGCATCAATTTGATTTTAATTAATCTGCAATCAATTGGATTCCAATAGCGTGCTTCAAGCCAATGATTAAAGAGTCACCTAGCTTGGTGTCCATGGAATGTTCATTCACATTTATATTCACCAAGGTTTCCAAAAGGAGTATAATGCACTCTAACAAGCCATGATTGATTCATAATGACACCGATATGTATAACCAATAAAATTGATTGACAAGATAAGCTAAGAATATAAAAATATAAAGCCACTGATATTATAATTTTGCTTAATATTATCACGTATATTGTCACTATTATATATATATATATATATATATATATATATATATATATTTATTTATTTATTTATTGTATAAAGCCGCTTTCACGATTTTCACTTATATTTATTTAAAAAGCTAGTAAGCTATTTAAATTTCATCTCTCCACTTTTCTATATAATTTTCAAATTTACAATATAAAACTAGTTCTTTGCGCAACTTTGTAAACACATTTATTTTACTATGGATCCCAGATCAGCAGTGAATTGAGATCACCAAGATTTCAGATCGTGGATTTAAGATCAGACACCCTTCCATTCGACCTTAAATGAACAGCTTTTTACATATAATGTGGACTTAAGATCCACGTTATTAAGATCCTGAGTTGTTTAAATTAATGATCTTATAATGCACCTTTTATTGCAGTTTATATCTCATAAAGCCATCAAACACTACTTTATTTTCTTCTGCACTATTAATATGAATGCAAGCCTTTGCTTAACCCATAAAGCAATCTTTTACTATAGCAATTAATTTTTTACCTTCTTTTGGATTTTTAACATTCTTTTGTTTAAAAAAGGATTTTAATAGCTATCTTAAATTTCGAAAAGCCATTTTTTGGTGCTATAAGCGCCGTTGGGGTTTTTATGCCCTTAGAGTTAATATTTATTTTCTACTAAATTAATTACAAAATCACATCAATAACGTTAGCCTAGAAAGGGCACATTAGCTTCCTTATTTTATCCTGTCACATTATATATATAATTGTAAAAAATAGTCCAATGTCATGGACATTTTTAATTTTATGTTTTCATAAAAGAAGTTAATTGCTTTTATAAAATCTTGTCGTCATCGGTCTTCTTATCAGACGTAGTTTTTTTAATTAACCACATTTACGTTGTTAAATTAAGTTATCATGCACTCACTGTTGGGGAATTATTTATGATCTCTTTCCTAAAGAATGAAGGCCCATCTACTTCTTCCCACATGAACAAAGTGTGTAGGTGGATTAAGTTTTTAGAAGTTAACAAATATAATCTTTTGAATAATTTTTTTTTTTTTGCAATTCGACTTCATTAACTTTAAACGATGCTGGGAATTAATTAGAAGACTCAAATCAATAGAAATTTTATTTCTCAATTCAGTAATTAAAAAGAAACCTGTGTTTCTATTTTTGAAAAAAAAAAAAAACATGTTAAAGGTGAACCTACATATGCCCACTTTAAAAAAGTAAACAAAACAAGAAGCTCTAGACAATTTAATATGCCACCACTGCTTTATGACAAGGAAAAGAATACATCTTACTGAGCTTAGATACAAAGCATTTATAGTAAACTAGCAACTTAGTATAGAATGGAGTGGCTGCGACAATGCCATCATCAATCACAAGGAGCGCAAGTGGTACAAATGACATCTTTGATCACGTAGCTTCTCATCCCTAAGATGTCAATCTGAATTTTAGATGAAAAAACTTTCCAATTTCTAATTTAAGTTCAAATTCACTAGTTATAAACTATTTGAAGTCACAAACTTGGATTGTAACTTTAGATGGTAACATAGTTGGTCGGATTGGCAGCTTTGAAGATCTCATATTGTCAGTTTGATTATGTGGGTAATATGTTCTTAGGTTTTAAGTTTTCATTCACTGAAAACTTTATATGATGTAACTATGTTGATTAAATTTGCATCAAACTCTTTCATATATTTATTTTTGAATGATATATTTGGTTCAACCATAAGGTAGCTATTTATCAAAGCCAAGTGGTTTAAGTTGAATTAGGTCTAATTAATGCAGGTGGATCAATTGTATAGGATTTGTCAAATTTGGTTACATGCAGAATCCATGTGCCATCTCGGGAGGAAGTTGATGGAATGACACGCCTTGTGATTTCTGCAACTTTTCTCTGTCACTTTATTAGGAGTTAAATTTATAAGAGAGAAGTTGGGTTTCATTTTTCTTGAGCTCCTTGAAGAGCCAAGCCTGGTGGTGGTTTCCGCCGGTTGCTGCTAATGTGGTGGTGGTCCGCCTTGTCCCCTTGCTCTTGCGCCCCACCCTGACTATGGTGACAGCTCGCCTTCCTGTAAATTATGGAATAATTGATTCAGTGGTGGTGTCCTCTTCTTCCCCTTTTTCTTTCTTCACTTCCCCAGTTTTCAAGAAAGACCCAAATTTGGCTCCTTCTTCCCCCACATTCTAGAGAGAGAGAGAGAGAGAGAGCAACATCTGAGAAATTTGATGCTGCTAGCAGTGGCAGGAAGTGGGAATCCTTTGTTTCTTTCTCATCTTAGATAGAGGGAAAGAGAGAGTACCAACATCAAATGTGAGAATTGATGCTGTCTGAGATGCTGTGTGCAGTAGATAGGGCGTTCGTATCGTCTGCGACTTTACCATTTTAGAGAGAGAGAGAGAGAGAGAGAGAGAGAGAGATCCCCAACATCAGATGCGAGAAGTGTGATGCTTTTAGCAGTGGAAGGCGGGTTCATCTCCTCGTCGGCCTCTGGCTATTCCAAGGGTCTCGCCTTCCTGCTCTTCGGGATCGGCGGGGAGAGAGATGAGAGATCCATGAGGGTGTCTCCCTGGAGCCACCACTATCAGCTGGTACACAAGGACATCAAACCCGAACCCTCGCTGGCTCCGCGCAAGAACGGCGCCAGGACCCACCGGGGTTGCGCCTCATTCCTCTGCTTCCGCCGCCCCTCAACGGGCATCGATGGTGCTTCGCCTCTCAAGGTCGAGCCCGTTGCTCAGCAGGACGGCCCGTCCGTCTCCCCATCTGGAGGGAACTCCGGCGAAGTCCCCAACGGGATCGGCGGCCCACAGGGCGTGAAGGTCTTTCTCAAGAGCAGTCTGAAGAAGCCATTGGAGGATGGTGATGGCGGCGCTTCTAAGGAGGAGAGGGAGGTGGAGAATGAGAGTTCAGTAGTGGGTACCGCTGTGAAGAGGAAAGTTCAGTGGACAGACGGTTGCGGCCGGGAGCTCACTGAGATCCGGGAATTCGAACCAAGGTGCCGTTCATCTTTCTACCCGGTTGTTTGTTTTCCTTCTCAGTCAGGTTTACTGCTACTGCCTCTCTTTCTCACCGATCTCATTTAGGCGTAAAATGTTTACCTTCTACTTCTTTTTCCTGCTGGGTTTTGCTACAAAAATGGGCTTTTCAAATGGACGGATAGTTTAAAAGGCATGTGATTGGCTTCGAACGCTACAGACATTGCGTATGACTTTATTAATGCGACACAAGAAAAATAGTTGGTTTTGTTAATGGTTTTTTTCATTTTTGCTAGATCGAAGTACTGGTTTTCTGTTGAGTACTCCGTCAGGGTATCATGTTCTTTGTTTTCTTCCAGAGACCATGAGGTTGGATACAGGAGAGGGAATTGCTTTCCTGTTTCCGATGTTTTGCACCTAATTTTGAAAAGATTTTCCTCGCTATCTGTATGTCACCAATAAAATGATAATTCAAAATTTCCAATTACCTTTCTTTTGAGATGAGAAAATCTGATACCTAGAATTAAGGTCGAGAAGTGTCATCAGTCTGGTGAAAGACCAAAAAAATTTCGAAGCGTCTAGCTGCATTTAGAACATGGATGAGCTGCCATGTGGAGTGGAGGTTAATATCACACCTTAGTTTGAATAGAAAATTTTCTGTATTATTTCCTCTCTTTCTTTTGTCATGAGCCATTCGCGGCAGAAGTTCGACCCCATGATCTTCATCTCTTTCGTATCTAGTTCAGGAGATTCTTTTCTTCATAAATTGTCAAAGATACATGGGATTTTCCAATATTTAAATAAGTGGCAGGGGCAAGAATCATGACTAGATTAAGAAAGAGAAAAAGCAAAGCGAGGGAAAGGCTGAATTGTTTTATTTGTTATACTTTATGCTATATCTCATCCATAGTAATTCGTTTCCCATCTACAAGCAGAAAAAGCGATCTTGATTTCTTATGAGTACGGAAACTGTACAATAAGGTGCATTAGCAGCAACTTGTCGGATGGAATACAGTGGTTGTGAATTGCAAGTTGATATGAGCCCCTTCCTACTTTTTTCCTATACGAACTTTTGAGCAGTTTGTGACCATATTAGAATAGGATAATAAAAGGAAATAATTGCAACTTCGGAAGCACACTCATGACATATTTAATTCATGCATTCTTTGGAACCAGTTCTTCCTCTATACAATGAGGAGAAGAACTGGTACGAGCTCAGTTTGCCTTGACTCTTCAGTAAAAGCCATCTTGTTTACTCTTGCCAAAAAATACCATCTGTAAAGCTAAGTACTTTGTCGATGTAGAGGCCTCGTTACCTTGGTAAATTGCAGTCGAGTTGCTTTTTTTTTTTGGTTTTCTGGAATTTGAAACATTTATGCATTGTTTTTTACTCTAAGTGGTTTTTGAGCGTATCATATATGTCAAGGTTGGATATCTTCACAACTGAATTATATATTGACCTTTCATCATGTCATTATGTTATTGCTCTTACTTTTTGAAAGCAATAGCTGCATTGGTTTTGATAGTACAAATGACAGAGTTGTCATGGAAACAACTCATACGCAATGTACGTCAAAGTACCCACATTGGTTTTTTAGTTCTTTTGAAACTTGTGGAATCTGTTTTTCTTGGTTAACAAGCACGGTCATGAACAGGGTAACTCTTCTTTCTGTGGCAAAGTAAAAGAAAAATTTGCAAAAGAAGGTATAGATCGTAGGAGCTGTCCTTACAGCAGTTAGTTGCTTCATGAATTTATGAAATTAAAAACAAAAAAGAAAAAAAAAGGATGCGAAAGGTCAACAGAATTACCTGACCCAAGTATTTTCACCAACAAAAGCCTAACAACCCCAGAAGTTTTTCCACTTAAAACAGCAAGAAAAGCTATTTTACTGTTACATGTACTGATCATCGTCACAAATGTAGGCAACATTCTTCTACTGAATGGAGAGAATTAGGAATAGAGATGTTTATAATAAATTTTATTGTTTGTTACTTAACATTTAAACATCATAACAGTGTTTCCCCTTTCCATATTTCAATCCCTTTTTCCACCCTTTCAATTGTCATATGTTCTTTTTATTCCTTTTTTTCCTAACCTTTTCCGCTTATGTTTTCGCAAGCAAAATAAATACTAATAACATTCTTAATGCTGATCTTTCTCCCAGTCTTTGTAGAGTTGACAGAGAAGCTTATAATATCAAAGTTTCTCCTTGACAAGGTATAATGAACTTTTAAATATATGATGATGGCATCTTACACAAATGGTAATGCAACATCCTAATGGCAGAGGCTAGGATAACTGCACCCATAAAAATTGATATAAGCTACTCGTAAACATGACGTTACAAAGCCAGTATTGGCTTTTTTAAAAGGTTTATTTCAAAATATGGAAATCTTCAATATGGAACCTTGATTTTTCTCCTGTAAATTTCATTTTCAAAAGTATAGTTTCCTTTTCCCTTTGTTCTTCTGAGAATGACCATTGCTTTTCAATGTGCTGCTTATGCACTTGTCAAAATTACTGCTTGACCAATATTTCGTGAAAACTTACAAGCTGAATTTGATGTGAAAGCGAACCAAGTCAACTCCATTTCCTATGTGCTGGACAATGAATAGAGAGGACAAAGGATTAAATACAAAGGACTTAAATAGCATGTATGAAATTTGATCAGCTAATTGGTGGCTGGGACAAAAATCAAATTAAACTATTGAGGTCATCAGGTACTTACTGGAATGACCATTCTTGTTCCATAGGTGTTCACATAATGTTTCAGCTCATCAAAATTGTCAAAAAGCAAAGTCAGTAAAAGGAGGTGGACACTAAGGACTGACTGGGCAAGGTGGAATCCACCTTTAGTCAACATGTAATGGATTTTACGATGCTCAAATTATAAATCAATGCTCCAGTAATTATGCAATGTAGCTTCACGTACTTTAATGCTTTTTTTTACATATAGAATCAACATGTGTCGAAAACATAATAAAAATTTAGGTGTGCCTTTATGATCAATAACGGAATTTGCAATGCTTACCCAGCAAGAAGGTCGACAAATCTCCATCTTCTACAAATTTTGAAGATAAAATGTGAAGCACGTTTACCTCATGCTTGCACTGTTGGGCTGAAAGTTGCTGCCTTTTCCCACATTTCGTGTGCCGTTTGATGCCTTTTCTCTCTTTATGAATCTCTGATGCACTTAACCTTGCTATGATTTCCTTCTCTATGTGAAACTTTTCTGGGCGTAAGTTACCGCTTCTGTTGCAAGTGGTGTACTATATGTGTTTCTAGTCTTAGCATGTCACCATTTCTCAGTTACACTCTCCAAGTATCTGTAATGATTGTAGTTATATGTGTTAGCAAATTTGTCCCCAGTTCAAGTGATAGATCCCTGAAGGTTGACCAGCAAGGAATATTTTGGCAAGGAATGCTGAGGTATGCAGATGGTCAGCCCGACTAGTCTTCATTCGCAATAAGTGGATGTTAGATTGGTTGCTCTCTTCCAATTCCGAGAACTACATCTGTAACTTTCATTTTCACCAAGAGAATGCATGCAAATTGTTCACGAAACAGATGTTATTTTACTTTCATGGCATGTTATCTTCCTTCTTGTAGAAAATCCAATGAACTGTAGACTGTATTGGCAACTTTCAGAATAATATGACAGCAAAATTTCCATGTGATTTTGCATCTGACAGTGGGCTTCATTCTTGAAATTCCAGTGAAGCAGGGGAATCAGGGGATGAAGGAGATGATGAAAACGGCCGAAGTTGCAGTTGTATCATACAGTGAATCCGTCTGAGCTAAAGCTTGGAGTTTTAAGTCAAACCACCATCACTTTCTCTGGTACCGCGATAGATGACCGTTCGAATTCACAAACCAAATCACGTTGATATTTTTGTCACGGCAATCCATCAGATTGACATGGGTAATATCTGGTTGATGGTGCCTTAACAACGTGACTTTTTGGAATGGGAGAGAGAAGGGTGGGTACGTATTTGTACAAGTGTATTTCATCTATTGTCCATTAGTATATTGTCTGATTTCAGTTCTGGATATATCAGTGTGTTCCTCCTTTATTATATCTGTCATTCTCTCTCTCTCTTTCTATACACAGACACAGATGCATGTATGTAGAAAGAAATGTGGTGCTGCAGAACCATGGTAACTTGCTGTGGTAACTGTAAATCCTATTATGTTTCCCTTTTAAGCGTCAGATTTTCCTGAGGTTTACAATGCAAAGAAAGTTTCATGGACACGGGAACTTTATATCAAGCGAGTACCAAGCGAGACAGAATTTTACTACTTTATGCTTTACCACAAAAAAAAAAACCAATTTTTTAGTGCAATTCGTGGTTTGAGGTAGCATGTTCTTGAAGCCTGTTCCTCAAACTAATGAACGAGAAAGCTGATTAGCCACTTTGAAGTGGCTTTCTGCCAATAGTATATTATGGTGCAGGTGATGTTTTCCCAAAAAAATTTCATGTAACTCGCTAAAGTCACTTTTATATCTTTCTCACATTCTCAGCTGTACATTTTTAGTATTTTTAGGTGGGTGAGATAAACTTACTACTTAGCAGCTTTCACTCAATACCTTGTCTTTCTAAGGTGCAGAGTATACTTTAGGGTTCTAACGATGCTTTAGCTATGTTATACTTTTAACTTTTGCATCAAAGAGGTTGAGCATCCTACGAGCCCTTACTTCAAATCTTTGCACCAACCCTTTAAAAAATTCGAAAGAACCTCCTTAAAAAAGTTCAAAATATGCTCTAATGCTAGTTAATGACCAGCTTTTTCATGAGATTTCTTAAGAGAAAGATTAGCTTCTTCATGAGAGTTTGGCAATCTTGTCAGCTAACACTGGTTATGGGAATAAAGGAATAATGGTCAAGCTTAATGAATCGTCAAAAAAGGAAGGTCAAAATTGGATGTGCTGACAACAAATTGAACTTGATTACCTGAATCGACCTCATGGTAGACTGGGAATTGGGTCTCAACTGGATCCGATACTAAAGTTTCACAATGTTACCTGGCTATGGCTGCTAATGCACAAGTTCCGGTCTTCTTTTTCCTAGCTACCAAATCTGATCCCAAACAGGTTTTTGTTCGCATGTAAGTAGCAAACCCGGATCCAGTCCATTTGTAATACGAATATAAACCTGAACTTCTTAATCGAATCTCTCAAATCTCATTTTCCCTGATACCAGCCAGATTTGGTAAACGTCAAACCCGACCCGTTCTCAGCCCCGCGTAGGCTTGCCGCCTCGGGATCCGACCTTCGTTGTGGTGGAAAAATAAAAAATCAACCGTCCGATTAACGCCACGCGTCCTAGATCAACGTCTCGGATGGGAGGCCGGCCGACCGCGGACCCCCGGTGGAGTCTAGTAGCCGTCACGCCGGTCAACGAGCCGCTTTCGCTTTGACTGCTGACTCTCCCTCTAGAACAGGGTGTTGTATTTTCCACGCTACGCTCCTTCCTGGAAGCCGCCGGCTTCTAAGCAACGGCTCGGCTGCTTCCCGTTTCTGGTAATCCATCAATGGCCCCCTGCTTATAAACTCCAACTCCTTCGTCGTTCCCCATTTCATTCACGTCCTCTGGTTCTCTTCGTTTTCGCTTCTCCGTTATTTTGGTGCTTATTTGAAGATTTTTCTCTTAGATTTTCGGCGGTTGAGGAGAATGGATCTGTTGAGATTGAGGGCTCTCCTTCTTCCCCTCACCGTCTTGCTCTTGGCCATCGTGGGGGTTGGCCGTGGCCAGTCTCTTGCCCCAGCACCTGCTCCTGCAACCAACGATGGTATCTCCTCTCCTCCCCTTCTGTTTTTCTTTGTTTTTTTTTTTTTCTTTCTGGTTTGGGCAAGCGAGCATGCATTTATTAATATATGGAGGCATCCCTGGTTTGCAACCTCTTGTTTGGGTTTGCATAGGTTGGTTTGGTTGGTAAGGATGCACTTGAAAATCTTAACATGTGAAATATTTTAGGAAAATTTACGTTTTTTTATAGAAATCTTTATAACATAGCGATGCGTGTCTCATGCATTATTAGAAGAATTACTCGATCCATTATTATAGTTACAGAGGTGCTTGTTGTGTGGGTGCACTGCACATGCTTCCCCTGGTTCACCATCATGTTTGGATTTGTGTATATAAATGATGGTCCACCGTCATGTTAGATCTGTGATCTGTCGAAGGATAGCGGCCGGTAGATGGAGACGATAGAGAATATGGAAATTGAAACTTAACCCCATTAATTGCCAAATTGGTCCATTTTCAAGGTAATGCTTAGTTTATGACAACCAGAGATCTTGTTAGTAGCTTGCAGCCGCTTTAGTACTCCTCTTGTAGATTGATCTTCTGTTTAATTTTTTCTCTAAGTTTGGTTTACCTGTTCATGATTCATTTTAATTTGTTTTTACATAGTCTACCACACGGTGCTTTTTCCTTCTAATTTTGCGTGGTCGACTGCATTCCAAATCCACAGAATTCAAGAGGCGTTCGGGTGCTAGAAATTTCCGGATTTTTTTTTGTCATTCTTATAACTATACATATTTTAAAAAGTGTTAAAGTAATTCTGAAATCTTTTGTGTATTGGTGATATGCAAATTATGCCATCTAAAGATTGCTTTCTTCTAAATCTTGAATCCGAAAACATAAGAATCTCATGATTTAAGGCATTGATAAAGCCTAATGGGGTGTAGTTTTCAACATTTTCTAGAGAATTGCTAGTCAAAGTAATTGTCAAACTTGGAAAGCCAATTAAGTCAACTTTTCATACATGTAATATTCTCAAAAAGATCAAGCCTCTCACAGCAGTAAAACTCGGGTATTGAACCTAAGGGGTCAGCATAAGTAGGTAGGGCCTGGGTCAATAGGCGGCTGGTCTGCAGTTTGAGCTTGATGGAGCCTCTTGTGAGGCAGAGTTCTGCCGTTGTTGGTTGGTAAAAGCTTTAGTTTCTTGAACTTTCACCTTGGAGCTTTACACTGTTAGGGGGGTGATCTTGCATAATGTTTGATCTCAAAAAATGCCTCAGTGGAGTGGAACAATACGCGGTGTTCTGTTTTATGCATCCCATGTCAACAGACTCAAAAACATGCCGAGGAATACAGAAAAGGCACTCTTGAGAAGCAAAAACTAGTCATTAGAGGCGTGAATGGTTTCCCTTGTATGCAACTCTGCGTGCACCTGCTAGCTCCAGGGAGAATGCCCCTGCACATGAACATACTCTTATGTGAGGAAATCTTAGCTGAAGTTTTACACTTCTGGGGAGGTGCCTTAGTTATGAAAGGTTAACGCCCTGATTGGGGTAGTGGGAAGGGTCGTGTTTGGTGCAAGCTGAAGCATGTTGTGCCTTTCGCCTTGGGAATGTATACTGAAAGGGTTTACTGCTGCTCTTCAGAAGGTGCAGGATTGGGTTGTCTTTCAACTTGGTTGCAGCTTTGGAATAAACCACCACTGTCAGGTCTATCATCCCAATAGTAGTTCCTTTGTGATCTAAAAAGTTTAAGAGGCATTCGTTCTCCAGTCTTCTTGAATTCAAAGGCAGAGACTAAGGGAGGGGACCCCATTCCTTGACCAGCATCTTATCTCAAATTCTTCATGTTAGCTTGGAAAAAAAGATGTGCCATTTATATTAATCGATAAAACATATAGCATTTATAATACCAAATTGGCAGATTGAATATGTGATATGTTAAAAATGCATTTAGGCACATTGCATGGGATGCAGTGTACGTTTGGAAATTTAATTGCAACTGAACATGATCGAATTTAAGGACTTGAGACACCTTATAATGTTGCACATGTGGCGTCACACTTACGATCATGAAGCATTTCATCTTGCACCTGGTTTGGCTTCATCAGATATGTATACCCTTTTCACTATGAGGCTTCACAAGGGCATAGCAGTAGTGCAGCCATGTTCAGAATGGCAAGTATATGCCTTTATTCACGAACTGAAAGAAACAACTAGCCAAGCCTCAGATAAGCATTTGCCACCCCAAATCGCGCGCTGTGCAGCGTGCACCTTCCTCCCATAGCTTTCAAGTCTTATCTTGAAGTTACTCCTTCACCAAGAACATAAACCAAATCTTTGTCCGGTTTTTTAACCCAGCTCTGTTATTCCTCATCTTCGTCTGGCACATGAGTTGCCGAGAAGGATCACCATCAATGAAGTCCAGTCTGAGACTTGAAGGAAACCTCTTGCCACATACTTGTCTCCACCATGGCTTAGATTTCTGGCTCTAGTCTCTACACGGTGTTGAGGAAGAAATTGCCAAAATAAGAATACAGAAAAAGGGGAAGGAAAACTTTTTAACATACAAATTTTGCCCTTGATTTGTTTCTTCTTTTTCTTTTTCCTCTCAATTGATTGATATGCTTCATTAATTTTTTTGTATTTTTGTGGCTATTGCAGGTCACGCGATTGATCAAGGGATAGCCTACGTTCTTTTGTTTGTCGCGCTTCTCCTCACATACCTTTTGCATTGATACATCCATGGAGTCATTCATGCAATTTTTTATTTATCATATGTAATTCTTATTGTTTCCAGATTATAGATGGATTTGCCTCTAAATTGTTTGTTGTGACTATATTCTTTTAGAGAATTAATTGATTATCATGCATCTATTGCAGTTTCGTGTAAACCGGTGAGGGGTTGAAAATCCTCCTCCTGAAATCAATGAAAAGTGTTGGT
Source organism: Nymphaea colorata (assembly GCF_008831285.2). NCBI lineage: Eukaryota > Viridiplantae > Streptophyta > Magnoliopsida > Nymphaeales > Nymphaeaceae > Nymphaea > Nymphaea colorata. Next base: position 2,554,361 of record NC_045143.1, read on the forward strand.
GCTCAACGTGGTCCTGCGTTCAAATGAATTGGCAAGACTTTGTCAAATGAAAGTTGGTTAAGACAATCAATTCTTTCATCGAGAAAGGAACACGGCAGCTTTATGTTTGTTTCATTTAGAATTGGAACGCATTAACTTCATACCAGATCTCGAAAGCGAACCATTTCCTAATTAGATTGTGGAATGAAATGAAATAGAAAACCCACTATCAAGACTCCGATATACACATAAATGCGAGTTTTGGATCACTTGGAAAGTGGGGATATGGCAACACATGTTTGTTATTTAGAAAACAATTATTGATAAGAAGTCATCTCGTTACTGTTTCATAAATTTGCTTCAAAGATTAGGACATGTTATATCATATTGAAAATTTGCATCAAAGTTTTAGGGGCAACACAATGACGACCCACTTATCCTATAAGGAAAAAAATAAAACATAATGGTGCATAATTTCTTAAGATGCATAATTTCTTAAGGGGCATGTCGATGACACCTCAAAAGCAAATTTTAAAGCTAAAAAGTGGTTTTGCTTCCAAAACGCTGTTTCAAGTGAGCTTTGCCAAAACCAGTTTTTAGCAAAACCTTTTTTTTTAAAAAAAAAGAGTAAAATAACCGGGCATCGTACCAAGTTATTCCTCAAATATATATATATATATATATATATATATATATATATATATATATATATATATATATATATATATATATATATATATATATATATATATATATATATATATATGTCATATTACTCAAACACACAAACAAGTTCTCAAATACTGATTAAAAAAACAATTTTTTTTAAAAACTAGTTTTCATAAAACCATTTTCTAAATTTATCCTCTAAATGCTAGAACCTTTCAGGCTATGGTTGTTTACCTTGGATTTGAAATGGAAAGTGATCTAACATTACGCTTAAGGATATGAGATCTACTGTTTGTTTAAATTTAAATAGTGGGTCTCCAAACTGTGATTTTAGATTAGCCTTATGTCTAATATATGAGGCTATCAAACATACCTTTTTTAGTGGATCTATTTAACAAAATGGTCATAAGAAAATATTTCCATTAGCCCTTTGTTAAGATATGGATACAAGTATTACGAACCTTTTCCAACAACGGGAATACATTTTGGTGATATAATAATAAAAAAAAACAATTAACTTTGGTATTCCTTTATTTAAGCGCATTGTTTTGGTTGCCACCTGTCATAATTATAGTGTTTACTGTCACAAGTAAAATGTCATAATAAACAGTGAACTTCAGAAAATTTTGTTGTTATCTCTGTCCCGAGATACTTAGTCAAATTAGGAATGAATTATATTAACTAAGATATGAATGCTTTCTAAACATCTTATACGTCCTACAGCCTTCGGTAAGATAGGAAGATTCTCTGGACTTCAAACGTCCTGTATCCCATTGTTAAAGATAAAAAGAAAGAAGACAATTGGTGTTCAGAACAGTCTGGTACCACACCAACTTGCATTTATAGCTGAAAAATAATTGGAGAAGGAAAACACGGCGCTTTCCGCAAGCTGGAATGCCCTCGGTCAAAGGGTTTTATCAACAGAAGGTCTCCCAATGAGCTCTCTCTTTTCAAAGGCTGAAAAAAATGATGAAAGCAGGAAAAGAAGATGGGGCCCTGATTACAAGGATATGATCAAGCTCGTTTCTGGATTTTTCATTGTTGGGGTTTTGAATTTAATCGCATGTTTTCACGGGCAAGAGGAAGTTGTCATAGTTGAGACTTTGTTGGCATCAAGAAATATGGATTCATGAGGTTTAGATTCTTGTTTTTTCTCTTCTGCACATAAATGAGAGGGAAGGCTTTCCTGGGGAAGAGTTTTCCGATTTTATCAGTTCATTTGAGTTCTCTGATATCTAGAATTACCTATTCTGCTGGTTTTCTGCATTGTGACCAGGGGACAAGATTGATGCAAGAAGAAACGATATCTGAAACGGAAGAGCCGCAGAGGAGAAGTTTAGCATTCGAAAATATTACATTTGCAGAGTCGTAGCATTGATCTCGTGTCTTCTCCGTGTACGAGCTTCTGTTTATTTGAAGCTCAGATGCCACCAACAACACCAATCGATAACAACTATAAGAACAACTTAGATTCAAACATCGATTCAGGAGAACGAGAGAGAATAGACACATGGGATCAATTGGACTATAATAGAAAACATCCTGTTCTTTGTACAAATTTGGTGATTGGAGACGACAATCAAGGGGGAAAGCAAAAACCACAAGCTTCAATTCAAACCAGAGAAATCTCTTGGGGGGCCGGCAAACCTTGCGGAAAACGAGCGGCTAAGATTGTCAGGCTCGAATGACGCAGATCCGTGATCAAAATTCTGGGCATAGGTGTAGGGATCATAGGCACCGGATACATGGTTGGAGTGATTGAAAATCCTGCACCTCTCCTTCTTGATCTTCCTCCACAGGACTCTCCATGCCATTATCCTAGAGGATGACGATAGCGACATCGACAGACCGGATGGAAAATGCATGCAGTCGCAGTAAACATCAGTCTGGCTGCCAAGCCGTATAATTTTCCGGTCGTACTGCTCGCTTCTCCGGCCACTTTGGCTCCAGTTCTCGATTCTGGCGCCGGAATATTTCTGCTTGTCTAGAACAGAAGGCCAATCCATAGCAGCCACAGAGAGAGTTTTGGTTGAGGACTTCTGCCGTATATATGGAGGCGGAGACAGGACCATGGAAGGGAAGTGCATTTAATACCATTATGGGGACTTTAGGCCTTTCCATCACCTACTTTTCTACTGAGAGTTACATATATGTCCTAGAGTTTATCTGATGATTTATAAGGAAGTAATATGGTCTTATAAAAATTAGTTTTTCTTGTGAAAATTTTGAAAAATACAATTTGGTAGTAACGATGGAGGTCTGCATGACAATGTTCAGCTGCTGATGGAAATAAAACAAGCACAAATGATACTGTAAGGAAAATGACGATTTCTAATTCCATAATTTGAATGGCTATAAAGTTTCATATCGGGTAAAAAAGAAAGCATCCAATGTTAAAATGCTATAAATTAACTTTTTTATAATTTTCACACTTATACATGTTTAATATATTATACTGTACAACCAGAGAACCAGAGAACCGGAGCTTCCACCCTTCTTCCATCTTCTTAATTTGGGACATAATTTTGGTGCCTTGAGATGATGTTTCTATTATCATTCAACTTGCATATTAATGTTCATCTTTTGCAACACATAAAATTAACAATTGAAGAGCTCGAAATGGAGATTGGCTGCCAATCAGCTCTTGCTCCATTCGTTGTAAGGATATGTTTAATATATTATCCATAAATGTAATTTGCATTACTATGGTACTTATGTGAACTGTTATCCTTTGAAAATAGTTTGAAGGAAAGATTTTACTTGTGACACAGCCCCTACCTTGTTCATAAGAAAAGATATAGAGAAATTTTCTTTCTTAGGCTTACTTTTTTGCTTATAATTAAAAAAGGAAAGGGGACTATCTATTGATATTCTATAATAAAGGTCGAGCATTTCGTGAAAACTATCAAATAAGAGTTGCAAGTGAATTTTGTAAACTTGAAAAATAGAAATCATCAGTTTAATTTTGTCTTTTTTTTACCAATCTACATTCTTAGCGTTTCTTTACTAATAGAAGTCACTCTTTAACACTTTGGTTCTCGATTTTAAAGAAGTCTATGTCAATTCCTCAAGCTTTTGAGCATGATTTCAATAGGGATCCACGTCCATAGAAATAAGAGTTTCGCGACATTTAGATGCAAAAAATATTCAACTGAGCCCAAATCCAATTAGTGATCCATGGTTCGGTTCTTTCACTAAATCCTCTAATCAGAGTTCGGTTCGGGTCAATTGTCAGACGAGATTAATTCATTGGCAGCACCAGAATTCAATCCATCGCCTCCGACACTTGCGGCAGTCAATGCATTATTGGAGGACAGCAGTACTTTTCTTTTTCCATTTTTTTGTAGTTTTCCTCTTGTGGAGGCTGGATCCACTGTTTCTGTTTTGAAAGTCTTAGATCCCTGTCTCTCACGAGCAATCATCAATTTACCTACCAAAGCTTACACATATATATATATATATATATGAATGGTGTTTTTTAGAGTTGCCCAACTATCTAATTAAAACAGTTCAATCAAACATGATGAACAATTAAAAGAAAAAGAAAATAAGAGAAAAAAATTTATATGTATTTTTGTCCTCCAATATTAATTCATACATTTTTTTCTTAACTATCCATCTACTTCCAACGGATGGACTTGGTTAAATGGCTCGGTAACTCTAAAGAGCAAGTATTATATATATATATATATATGAACTGCATTTACAAAAGCAGCTCAATTTAATAATCCAAAAGTTAATGGCTGGAATATAATAGAAAGGTGGTTTTTTTTTTCTTTCTCTTTTTGTTCATTCTAACCAACATTTAAATGTTAAAATAAAATGATTCGACGTTCCAGAATGCATGGCTGCATTCTCTTGGGAAGTTTGGAAGTCAATACCTTTAGAACTAATTATATGCATGGCAGGAGGAAGGCGATAAGCAAAAGAAAAAGAAAAATGCGAAGCATTTTGGTTAGGTTTAAAATAATGTTGGGAGGAGTAGAGAGGGACGCAAGGCCAGCTTACAAAGGCATCTTTTTCAGTTCAATGGAGTGGAAAAAAAATTAGGTCTTCCCAACGGTGGCCACCAAAAGTCAGCATAACAAAGTCGAGACACTCTGTTCAATCAATAAAAGGGGAGCATCTCTCACATTATTCTGCATGGCCCATTCCATTACTATAGACTAAAGCACCCCCCTTTCTCTCTCTCTCTCTCTCTCTCTCTCTATATATATATATATATATATATATATATATATATATATATATATATATATATATATATATATATATATATATATATATATATATATATATATATATATATATATATATATATATATATATATATATATATATATATATATAATAATAATAATAATAATAATAATAATAATAATAATAATCTTAGGATTTCTATAGATGGACTTGAAAAATCCTTCAACCTCTTGTAACATACCAACAGTATTCTTAATCATATAAGCCCAATGCAATGCATCATGTGGTTGCGGGTAGACGAAGGTATATATATATATATATATATATATATATATATATATATATATATATATATATATATATATATATATATATATATATATATAAACAAATCAAATGACTGAGATTATGTTAAAAATATGAAAGCCAAACTGTCTCTTTAAAAGACTGAAATACTTCTCCAAAATGGAAACACTTACTTATTTTAATGGGTATTTTCGTCACTTAAAATAACTTAACTTTAATATTCTCAACATAATCTTTACAATTTGATATCCTTAGAATCAACAATCTAAATGATTTCATAAAATCTGGTATATAAAAGTTCTGATTACAACCTGTTCATATGTCTCGTTAGAAACAATGGATAAAATAGGAACTACCCGTCCACATATTTATAAGTTAGTGTCAATTAAAAATCTATAAAGAATTCAAGTTAGATGGTTTTTTGTTTCGTAAATTCATTAAGTTCCATCTCAACTTTGAGTTTTTATCATTTTTATTATATGTTCCGTATATTTCCTTCATCTATGCACTTAGATTATACAAAATGCTCAAAACTATCACACGACAAATAGTTGAGAATAATAGGTCATTATAAGGTGTCACATTTATTTTCCTCCTTTTAGAATACAACCTATCATTTACTTTATAAAAAAACAAATTTAATATGTAACAACTGGTGAACTATCGATCAAGTTGATTTGATGGTTCATAATCAGTTCATGTAACTGATTAATAGTTTAGAAATGGCCAGTATACAATTATTGAAGAGATAATTTTAACAATTAATAAGCCAATATAATTATTGGAATTCAGTTTACACAATTCTTATATTTACTCATTCCACATATTCCGTTAATCCTTAGGTGTACATGCTTGTACATTGGAAGACAATATTGCCCATAAAAATCATTAAAGGGGGAAGAAGTAAAAGGTCAAATTAGGAGACATTATTCCAACAAATTATATGAAAAAGACAAGGAGGAAAAAGTATCTGTTTCTCAACAGTAGAAGAGGATGAATAGTGAAAAGCTGGTTTAATGCAGCCAAGAGAAGCAAAAATAAATGGAAACACTATTTCAAGGTACGCTTACTATTTCACACTGACTATGTCATTATAGTTAGTGAAAGCTGAAAGTGGTCTGAATGGTTAGTTGCGCCTACTCACATGAAAAATAAAAATAATGGTTTAATTCATTCAGCAAAATTTTAAAAATACAAAGGACTTCTTTTTCGGCCCACCACCCGAGTGAGAGGCCTAAACCCCATCCGTTCCTCTTACCCTTGGGGTTCAAAGCTGCTTTGGGACTTAGGTGAACTTATGATACATCTTTCAACTCGAGAGTAGTACCAGCTACTGGTTGTAGTCCATAAAAGTAGCGCGCCAGAGCATGACAGTGACCACAGGGATTCGAAACCCAATCCCTTTTTTCTATGAGTTGCCTTGCCTCTCAGTTGCGCCATGCCCCTTCGGACACAAAGGACCTCTTTTGGATTTAATGCAAAACAAGTGGGTGCTATCCCAAAAGTCTGCATTGATCTTCCCCTTCTTTTTTGTTGCTGTAGATGAACAGAAGCAAGGAGTCTGGATATGGTTTGACTTAACGCAATATACATCATTTTCCAAGACAGAGATGACACCAACAGGCCATGAGCAAATATGGCCCAACTGTTGGGTCGCTATCTTATCATAAACTCGTTTTACTCTTTTTTCAAAAGAAAGAACTTGAATTCAACTTGAAGTGAAAGCAGACATTAATTTTTGTTCTCATAATTAACGGCAGCTTGAAAATACCATGGCCCAGAAGACATGACTCATTCAAAATCCATACATTGCCAAAAGCAAAAACCTGCCACCTTTCATACCAGTGGGCTTGCAAGTGGGTGAAGAAATTTATCTCAATATCTTGTGTATTGAGGAGAAAAAAATCTGTCTCACCTAATCAGTTCGATTCCCATGAGCGCTAATGCTTTTATATGCAACATTAACTTGATGTAGTTTATGTTTCAAATCTCTCAAGAAACGATTAAGAAGCAAAGTGCACTTGTTGAGCTTCCGTAGGTCGGCTAGATTGCGCATCCTGATAATTTGAGCCACATGTCATCATGATTGGAAAGTGGTATGAATGAATTGAGACCAGGTCACTCAATCTTGTATGTAAATACCAATGAAATGTACATAAACCAAGAACACACATGGCTGTGGTAGTGTTGCAAGTTTGCTTTCAGAGTTCAAGTAGAGACTAGAAAATTGTGGATGTCACTTGTTTACTCAGAATTTTCTCACCACTATGTTTGGATGTTTGTTTCATTCACTGGTAGGAAAATATTAGACTTCCCTTTCAGCTCCTTATTTTCCCGTCATTTTGAACTGAAGCAAACAAGCTACAAGGGTTCCATCCTGGTAAATTCCCTGTTAATAAAGAGGAAAAGGAATGACTTGGTGAAAATTTCTATGGTACAATCACCAAACAAAAGAAAGGTCCATTACTCTTCTCTCGATCTTGGGAATCTATTCTCACCGTACCTTATAACTTTAGAAGTATTATTCTATAGAAAGATACGGAAAGGTTTAAGTTATTAATCATGAGGACCGAATGTGAGTCCATTTAAAACGCCAACCAACAGAGAGGATGTTTTTAATATTTCAATAGAAATTCCAGCGACCTACCGCATTGAATCCAAGTTGAAAAAGAAAAGCATTTATGTACTCATTGAAGGCAAAGACTAAACCAGCAAGGTGTCGTGGTTTTTTTTAGTGTAGATAGCTTGCAATAGCTGGCCCAACTTGGAAAAGGCATGATGAGAGGCTCTCATGTTCTCGATTCTTTTGAAAATGTAGAGAGCATTCTGTGTGAAGCATGAAGTTCATCAACCACCCTACACATTGGCCAACAAGTGCTTCATCCACCTTTTTTTTAAATTCGGGAATGAATGGTTATTTTTTCACCATCCGGAAGAAAGGCTATAGCCCTCGTTCATCCTTTGCCCACAGGGTTTTGCAGAGTATACTTCGAGACCTTTTGTGGTTTAGATGGATAGCGCACTGGGTCATGACAACGACCACAAGTTTCGTAAAACAGCTTTGCCACCCAATGCACTACACACGTTCATGCTAAAACTTACATCCACTTGGTTAAGTTAAAATAATTTTGAGGTGAAGAAGGTCAAGAGTTCAATACTAAGAGAGAGTTGGTTCTGAACATGGTTTGGTATCTATCTAACCGAAACCAAGCTTTAGCTTAAAACACACACACATGCATGGACGCATGCCCCACTGCCACAGCGTGCTCTAACCAGGCGGGTTGGTTTGAAATCTACAGGTAGGAGGTCAGAGAAACGAACTTCTCGTGCGCCATTTGCCTCAATGCATGCCAAAGTAGTAAGGAAACTTTTGATTTTTTGGGTAGGCAGAAGTGGGTGCGCAAAGTTCTCATCTTCTGAAATAGTTCCAACAGGGTTTTGATTCGACGCGTTAAGAACTTGGGGATTTGCCTCATCCTCAGAAAAAGAGGAGAGAGAGAGAGAGACCACTCGAGGTCTCAGAAGGCGAGGGATTTGGAACAGTTTATATTTGCTAAAAATGCTATTCAATTTTGATATTTTATCGTACAAACAAAAACTCTGAAAAAATAAAAAAAATCATAGAAAAGTCTGATCAGACGTCCTATTTTCTTGTTGCAGCGTGATCCTGTTAAAGGTTGCATCACTTGCTAAAAATATTGTGATCCTGCCGGATGGACTCTGCTTGAGCAAATACAGCAGTGAGCGATATCTAAAAAAGATAAAGAGTTGCCATGGCCATGATTAAGAAAATTTCAGTTTTTGTTTTCCAGGAAAGGAGATAAAATAGCACCAACTTCAAACATCATTCTAACTAGAGCCGACAATCTGGGTATGTAATGTTATTGCATTTCATAAATTGTGCTTACAATCTGGGTGTGTAATGTTATTGCATTTCATAAATTGTGCTTACAATCTGGGTGTGTAATGTTATTGCATTTGACAAATTGTGTTTACAAGCTCTTCAGTTAACTTGTATACTCAAAAGAGCAATAATAAAGTAAAATGCACTACACTGATTGGTAGTTGCATATCTTGCTAAAATGTTTTTCCTGTAAAGGTAAATGTTACTGAAAGATCACATTCTTTAACCAGAAGATGGCTTACTTGCAGCATGTTTACAAGCGACTCCTTGCCTTTGGTTTTTCAGTTCATCCCCAGCCACAAGAAAGAAGGCCGTATGCCTAGAGAGGAGAAAGATAGAGGGGTCAGTTGCGACTGCAATTCAAACTCATCAACTTGTGTCTGGGTGGCCAACTCAGTTGAAGCTAGTGGTAGCACCTCACAAGCATGTACTGAGTTGTATCCAGTACCATCTAATGTTACCACCACTGAGCTGTTGCCTACCGACACATGCTACTCAGAACTGACTTGCCCACCACAGCCAAGAAGCCACATGTTTGTAGTGGATCAAACTCAAAAAACTCCAAATTATCAACATTATTTTGCATGCAGTACCAGGGCATTGATAATATTTCATTCAAGTTCTATACCTGAAAAAGTTCATCATTTTCACTTTAGAATCTGGATCTATTTGAGCAACGCTGTCTAATGCTAGTTGCATGTGGTGGAGCCACCTTTCTGCAGCTGCATGTGTCACCGGAAATGGCCGGTGACGGCCAATTAGAGCTGGATGACCTGGAGAAGGTAAAATTATCAAGAAAAATTATTGATAAGATTTGCTAAAATGTGTCTTTTTCTTCAACAAAATGGGCCAAAAGTCCAGTCAGTGGTGACCCGTAAGTGCAGTCATCCATTAATCATTATCGAATATCCATTATGGAGAAGGTTTTCTAAAATGGTGCAAGACACAGACATGTGTCTGCTAATGCGCACATGTATCCACTTGTCTGTATAAGTGCAGCACGATCAATCCTCACAGTAACAAGCAGGTAATTTCGCAAGATACTGTACTATACTTTAATTATGGTTATCTGAACTCAAGGGAATTTCCAAAAAAAATTATAAATATAAAATGTAAAAAGGAAAAATAATACTGAATGAAAAAAAAAAACTTCAAAATAATAAGAGAACTGGCATATAAGTCAAACAAAAGATTTAAAAAATCACAAACCCATGAGTATGGTAGAATATCCAACATAAAATATCATATGCTTTCCTGTTTCTTGGCCTGCATCTACACATCAAGGAATCACCAATATAAATATGTTTATAACCCTATATGTTATATACATGAGAGGGAGAAGGGCAAAAAGCCACTCTTATTCCAACCACTGTAAAAAAGAAAACTACCAAGCGCATAGACAAGGACAGATGATGGTGGTTTGGTTGGGGGCATCAACTCGTGAGGTCATCTCTTTACTGGAGTCAGAATTTTGCTGACGGTGAATCGTATTTGAACACATCCAATGAGCTGACTTGGGAATCTTCTGAGTGGAGCCAGTTCAGCCAGTGTGTCAATAGCCCATGCTTGACCCATTCATAGATGAATCAGATCAGAATCAGCTTGGACTCACCCCACTTGAGCCAAGTGGGTCAGCATTCACTCACCCAATCCAGGATTGCTCTAATCAAACAGAACTGCTTGATTTATGAAGGCTACTTATCGTATTCTGACCTGGTTCGTGTTGAAGAACCAGGTTATTTACAGTACCTAAGCGGAAGGAAATAGGGTTCAGAAAATTTAAGCTTCCTCTCCTTCTCTCCATATTCAATGTTCATGCGGGCCAGGTGACTAATCATCGTGACAATGGACAAACAGAAACCACCGGTCTGCAGTGGAAAAAAAAAGCCCCTTATTTTCCTTGTGCACATTTGTATCATACGGTGCTAAAATTCCTTGTTTATTTTATTATATTCAACTACAAAATTACTGTGAACTGGGAATGAGAATTAGGGTCTCAAGACTCTCAACTTATCATAACCTGTAGATGATTACAGTTGTTATTTGCAGCTTGTGTTCAAGACTTCAAGTTTCTCACCTCTATAGTAGAAAATCACCATACAAATATATGACTCGCCAAGCCAACTCCCTGACCCAGGAGTCGATTCAAGTCTGAGCCATGGATTTACGAACTATAGGTGAACCACATTACCAAGCAAAAAGATAGATCCATGAACCATGTTACCATACAAAAAGATAGATCTCTTACCAGAAAGGTGCAGAAGGGAACATATGTAACATCGGTAAGATAAAACAAGCACACCTTTTCTTTCGGAATATAGTGGAGGGCCTCCCATTCTCTGAACAAAAAACTCATACTGGTTACGGATAGCATCTTCTTTCACAGAATTAGCAAATATGGAATGGAACCACTCCTCATCATCCTCATAAACCCTGGTTAATAAGTACAAAACATGGTTAAGGAGAGCACTTTGAAGTATAACGAGAAGCATAATACCATAGAACATAGAGTAGAGTAAATAAATGATCACAAACTTTTGCTACTTCATTCAGGGAGAAGCAATCCAATTTTTCCCTTCTGAATGAGAAGGGCATACATTTAAGCAAGCACCAAAAAATTGTGTATTATGAAACCAACCATAAGCTCCAGTGAAAGGGACCCTGACCTTTCTTTACCAACTCTACCAATCTCTCACTTTACATGCAATAGGTACTGTTTATAATCTCAACTTGTACCCAATTCACTCTCTGTTTCAAGCACAAATATTTTTTATTCCCCATCAAGCACTGAAAGTTGATGCATCCAAACTCAATAGTGATTCTAGAGTTCTGTAAGCACATATAGGATCCAATCACCATGACAAACATTCAAGACGATCACAATCTTTCCCACCCTATCCCTCTCAAAAGTCAAAAGGTAGCATATATTAAAGCAATATGGAAGGCGTTAAACCCCAGAACGCTAGCAGGAGGAACCATAGCTGGACTGAGTACCTACATAATACAAACTGAAAATGTAGGTTAGGATCCATTAGAGGTTATCTTCAACGGGCATACCAAAACAAACTTAAAATCTATAACTAATGGAAAAGAAAAAACAGTGATTGAGAGGAAAGAGCAGATTTCTGCCACAATATTTGGGTAAGAAATGGAATGCTCGTGCATAGAAGAGATTTAGCACCTATATCATGCCTGAAATGAGTTCCACTCATTTAAATAAGAAACGGAAATTGCCAATCACATCAATCTTATGTTTTTTTCCTGGCCCCCTTCAGAACAATCTCCACTTCTTCCTTCAATCTGTAACCACGGTCTTCTATTGAAAACCAGAATTAATAATCTCCATGTCTTCTGACACTGTATTAATGGTCTAAATATGTCTATAATATGTGCCACATTTTTCTTGGTGAACATAAATGGAAGAACTGTTCAATACCAAGAGTATCAATCAAACATATGACAGCCTTAATAGGTACCTCCCTGAATGCTGAATAATACTTCTCAAGATACAAATTTCTCAACAACTTGCCCAAAGATTACATGAACCAACACAACGCCTCAAGCCACCAGAGGTCCAGAGAGGTAAGCTTGACCAAGGCCATTCAGGAATCAAGTCAACAAGCATATAACAAAACTCTAGGGGATTGGTATTGTGCAAAATTGCCAAATTAAAAATGCATCCCAAAGACCAACAAAAAAATCACATAAATATGTTGAAAGAGATTCCTTCAAGCCTTCGAGAACTAGGTTTTCCCCTAAGGATCATTGGGGGCGTGGTTAATGCCTTTTCAAGAGAGGAAAGCCATCAGCTGTCAAAGATGGAAAACAAAGATCCATTTCTGGAAGTGTTGTAGAGATTATTATATGTATGTAGACTTGACCAGGCCCTGACGGGTGTAACATACATGGCGACGCAGAGGGTTCCGCAAACAATGCGTCCCAAGTACAATTCTCGTGGGAGCTATTCTCTAGACTGCAAACTATGACATACACAACACTCGAGTTAAAAGGTGTACCATATCACCACCCAAGTCCCAAGGTCCCAAAGCAACCCTGAACCCTAACGGCGGGGATCTAGGGGTGGCATCGCCTCTCGCGTACCACCATGTACACTTGACCAGAATGTAGCCAAGTTCAATCCTGAGTTAAAATATCCCATATACCTAAAATTGCCCTTGCAAAGGATTAAGTATATATTTTCTTTCTTTTCCAGTATATCAAGCATTGACGGTTTACAATAACTCACAAAGTACTCTATAGCTCGATAATCAATTCAGTATAAACTATAGCAAGTTCTTTTGAATTGAACAATCGATACCATATCTACGGCGGATTTATCCTTTTGACCTGAAGCAAAAGAAAGTACACGGTGGGAGAGGAACCATTTCCCTTTTCCAGTTCTAAAGTTTACCTACCTGTTAAACAAGTCATACGATAGAATCCATTATTCGAACGAGTCTGCCTTCTCTCAAAAGAACGAAATTGTGATAAGTTAGAACACTGCACATGAATCCAAGGACAACCCACATTATCCCATACTTCTCAGTGGCGGGAGGACCCAAATGACCGCCAACAGATAGACGCTGAGAAAAAGAACTGAACAATCAAAACCATAAGGAAGAATGATGAGAATTAAAAAAAAAAAACACGCAAGAGAGCGCCTCAATGGTACATGTAGGCAAGCATCATGGTGTACGAAAGATTGCGCCCATTATTTAAACTTTAGCAGAAGGCAAAAAAAAATGGTCGATGGGGCACTCAATGAGAGCGACAAAGAAGGCAGAGAGAGAGAGAGAAGACCTATTATAGAAGTTGGTGGAGAGGTCAATGAAAGGTTGGATGCCTCCGAGCGCCTCGAACAGGTTGGTCTCGTCGATGGCGAATGCGTCGCTCGGGTGGACGCCACTCCATTCGGACGCCTTCTGCTGCAACGACTGCATCTCTCTCTCTCGCTCGCGGTAGCGTCAGGCGACTCAGGCGTCCGTTGAAGCACCAGGCTCCTTTTGTGGAAGGAGGGAAGTCAAATCCCGTCCTGTTGATGGGTCCACGCGCGTCTACAGGTCAATTAGCTGGGCTACAAAACATCCAGCTTTTTGGCCTTGTTGTGCCGTGCTAAAGATATTTTGTAAGAAGAAATAGTTCCATTTTTCAGTAAATCTGTGATTTTGGGAGAACCAGATCATTAGCATTGACTTGCTCATTGATATCATAGCCACATAAATTATACCAATGTTATGCCTAGACAGATAGCTTTTGCTTTTTCTGCATATGGTATTCCTTTTCCTCTCTCTTTATCGCGCTCTCTCTCTCTCTCTCTCTTCTCTTCACTTTGGCAACACAATGTCGACATCCTATGTAAGTTTGGGTGGCGTTTATATCCTAACATAGCAAAAGAATATGGGTAGGGGTGGAGTGATAATTTTTAGTTACAAGGACTAAACTATTAGTTTCAAAATTTAAAAGGAAAAGAAATAAACTTTTTCAAATTTTTTAGGTATGTTAACCTAAAATTTTTAACTTTACATATAAATTTCTAAATTTTTAAAAATCTGCCCTGGAAACAAGGCCCCTGCCTCCCCATGCCTCCGCTCCTTAACGCCCTGTTTGGTAGGAAGGAAAGGGAGGGATTGAGCAATCCCTCTCGTGTTTGGTTGGCTAATTAAAAAGGAGGGAAAGAGAGAAAGTTTGTTTGGATGGAAGGGAACTGAAAGGAAAAAAAAGGAAAAGAAATGATTGTGTAGTGTAAATCCAATCCCTTCCAAATCGGACGGATTGGGAGGGAAAGGAAAGGGACTCTCTGCCTCCCAACCTTTTGACTATTGAGGGTATTATTATAAATTGTATCGTTTCCTTTTCATTCCATTCACTTTTATGCAAACAAGCTTTTATAATCACTTCTTTCCATTCCATTCCCTTCCCTTTCCTTTCCTTTCCCTCCATCCCTTTCCCTCCAACCAAAAATATTGAGACGTCAACACACACACACACATATTGATATTGCAGGCCACAATATCCAAGTACAGTGGTGGTAGAGCGACCTTGGCTATGTTCAGCAGCTCAACAAGCTTGGTAAGAGCAAGAAGGATGACACGGAGCGTCCTTATCCAATTCACGGTCGACATGTACAAGCAAAAAGTTCCTTCTCATCCATCTTTCTTGGGTTTCAATTCGATCGTTTGCAATAAACGTATCGAAGGTTATTTGATGGATTCAAGCCACCGATTGTGAATATCATGGACTAATTTAATAGAAGATATGCGTGATAGACTGATGTTTTATGTCAATGCAAACCTTTAAAGAAAATGAAAATTTAATGGTCAAATTGCACTGGGATTAAGGCAATGGAGATTTTAAGTTTTAAGTCCTTTACTCAGCTCTAAATAGAC
This sequence comes from Nymphaea colorata, assembly GCF_008831285.2. Taxonomy (NCBI): domain Eukaryota; kingdom Viridiplantae; phylum Streptophyta; class Magnoliopsida; order Nymphaeales; family Nymphaeaceae; genus Nymphaea; species Nymphaea colorata. The sequence goes on from NC_045143.1 coordinate 2,569,805, forward strand.
AATAAAAGCGCATCCAACAGATTGGGTCGAACAAAGAGTTCTTTATACTACATGTTTTTTAAGAGTCTAATATAAGTGTCTAAGAATCATAATTGCCTTGGACTGCAGAGTGTTATCCAACTAGAGAAAGAAGCAGATGAAGAGTGGAGAGCAACGTATTGGTTTAGCCTGCAATTTTGCAGCACCGGAGAAAAGCTTTTGTACCTGCAAGCTACATGTTGCTGCATCTAAAAAAGTGAAGGAAACGATTTAAAAGTGTTAATTTCAAGACGAAAATACAATTCAAAATGAAACAAAACCAGAAAGTAGTAGTAGTGAACATGGGGTCAAGCAAGTACAACCTAATAGGAAATGGTATAAATGAATACACATCCAGATCCTTACCTAAAAGCCAATAATTTGTTTGGTTTTGGATGCTTGGAGATTAGAAGTTATTTTAGCTTAGATTCATACTTGGATATAGAGCTGCACACAGATCGAAATTTGATAATTGATTAGATTTTGTTTCTTTCCCAAATGTGGCTGATCCATTTTAAACCCAGATTCCAGCCCATAATCAGAAAAAATGACTTCTGTTGATGTCCATACTGAGTCAGTTTGTCAATCGAGCTACTAATAACTAAGAACTGCTCTCTCAGTTGTCCATGGTCGGAGCTGGTGGTGGTTATTCATACAAAATCAAAGGGGAAGATTCTACACTAACAAATTCCGGAATGCAAAAACAGAAGTTTCAGAGATTCATTGGCTGTGTGCTGTACATGAACTGTCAAAAACTTCACGCACGATAGGTATTGAAACATGTGGCGTAGGGGAATGGGGTTGCATTGCTAATGCCATCTATGACATGAAGGTTCTTGAACAGCAAGTGCTCCCCATAGTGTGCCAAGGGCTTGATATATTTGATCTAGCAAATATAAGGCTTGCGAGAAGAACCAAAAGAGAGAGAATAATATGCAAGAAAGCATGGAAGTTGGAGTCTCGTTCGCACAATCAGCAGAAGATTCTATATTAAAATGCAGGCCAGCTGCTACCGCTATCTTAAGGTTCACCATTACAGTGCAATTGTATGAATCCAAATAACCAGTATCAGGGCTTATTCAGGTTTGAGTTATTCTAGTTGAGACTACCAAGTTGACTGAAGTAACATAAAAGGTAAAAACTCAGATCAGCTTGGCAAGGTTGGTTATCTAGGTACATTTCTGGCTATGGTACCTAAGACAGCCTGAACCAGTTCAAACCCTGTAAATAGCAAAAGAAGCTACCTAATATTCATTATGCATTGTACTCCACCAAGCAGAGGGCCCATTATACTCCAACATGGGGCTTCACCTTATCTTCTCAATCAACCAATAGCCATCTTTCTGAGCATGCAGTGAATAGATGCGCCATTACAAGGACAATGATCAACCGAGTCAACCCCATAAGCATGGTCATTCAGTTCTAGTAAAAAAAAGGACTTATCTACAAGACCAATATGACTATAAGCTATCAGAACCTAAAGTTGAAGCATGCCATGTCATGGTTCCATGAATAGTTGGATATGGCTACACGAAGTAGAGCAACATAAGTTTTAAGGTCATGGCTAGATGGCAGGCTTAATATCCTTTAGTTGAAATATGTCGATAGCAAGACAACTTGACATGGAAGCAATGGAATGAGTTATTGATAGGCGACGAAAAGAGCACCCCAAGGAACAACTGCAATAAGGGATAAAGGACATAGGCTTATTAACAAATTCAAACATGTAAAAAAAGGAAAGGAAGCTTTTCTCTGCTCACTCAAAAGAAAAGATAAAAAGGACATACAAATGCATGCAACAGAAGAGGCAAAACTGTGCTGTATTTCAGATAATCTTTGCTATATGCTAATATAAACTGCCAATTATGAACTGCAACTTCTAAAATAAACAATTACTATTTATCAAATATATAAGTAATATTGCACAAAGCCACAAACCATAAGCCTTTCCAAAGCCAATTGTTTCATAAGCCTTTCCCAGGCCGGCCTCTAATTTTTAACGGGCTATCAGCTGTCTTGCTTTAGTGGCAAATTTGGGAGATGCAGGATGAATGCTTGCCTAAGATGGCACAGACTTAGCCTAAACACCTTTCACAGACTGCATTTAGATATTCACTCTGCCATCCTGATTACTTGGAAAGACCTAAATGCTTCCTGTCCTCTGTCCAAATGCCGAGTGCATCATCTGTCAATGCCTGATGTGTCTTCTGTTACCTTGATCAGTTTGTCATCAGTTCTCACTTGAATGAATTTCCCTTTCTATTAAACGAAAAACAACATTGGCTAACTATCGGCGAGCTAGATTACATAAGCAGAGATTAATATAGTTAAATATGAATATAGTTGAACATAACCAAGTGTTGAAGGGTATACAACACCAGCATCCATGTGAAAGGTAGCAAGACAGAGTGTAATGAAAAGTTTTAAAGTAGCCTTGATGCGTACTTTAAGGTAGCCCCCTAACCCACCAAACACAGTGTTTTGATGCTCAGCTGATGGAAAACCTTCTAGTCTCCAGAAGATTACCACATTTTGGCCAACACCAGTCAGAGACTTGACGAACGAAAAAACTACTTTATGGTTATAGTCTGATCAACGCAATAATCACTGATGCTGCCTTTAGAACTAGTGGTATGTTGAGCTGGCTAGCTTGCTCGTTTCACAAGGCCGAAGGATTCCAAAGCTTTGTAAAAACGACATGTAATTTGAGACAACTACCAAGCAGAGAGCTCGGGCAGTGATTTCTCTCTTAGTCATTTCGTCAAATGACTCATGGACATAAGCAGGAACTTCTTTGAGAGCAGCAGATGAGCACATTAGAGGCAGCAGAGTTGACACATTGACGCTTGCAGGGAAATGGAAGCCAAACACAACAAATTGATTCATATTAAAGCTTAATGGGAAAAAAAAGTTCCAGGACATGCACAAAATAAACACCTCCGGAAGACATTCACAACAGACCACCCAACTACAAAAGTTGCCAAAAATGGTTGTGATGAAGAAAAAACAAAAAATGAAGTCGAAAATTGCCTGTCCTAGTCTTCATTACGTTCAAGGAGGAGGTAGTAGACTGAAAAAGAGAAACACCCATGTTTTGCATCTCAAGCGGAACAGAAGATTCTCATTATTCATGGTTCTTCAGGAAACTCAAGATAACAGAAGACACAGAAAAATCATAAGAAATCTGACTCCGGCAATTCGGAAATATCTCGTCTTATACGTCCCCTCCCGACGATTGCTGCCCACCAGACTCCAATTCTTTGGAGTATTCAGCCATGGCTCGCTCCATGTTCTGTGCCCGTCTCTCTAGAGCAACCATGTAAAATCCTAAAAACGCACAGTTCCGCATACCAAAATCAGATGATGGTTGGAGAAAGGTTGTGGCGAACTCATCCGGTCATGAATGAACAGCAAAACTGAGAAACGCAGGAAAACTGCAATCGACAGGGGAAAGGCAAGTCATAAAGGGAAGTACCTACTGCGCTCCCAAGGGCACAGAACCAGAGGATCCTCGAGGACCATTTGTCACCAACGAGTCCTCTTGACCCCAACATCGTCCTGCAAACCGAGAACTACGTTCAGAGCAGGGTGACTGGTCTCCGTCCTTCCCGCGGTAGAAGTGCTTCTCGGCGCGCCTTGATATGAAGGCTCTTTTGCGTATGATTTTGGGATTTTGATCCTTCTTAGCAAACCGGTGTTTAATGATCTTAAATTTGAGCTTCTTTTACCAATTAAATTTGATTTTCATGGCGAAACTCTTCTTTTCAATTTAATTACAAGAACAGGAATCATTGTTGAACCCTCAGAAAAAGCATCAATCGAGCAAATAGAACTGAAAAATTAAAATGGAAAAGACAAAAAGTCTTTGATTCTTTTGTTAATGGAAAATTATGAAATATTTAATGAAGAACTTCTTATTTAGAAGCATTAAAAATTACGAAAATTGAAAAGAAAGGGCATCCCACGGAGCCAAAGGAGCGAAGCGAAGCAGGTCATATGGCCTTTGACCCGTTTCTGTGATACCTCGATCTCAACCGTTCGATTGGAGACACTTGCCCCCGCTTAGCAAAATTCTCGTACTTGATCGACTTCATTCATTCGTCTGCCGCCGGCGTTCCTTAATCCGTCGCAGGTGTTTCCCGTTACCCGTCGGTCACTCGGTCGCGCACTGTCCATCTCTCTCTCTCTCTCTAGATGTTTTCTCCGCCATTGCTAGGGTTTTTGCCGGAGGCACGAGCTCTGGAGAGCTTAACGAGGGATTGTAGTCGTTTCTGAGGTAATACCTAGGGTTTTTAAGAGGAGTTAGGGTTCGTGAGATTGCTTTTCTGTTCAGTCGGCAGGTCTGTGCGATGGCCGCGGTCGATGCGGATCCGTTTCAGAAGGCGATCGATCACCTGGAGGCGGAGAGGGCGATCCTCACGAACTTCACCAACTTCTGGAAAGACCTTTCCAGCCACATCTCCTCCCTCGAGCAGACCCTCCGGCAGAAGTCCGAAACCCTGGAGTCGAAGCTCCAGTCCCTCGACTCCACCACCAAGGAGGCCCTGGAGTCTCTCGCCACCAGGGAGGAGTCGCTCCCGTCAAAGGAGTTGGCCGCATCCGAGCGCGTTGAGCGGCTGAAGCAGGCGGCACTCGCACAGATCGAGGAGCATTCCGGCGCCCTGCCGAAGGGTGCCGACGTTGCGACGAGCCTTAGGTTTTTGTGTCTTAAGATGGACGCCGATGGGCTGTGGAGGTTTCTGATCGCGAGGAGGAAGGAGCTGGCAACCATCCGGGCGGAGCTCGAGCCGGCGGTGGCGGACGCCGTGGATCCGGCGTCCCTAGTTTTACAGGCACTCGAGGATTTCGTATTCAGACGGGCTGATAAGGTCGGCCTCTCCGACCAGCGCTGGGCTTGCGGGATGCTTCTCAGGGCGCTATCGGCGGACGAGGGAGTGGCTGCGAGCGTGAAGGAGCGAGCGATGGTGCTTGCCGAAGCTTGGAAGGAAAAGATCCACGGGAGCGGGGAAGGCGGCCTGGCTTCGAATGCAGCTGAAGTGCAGATGTTTTTGCAGCTGCTGGTGACATACAAGCTGGTGGAGAAGTTTGAGATGGATTATCTGAAGAAGTTCGTTGTGGCATTTGCTTCTCGAAGAGACATGCCGAAGCTTGCAGTCTCGTTAGGGTTTAATGAGAAGATGGGAGGTGTGTTCTTCTGCAACTCCCCTCTTTGTCTTTTCATTATTATGTCATTTTTATTTCAATTCAGTAAGATGATGGTTACTGTCGCACTTTTCAACCACGCAAAATTTATCTGCAAGCCTCTTACCTGTGGGTTGGACCAATGGTCGTCCCAATCAGGCCATTTCTGGTTAGAATTTCATTTTGAAGCAATGCTTGTAAGTGGCAGCCAAACAACTTAGATTTTCTCTTCATTTGAATTCCATTGCTTCTATAGTTCCACCAGTTTTGGAGGTCAATGCTCTTCACAGTGCTTAGTAATCCTTCTGGTCGCAGTCTTATTATAATGCTTAGATAATAAGTTCTTAACTGATTTCTTATTTAACATTCATAAGAATTGCTTTATATATATAGTATGTAGTGTCCTCTATTTATCTATATCCGTCCGTTGTGATTCATAGCTGATTCGACAAGTCTTTTGTTGCTGCTTTGTTTTCCAATAAATGGCAATTTCTGGTTTTTGTTTCCCGCGAATCTCTTCTTGCAACTCGGTGAAAGGTGTTGCTTATGCATCATGAACTAAGAAGCCTCCAAATATATTTTGCCACCTTCTGGTGCTTGCTTATTGGACCTTTAGTGTGGGTAACTGTAATATAGATAACATACATAGATGTTTTTCAAAACCCTATGTCTGTATATGTATCCATGGAGGCAATAATTTTTCATGTACTATTTTTTTGCTTTACAACCTGAAAATTTATGTCATAGAATTTTCATTGATAAAGGGTCTTGCTTGGAATATGGTTTGAATTTTTTGTGTCTTCATAACAAAATCTGAATGTCCTTTTAAATTTGATGTTTCTTCCATAAACATGTGAACTGGCACCTCTTCTTATAGTGATTATTGACTTCTCCATGCCTGGTAGCTTGACCTTTTTTCCCTTGATTTCTGCAGAAATAATTGAAGAATTGATAGGCAACGGCAAGGAGGTGGATGCAGTATATTTTATTTATGAATCCGGATTACCTAGTCAGTTCCCTCCAGTACCACTTCTTAAGGCCTATCTCAAGAATGCGAAGAAAAATGCAAATGGTGGGACAAAGAGTGGATCTACTGTAAGTAGACATGCAACTCAAGATTTTCTGAAAATATTTTTCAGTCACTTCATTTTATGCCTTCTTATCAGTGTCTTCTCATTTGATTTTGTGGATTTTTCCCTTGCCTATTAATGTAATGACAGCTGGAACTTGATATTGATCTGTGAGAATGTGTGTTTCATGTATATTTTATGGATACATGCATTTGTACAGCTTAAGTTTTCCGAAAAATCTTTTAAATTCAGAATGCTTATCCGGTTATCCATGTCTCCTTGCTGAGTTCCTTTCTTTCGACTTCTGGTAGCAATATGGGATCTATGAACTAACAACCCTCCATTGGTAGGAACTAGGAAGTTACAACTCGAGTTATCAGACCTTAATGTCAAAATGACCCTTACGCTGATCATGGCCATATTTATGGACCTAGGTATTCCGGTTTATTTTAAAGTTTTAAGAAGAAACTGCAACACTAAAAAAAGAGTACGTTTGTTTTCTCAAGAACCAGAGTTGTGCTGTCTCAGCCTGTCATTTTGGTTGGCAGATTCTGTATCACTCCTCTAAACAGTGTCGAATTACAGAAACAGTATGCAAAGACCGTTTGCAACCCACTGTTGCTCTACGCTGCTTGTGATAAGAATCACAAGGGCATGTGACAATTGAGGAATCAGAGACTAAAGAATGTATGCCCTTCAAGAGTTCCACCGTTTGTTGACATGAACTTCCACAACAATTATCATGGGGTGCTTGCTAAAAGTAGCGAATAGCATAAAAAAGATACATCATTACATGTTTTTACATGATTGTCAATTATATTTCCTTCAATTTGAGAAGCCATATTGGGTATTATTAGTCTGCTTTTAACAATGTGTGCTCTATATGTGGTGTTCCATGAAATCTGATCCAGTCTGCTACATTGAGAGCTTCTATTCCTAATTTTCAGCTAGTAAGTAGTAATGTGATGGGCCCATTGCAATTAAAAACCTGTTTGGGCACTGGATGAAAACCTAATACCTAGGCTGTCAAATCTTCAAACCAAAAGAAAAAAACATATTATTTTATATTTTTAAGTTTTTAACCCTAAAAATTTGAATGCTTTCCTTTTTTGTATCTTCTAGTACATTGCTTGAAAGTGGAGATTTTTTCATATTGACTATATTCATATTGTTTTTTTCTTCATTTTATCTTTTCCCCCTTTTGTCTGTTCAATACACCCCCTAGGCTTTTTTCATGAGGTCTGGTACCTATGCCTGCCTACTGCTTTCAACTACACAGGCCTTCTCCCGCACCAACTTTGCAGTTAGTTGTATGGATTTTGAAGCCATCTCACACAGGTGCAGAGCATGGGTACAGCATTTTTCGAGAAAGAGAAGAAAAGAACTTGGTGAAGCAAGTAGTAAACAATAAATTAACCTACCCGTAATGAAATCAAGTCTAATCAAACCTTATGAACTTTTGTGTGTGAGTGCATAACATATTATATAATAAAACATGTTATATATGTATTAAAATCACGTAAACAGGTGAAAAGCAGACAAACAGGGAAAGAAGCTGAACAATGTCGTACAATTACATGACACATTCATCAGTTAAACATTAATATGACTCTCGAAGTCGTGCGGTAGTAATACCAAATCAAGTACAATGAGTAGTGGGGTAATGATCTAAACCTTGGAAATCTTAATACCATAACTTGCACATCATCTAACCATTATCCTACTGAAATAATCCTTCCTAAGAAGTTCCATCTTCTGGCAACTCCACCCAGAAGATAATGGGTTACTCCTACAACACATCCTCGTATAATGCTCATTTGGAATCCATAAACTATCTCAACCAGTGGTCAGAATTTTTTTTAATATATTCTTGAATTCATTCAAGATGAATACAAAACTCAAATTTGTACAAGCTGATTATTTAACCCAATTACACTCAACCAGTAGTATGCTTAGAGTCCTCTTCTTCCCCATACTATGTGGAACTCAGTGCTTATCTATATTTTTGGACATACTTCGGTATTGTGAAAATTTCTCGTTACACAGATCTCCTAAAGAGGTGTCGACCTGCATTGATGTATCATGGGTGCTCGTGTGATGCTTGCATGAAAGACATGGTTAATGGAAGTCCAGTCAACCACATTGAAAAGGAGTACTTTGTCATACATTTGCTGTTTCACATTTTCAATCATATGGTTTTTTCTTTTTTTTTTTTCATTTTTCGGTCGGTTGCTTGATTGTGAATTTGTGTTAAGTTATGATTGTGATATCTCACTTTTGTTGGTTGTCTAATTTCACATTGACATTTAGTTTGTATGATAGGATTGCCTCATTGTTGGTTTGAGCTTTTATTTTAGTTATGTTGTGTTTAATTGTGATATATTTTCATCCTTGTTGACATTTTTTTTGTACAACTGCTCAAGTGTTCTAAAAAATGCTGCATCTGGACCATCACCCTCACTTGGGCCTTCTAGATCCCGAATTTCCCAATATTGTGGATTTTCTTGCAAGTGGGGTTACTAATGCTACTAATTTGGTCAGACAATCATATGACCTCTATCACATACCATTTTGAGTGCCACCCACATCAGTGTGATGTGGGTGCGGATTCTTGTACTGCAAGTCCTCACCGGAAAAGGTAAGCTAAAGGAGGAGGAGGGTAGACGAAGGGTTGAAAAAAAAGGAAAAACAGTAAAAGGAAGAAGAAGAATTACCCTGTGGAAATAGAGGCATGGTTGAATGAGGTTAAAAGCTAGGATTTTATGCTGCTTATATATATTTTTTGTTTTAAACCTTCTTTTGTTATAAATTTTGAATAAAAAAATAATTGCAAAGTTCTATTTTATTACAATAAGAGGCTTATTTTACAGTTTAAAACAATATTCTCTTTACTTTTAACTTTTTTATTATATATATATATATATATATATATCTTGCATGCAAATTTTTTTTAGAAGTGCCTGACCCCCATCCAGACCCTGTATTCATGTGACATAATATACAACTATGAGACTTATAGAAATCTTTAAAGTAGAAGGCAGCTGAACTGGAAGCTCATTCTTGGGACGATCTCCTTCTCCTGGACATGTTTGAACCAGCTGTCTGGAAAGTCTGATCTATGCCGCCTTTTTTTTTCCCTTGAGGGCTCAAGCTTAAGTTGTTTTGCAGACAAGGATCTGCAAAAAGCAGCTGACAAATTAATTTGTGTAGTTGCTGTCAGAAATATCTTCAGCTAAGAATCTTGAACATGAAATGCATATTGCACAAATACTGACGAACCAAGTCAAAGCAAGAGCTTCATAACCTCTCTTTTAGTGATGCATGTGATACTCACAAACCATGCTGACAGGAGTTAACAAAAAACGTGAGTACTTCATAAACAAGAAGCTGATTACACACACACACACACACACAAACAATCTCTGGACTGTCAGATAAAGACCCAAGCGCATTCGTATTCTGGGTTATACTGGTGATTTAGTAGTGGTTGAGGACTTGATTTCTTTGAACAATGTATACTGTATAGATAGCCAACGCAAGGTTCTGGGTCTGAGAAAGCCGAAATTGTACTAGCAACATCCATTTGCTTATATGTGGCATTATCTTCCACAGCTGCCTTAGTGTTCTATTGGAACATATTTTAGCATTTCTTTATACAGCTTCACATGTCTTAAATAAGGATCTTCTTCTGCTGTTTAGGATGATGGCAACCTGTCAGAGCTCAATGCTCTTAAAGCCTTGATCAGGTGTATTGAGGACCACAAGTTGGAAGCTGAATTCTCCCCTGAAAGCCTGAAAAAGCGTGTTAGTCAACTGGAAAAGGCCAAGCTGGACAAAAAGAAGTTTACTGGCCCTCCTAAGTCACAGAACAAGAGAAGCCGGGCTAGTGGTGGCAGTGTAGGCTCTGCTTCCTTCCCACCTGCCAAAGCTGGAAGGCATGCCAATGCATATCCATCATCAATGTGGAGGGATCGAAATATACCAGCCCACCATTATCCTGCTGCTCCTTTCCCTCCATCATACAGTGCTTATGATTACCCATACCTGACAGAGACATCCAGTGTTGGCAGCCGTAGTCCAGCAGCAATGTCTCAAAGCCACTACTCTTATGTTCCGGAAGATGTGGCAACCACCCGTGCTGCTGCTGCTGCTGCAGCTGTTGCCGCTGCCGCCGCCGCTGCTGCTGCTACACCATCTTACACTTCTGCTACTGCTAACTACAGTGGCTATGGCTATGGATCTGGTCTCTCTCCATATCAAGGTTCTACATATCCGCACTAAGTTTTCCACTCTGGTAGCATGATCTGTCGATAGGTTCACTTGCAAGATTTTAACTTTGACTGGTTACTCTTTTCTGTTCACATGTAATCTGGGCTTTAGGGTGTTACCTTTTTTCATTTTAATGCTAGTTCTGATCTCTTCTGCGTTTGGGAAATAACAACAGAGAATAACAATGTTCAGTTAAAACGTCGGGGGAGTTACTGGTGCCTCATAGGACCTGAGAAGGAAGTTGGTGGTTGTTTCTTTGTAATTAAATGAAGGTCATGACTGTTGCCCCTTGCAGCAACAAATGATGGTTATGTTAATGTTGTGTTGGTAATTCAATATGTACTATATTTCCTATACAAATTTCAGTGGACATTTTTCTCTAGCAACGTCCTGTTTCTCTATCGTGGAGTCCATTCTGTTCTCATTTGTTTCCTTTTCCTTTGTATTGGTAAAATGAATTTGGTAATCTGTCAACAGGCTTGAAAACTTTCTGCGTTTCATGGGACTCTTGTTTCCCTTAATTCAATCTGTTCTGATTTATTTCCGTTCCTTTGTATTGGTACAATGAACTTGGTTATCTGTCGACGCTCTTGAAAACTTACTGCCTTTCATGGGACTGTTTCCTTTGACTCTGTAAATCTGTTACAAGCGGATTCTTCGAAACTCATTTTGTTGGCGGCAATCAGTTTAATAAATGCCTATATTATAATAGTAGGCTTGCACGTAACTGTTCAAAGTATGTTGGAAAGAAGAGGCTCATAGATTGTAGAATGCAGCTGTTAGCAAATCTTTACAGTGTAGATGGAGAGATGATCAAAAGATACTATTTGAAATAGTTCACCGTCCCCAAAAGGGAAATTTCCTTGCCAAAAATTTTTAATGACGAAAAGTTCATAATAGATTTCTCTAGTCTAGAGCTTCGATTTTTTTTTGCAAATTCTCAATCTTCTCACTGCTGCCACTGTGTACACCCTTCATCTTCTCAGATGAAGGGCATTCACTGTCCAAAGGGGTTTTACCTTTATCTAAGATTTCATTCTAGAAGCCGCCTATTTAAATTAAAGCGTCATAAGCTACTGGCACCAGAATTTGTGCTCGCAAAAAAAGAATCGACGTCCAGACCAGAAAGGGACGAACTCTAGGGAGCTTGAATCCGACCAACACTGGATCACTGGCATCTCTCTTCTGAATCGATGTGGACGATTTCAAATTTGTCCATGGAAAGGTGCAACTATTCATCCGTGTGTTCGACCGGACCCCATCTGGTTTATGGACCTAACCAGTGGGCCATGGTCTGGGCTGCAATTGGGCCTATGGCTGGCTTACGAAATTACGAAATTGATGAGCTACATAGTCAACCAGTTCTGTCCTATTAATATCTAGGTGCAATATCTAGGTGCAAGGGGTTAGGTGGAAGTCTTGGTTTTCTTTTGGACTAGGATGAAATACTCTTTTTGCTCACTCAACATCCGATTAAATAATCTCAAACGATGAAATAGAGCTTGACAATCTTTGGATGGATCCGTGATCTTTTCTTCTTGATTAAAAAAACAAAATTCTTAGTCAAATTCTCCCCAAGGATGGAAGAAAATGGAGGATGTCAAAAGCAAAACCTTGTCCACACTGATGCCTATGAAAAGGGAAAGGTTGTGCACACCTCCGCAAAGGACATCAGGATTTTAACCAACATGATTCTACATGTGCAGATCATTCTTTTCAAATGATCATCGAAAATACGATTACACTCTTCGAGGAAAAAAAGTTCATCGTTTAATCGCCAAATGATCTTTCGGCAAGACTATTTAGGACATGTTTGTTAACCAATCTACACTGATTTGAGATGACCATGCATCTCAAATGCGTGGATTTAAGGTTCTAAACAAACCGTTTGGCTGATGAAATGCATTTTTTTTTTTTGTTTAAAACAATGGATTTCATGCTGTATGGATGTGAGACCTCAATCTGAACGAAAAAAAAACCATGCCCTTAGGGTCCGCGTAATAATAAGAACAGTTTGTTGATGTTTTATGTATCTATTCTAAAATTGAGGCAAATTCATGTAACATTTTAAAGTTTAGCGGTTGATGACTAAAGCTGAATGCATATGAAAATTGATGACCCTATCCCCATAATAGAAGACCTGCTCTTCCCATTTATACTTTTCAAAGTAGTTCTTCTATAAGACAAGAGAAACTGTTACTATTAGTAAAACTGCCCTAAAAAATAAGGGGGATTCAAACACTCTGTTTTATGAATCTATCTCAAATTTTATGGCAGAATTACTAGACAAATTTTATGGCAGAATTACTAGACAGTAACAGTATACTTTGGGTGCCAAATCGCGCATTATGATACCAGTGAGCTATTAGCATTGAGCATCCTTTTGCAAGTTTCAAGGAAAATGTGAGAACCCATTTGCAAAGACAAAAAAGGCAGACCCCATTTTTGCAATATTATTTTTTAAAGCTAGGAACTGTCTTGCTAAAACACCCTTCTCTCCACCTAACCACTAGATATTCTCTTCTTGAAAAATATGTAAATATCAACATCAACAAGATAAGGCAGAAGAAAAAACGGCCGATCCCTTTATATTTTATTCATAGAATCTTAGAACTGATTTTAGTCCCTGGTCTGGTGGATATGAACCCGCCATGTCTAGTTCATACAAAAAGGCGAAGAAGAAGAACGAAGGAAAACGACTGGCAGTGTGAAACCAACGCTTATGAGCTTCTTAATTTTGTCAGTGTATAAGACTGTTCTTCGTCCGTCGTAAGTGGTCGACTTTTGAGAGGATTCTCATCACCTAAAAGAACATTATTCAAGAAGCTCGTGTAGTAAGTTTGTATTTCAAATAATAATAGAACAGAATAATGGAAGAGACTGGAGTCGACAAATAGAGTTTCAATTAATCAAATCCAAGAACCCCATGTGGAAGAGCAAATCAAGGAATCATTTTTTTAGAAAAATAACTATTAACATACCTAATGGCCAAGAATAGTATGTTATTAATATCGACATTACTATAGTATCATGATTATATTTAGTTGAGGTAAAACCCTTAGCAGTGTATAGGAATGTACAACCAGCAAATCGAGCTCGAGTCAAGCTTTTTGAGGTGAGGTCGAGTTCGACTCGGCAAACCGAGTCTGATCGAGTTCTACTCGTTTAAGCTCATGTCACTTGATTCATATATTTTTCTTCTTTAAATGAAAATGAAAATCACAAAAAGTTTCACAATTCGGCAAAGATTACCTCTTTTTCCTTGAAGATTGACAAATAGAAAAGACACAAGCCGAGTCGAGTTTAAACAAGTTTAGCTTGTGTAACTCGAACTTGACTCATTTATAACTCAAGTTTTAAATCAAACTCAAGCTTGACTCGTTCATTAAACAAATTGAGTTTACATGGGCCCGCCGACATGCATCGCCCTGTTCATGGGAATGACATCTCCCAGATTTTAACTGGCGCCAACTCTAACCAGCAAGGCGGAAACATGTGTGGACTTGTGTAGGCAATTGTACCATACAAACCTGCATAAAGTGTTTACTTCCATATACTCATTTATATATTGATGTCTTCTAAAAATTTAAAAACTTTATTAGCAGTGACAGAAATTTCTAGGTCCACCTCTGTCGGCCACAAGTAACAAAACCCATGGGGGCTGGGAATGAGAGAGTCGGCCATGATTTTTGAGGGAAAGAGAATTTAATCCAATAAATTATGTGATGAATGATGATGCCCTTTTACTTACTGTAGAAGCCAATCCATGGCACCTACCCAAACTGGAAAATGAGAAGGAGGTCAAACCATTTGTGTGGGCAGAGAGCCACATAATAAATAGTAATTTTTAAATGTTTTTTTTCTTAATTCCTTTCTTTGTGGTCTCGGATGGATTCTTGGAAAAGCCACCCACCATAGGAAAGAAACCAACCTACCAAGAACTGTTTAATACTGTTCCAAATTCCATGGGTTTGTATTTTTCACTTTTATTTTTAAATCAATTTAAACTGCTTTAAATTATTTTATGATAAAAAAAAATAAATACTCTGCTGGCGGTGAGAAAGGCAGAACATTTCGAAATTTTTCCTAAATTTAGTCGTGAATAATTTACAACTCCATTACTGTCCGGTTGCTGCGCTCGTGTCCAGTCTCTGAAGCTCTTGCCACTTAAAGAATGATATGTCAACGAAGTGACGTGAAAGTAAGCTAATTTTCAAATAACTACACGACTGCATAAAGTCATTCGATATCTTTATAAAAGAACCATGGAATGAGCTCTGTACCCCAACCAACCTTACTATTAAAAGAGAATTAATTTTACACAATAATGATATCCCACTTCCCTTTATTTAAAGTCAGGCGAAGAGAATTTTTTTTTTCTCAAAAATATTCAGGACCCACTCGCGTTAAATGGGCGACTCATTGTTGTTGGAAGAGATTCCACCGTAGAAACCAGAGACCGGGAGAGAGAAAGAAAGAAAAAAGATCTGAAGTGATCCTGAAAGTCTGTAGGACCTCACCTTCAGCTCTTTCCACTCAACATCGACCAGAGTTTCATGTCTACGGTAATTGAATTGAGAAGGGTCGAATTATGATTTCAAGATTTTGACAAGAACTAAAATATCATGTTTCAAAAGCTTTATATATGATAAATAATTCTTTTTAAATTTATATATATATTTTTTTTGAAGAGAAGAAGAGAAGGAAGGTGCCTGCCAGCACCCTCTTGGCTCTGCCACTGGTGCTGTCCACATCTTACAGGTCCAACTAGCTACACCATACACTAGCTGGCCATGGCTGCCTCTTGCTCTTTTTTCAAATGTCTCGCCTTTATTTGGGGTGCCCATCACGGCTTGCTGGTATTGGGTCTTTATCATGACATATTCCTCTGGCTTTAATACGCACAATCTTTGTTCATAGTTGACAATTTCTGTTTCTTCAATTAAGTGAATTGGTATGTATATTTATATACCAAGTTCCGTGTAGAAAACGGAAGAGCATAAATATGGCACAACATACCCCAGCCTGGAAGACTATGTCCCCTCCCCTCCCATTTGCAGCAACTCTGCTAGTCGTCGGGAACCATTTTCCGGCGACCAACTTGCTCAAATTGGCATTCACAACCTGCAGACCGAGTAGTTGGCATCTCCAAATTGCAAGCACGCGTCGTGAATGAGCAAAACTGCGTACTGAATCCGCTAGTTGATGACTCTTGAAATCGTGTTCACAATCAACTACATTAGATTATTCTTGAAATCGTGTTCATGATCTAATACATTAGATTATTCTAACTGTTTACATCCTTGATTATTTTATTGAGGTGACATCGTTTACAGTAGTCCCGCCTCATGCTTTCCAAGAAGTGAAACCAATACAGGATTCTGCTGAACTACTTTTTTTTTTCAATAGAAGAGCATGAAATAAGCATCGAAACCTGGCAAGTGGACGACGGCCGAACACGATTTCACGGAGTCCAAACTCCAAAATTATGGTGACGCGAGACTGTCGATTCGTAGGGTGCATCACTGGGATTTGTTGATGTTCATTAATTTCTCGGGTCAACCCCGTAAGAGTCGTGCTCACACAAGCCAAAGCCCATTACTCACTAAACAAAGTCGAAAGTCGTCGACCAATTTTCTCACGGGATCTTTTTCTTCTTCCATTTCCGCAAACGCGATCTTCATAACAAAAACCTCCAAATACCAACTTTGGAATTGAGTGTTCTTGATGTGTAGATCTGATTCCATAACTAGTAAAAAGCGTGTTTGGTTTGGAGCTTCTGACTTCTTTCACACCATAGAGTTCCACGTCCGTAACAAGAAAAGATTGAGTCAAAGTTCCATCTCCTATGTTTATGTTTTAATCGAACACATTTTCGAAGTTTTTGGTGCACAACACTTCGTATACAATGGAGACAGTGTTTTCCTAACGTATATCAATCCCGTCTTTTCAACCGATAATTGTGTCCCACCACCTTTGAACCATCAAGGATGCGTTTGATTACCCATGGATCTCAAATCCGAAGGAGTCTCAAATCAATTGTATAGAAATAAGCATGACATCTCAAATGATTTTCTAACACAAATAGTGATTGTATATATTATGTAAAAACTCTAGTTTTTCAAAGTCATCGGGCCATCTTAAGGTAGTCTAATCCAATATGATGGACTGTTAAAATAAAAAAATAAGAAGAACAGGTAATTAGCATTTTCATCATTTAATATTAAATTATACTTTTTCTTCTTGTTTTTTTTCAATTATTCATTGGACTGCTCTAATTAAATAGCTGAAAGTCATCATTCACTTAATGTATACCAAAGTCAAAGGTGTAACTATAGTAATAAAATGACATAATGATACACTACAGGATTAGCGACCTGACCCCACTTAGATTGCATGGACGAGAATATACAATACAAAATCCACCATATGTTGCATGCGGTGCACAGTAACTGTTGACGGCAGCGAAGGAGAGATTGGGTTCCGTCCTCTGCTTCCATAGGCGTCGCCATTTCAATCGCACACGGCTTTTGCGACCGTTTTCTTCTGCACACGCAAGACCGTTAAATTATTCCTGTGGATGACCTAGCACTGAAAAGGTCAGAAATCCAATCGAATCCAAAACACCCTTTAAAGGAGAAAGACTTGAGAGAGACGGGAAAAAAAAAAAGAAAGACATAAATGAGTTTTCTTAAATGAAATCTCTTAAAAACTATTTCAAACTCTTAGAAAAACAACTTGTATTTTATATTTGCAACTTAATCCTTATTATTTTATCTTCAAGTGGTTTGTTAAATTTATGATGAGATTATAAACAAGGTCTACATTTGATTTTATTAATTAATTCCTCCGTGCGTAGAACGGATATAAAGTTGGCGAAGTTTAGGAATCGGTTTTTGAATTAGAAAGGTAGATAGTTAATGATTCTCCTCGATCGATAGTCCATTATTTTTGCGAATCCGAAAAGCACAACCAAATTCTTTTATCACTAAAAAAATGGTTAAGTTCAAATCTTGTTTCATTATCTACCGGTCGGTCAACGGGTTAGGCGTGTCGCCGACATTCATGCATTTACTAGGACCCCATGATAATTAGAATCCCATGCTTATATGGCATTTTATATTATTTCAGTTTATGGTTTGTATAATCTGATTTACATCACGTTGATAATCTTCAAATATTATAAATGCTTTGATTTTAGAGCTATTAGGCAATTAGACATAACTCAAATCTATATTCAACCAAGTTTTCAATTATTCCTTCAAGTTCACGATACCTGGCAAGCTGTCAATCAATTCAAAAATAACATAGATAAATGAGATTAGTTGCAAAATTAATTTTTAAATGATACTAATATACAGTATCAATATGAAAATAAGCATTTTTTGTGGGTGGCAACCGCCCCGACCGTGCCTACACTATCTGCGTCGCTAAATTAGTTATACTAATTTTAGTTTTTTACTCAATTTACTATCATTAATCTCACTATACTTACGCGGGATTCCTAATGCCAAACGGGCCCCTCCGAACTACAAACATGTGCTTCATGAACCCCAATATCCTTTTTGTAAAATGCATGATTTACTGAATAACATTTTTAGAAAATTGTACAAGATCTTTAAAATGGTACAACCATTTCTAGAAAGTGGGGTCACAATCATCTTGTCCGATACTATCTAAATAATTTGGAGTTCGACCTTTTCTGGATGACATCTCACTTCTTAAAATTATTGCAAGTGGGAAACTGCAGCATTTGGAGACAACTGGGTTCTACTTTAAACTAATGTTTTCATAACCTTCTAATGGCATAACTATTGTTTGCGATGTAGAATCCCGCCAATTTCAGTCCGTTTGTATCATTGTACGTCAAAGAAAACCCACCCCTCAAAAGTTTCGGTCAAAAGAATCTAAATGGTGCAGCGGAAGGAAAGAAAGCAAGACAGGTATATTTTGATCATTTCTAGCACATAACACACGACCCCTTATTACATGCCATGCTTGTAGCAAGTATATGTTCAAAGTAATATCATGTCAGATCATGATCAGACCTCAATCGTATTAGATCCGGATTATGATTGGATCTCCATGACATTGGATTTGAAAACTTGGATATAAGTAGATTGTGATAATATTGGACCTTAGAAAACCCAAATCAAATTCGTTTGGAAATTGTAAGAGTTGGATCATTAGAGCTATATACGGTATTTGGAATATGATACTTAAACTATGCTCGAACTCAATTAGGAATGTAAACTCATGATACTGGATCTTATCGATGGATTTGAACCCTAGGGCCATGCCCCGAATTTGAGAACTCTACTAGAACTTTAACCCTAGACCCACCTTTAGAAGCCAAGTCTTGATCATGTGTGTTCCAAGGTGCATGCATCATATAAACTAGGTCCACACATTTTAGTGAATTAAATGGTGCAAGTGCTGAAATGAATGATTGAGAGAGCTCAGTTTGGGAGGATGTACTTATACTGATCCCCAAAAGTCCTCTATAAATGGCAAATAAAGAGTTGGTGCATGTTTAAATGGCTTGAAAACAGAGTTTTCAGGAGAAAAATAGGTTTTATAAAGAGAGTAGAAAATCTAACCCCGTTCTAGTTATTCATCTAAAAACCAGTTTTTGCCGGTCTACCCAAACATGAAAATGAGTTTTTTCAGACTCATTAAAGTCATTTTTACAGAACCAAGTTTTCTGAAAAATCATTTTTCCAATTTGTCTATTTTAGTCTTTAATCCGGGAAGCTCATCGTTGCATTTAAAGATGTGTGGATCCAGAAGTGAAGGAATTTTAAAAAGAAAATAACATCAAACTTTTATTTAGCAAATATGACACTATTTTTCTTTTAAAATGGGAAATTATATGTATTTATTGGAGCTAACAAGGGGCAAGTCGCTAGTTTTAATTCTCATGAAGATGCATAAGTCCGAATAGACATAAATCTCGATTGGGATTGGGGATTTAAGCAAGGGACAAAGCTTGTCTTAGACCGGTCGGTGCAAAGGAACTTTTACTTAACTTTTTTTTAGTAACATGTGAAATGTATTGATGTTTAAAGGAGTGAGGGTACTCAAAATTTAATGAAAAGACTTTAATGATTGAGCTGTTATGATTGTGAATTTTGGGGGGAGTCAACATAATGTTTGTTTGGGACAGAGAGATTAATCCACTTTTGAATTAAAGCATCAACTTTTTGTACTACAAGGGTTGTGGGCGGCAAGAACTTTAGGGTTTATTGGAAATGCTGAGCATAACGAACAGAACAGAAGTAAAAGGCGGATCAAGGTAGCTTGCTCTCACCTGTCCCTGAAAGGCCATGGGCGAGCATATCTATGGACAGGAAGATCGGCCTGTAGACAATATACGAGTTGAAACATAATGAATGTAATATTTTGATGCACCAAAGTAGTAAACTTTATATTTATATTTTTGAAAGACTTGAATGAGACTTTCACTCTTTATAGATATAGATAGTAGGGTAAAATACTAGACACACCCCAAAACAAAAACGAAATGGATGTCGATAGGCTCTGCCTACACCTGGTGTAGGCAAACAAGGGACGGCAAACGCCGTGTTTTCAAAACTCTGAGGACAAGAGCGTGAGGCACCAATCAAACATGGGCCATCGTCGCTTCTTCTGCTTCTTGGAACACGCGTTCTGTCCCTAGCGTACGACGTTGACTTGCCAGGAACCGAGGGGAACGAGAGAACGTGTTGGTGTCCTTCACGGGAGGTGACGGAGAACGCCGGTGAGGTTATTAATGTCACCGGACGCCGACCCTGTAACGGGCCCACGTCCCCCTCAGAAGTCAGACCCCTTCAAGCACGGTGACGTTACCGTCGATCTCGCCACGCGTACGGTGACTACGTGACCTTCTCCTTCGAGGAGATGCTCTCCTCCCGTCTCCGTGCTATTTAATGAGGAGAGGGCTCGGGGATGGAGGGCAACGAAGCGAGAAGCAATATTCAGAGGGCGAGTGAGTGAGGAGGAGAGAAGGAGACCGGCGAAGGGAATTGGCGATGGGGTCTCAGGGAAGCGACGGTTGTTCGGCCAAGGTCAAGCTTCCAGAGATCAAGTTTACCAAGCTCTTCATCCATGGCCAGTTCGTCGACGCAGTTTCAGGTGCCCTCTCTCTCTCTCTCTTTTTCTCTAGAACACCCACTTTATCCGGGTTGTTGGGAAGTCCTAATTCTCTATATATGAGCACATGATGCCCCAATATGTTCTACATCTTCACCATCATTGCTCGAGCGGCAACCCAGCTTATCCTTATGGAAATCCTGCTTTTCTGGTTCGTCTTCTCGGTGGGATTTCTCCAGAGTTTCCGCTTTGTCCAGACTTTTTTTCTTCCTCTCCGCCTTATTTCCCCCACTCCACTCGTGTCGAGAGTCCATCACTTGATTTGACTTAAAACAAATCCCGTCATGAGAAGACCTCCGATGGGGACGCCGGCCGCGTGAGGATGTGGAACTGTTTGGATTTGGATACGTGAATGCACAGTCGCTTATCCAACTTGTTTTTGTTCCCGAGCTGACGCGGGAAAAAGGGGAGCTGCTTGAGCCGGAGGGAAGTCAGGCGGCGCCTCCCGGTCGGTCTCGCCGGAATCGGGGGCACAGGGAATCACCGAGACGCCCTCCCCTCCTTTCCTTGCTTATCTTCTTCCGGACAGTTTACCTCCGGTCCCTCTCCGCCTCTGACAGTGGCCTTTTCCATTGTCCTTTTTCCAGCGGTCGCCCGAACCAGGGCGACGTGACCGCCATTTTTGGAAGCGTCGGCACCCAACTTCTTTTTTTTTTTTTCTGGAAAAGAATTTAATATAAATGTTTTGATTATTTATTTAAAAACTCATCTAGCCGTGTGCTGTCCGCTTTCATTTTTGGTCAAAACTTCGGGGCCGCAGAAATCAGACCGTATTAATGTCACCAATCTTTCGGCTCTTCCATGGTGGATACGTCGATACGGACGGAGTCCAAAATCGCAAGATTGTCATCTTTTCACGAACAAATTGTCTGCGTTTTTATGCAAAGCAAGTGAATCTGAAATTTTTTTTTGGCTACTTTCACAAATTCCAAACTTGAGGAGCTGAAATTTTCCAAGCTCCATTCAACCAAACCACTTAATGTATATCTGCCTGATTAAACTAACAATTCAACTCAATAATAGGAAAGTCCACAAATTATTTGTGGGGAAAGTTATGGTGCAAATATCATCGGTTCATTCTTCTTTCCTTAATAAACTACTATAACCGACGCAGCATTGGTCCATAGAACGTGTTTTGAGAGCAAAAAAAAAAAAAAAAAGAATACATCGAAACTTGATACTGAGTGATCATGCAATTTAAAAACAGTCAACATTGTTTGCATCCATTTAAAACATCACACAACCATCGCATTTTCAGTTAGCCGTAGTATCTGTAAGCAATAAATTAAAGCCGAAAGCTCCTGAAACTGAAGAAATGGATTTGTAGATTATAGATTTACAAATCTTGCAAGCATTTTCGGTCTTTCCTTCTTTGATCGGCAATAAATTCGGGGAATGTTGTGTAGCGTTGGCGGAGCCAGGGGCGCTTGGCTTGCTGCACAACTGGTTTGAGTCACTGCCGCTCATTCCAAGTATTTTATTTATTAGCCAGCGGTTCTCTTTTGTCATTAAAACCAACCAACCGAACCTGGTTATGTCCAATTTTTGGTACATTCTATGTTCGAGTGGCAAATGACAAAAAAGGCCTTAAGAAGAAGAAGTCTCATCATACCAAACAGAGCAAAAAAATTATGAGAAGTTGTTTTTTCATTTTGTCCAATTGGGAGGCAACGTACCCATCGTCACCAAGAAATCAAACAAAGGTGGTGTGTTTGACACTAGAAACGGGAAACGGACCCCACTTGGGTGGATAAATCTTCATCACGGTTGAGACTGTTTGTTTCAGGGAAAACTTTTGACACGATTGACCCGAGGACCGGCGACCGGATCGCGAAGATCGCCGAGGGGGACAAGGCAGACATTGACCTAGCGGTCAAAGCGGCTCGGGAGGCCTTTGACCACGGACCATGGCCCAGGATGACTGGCTCGGTATGATGACTTGTTGTACTGACTCAAACGCTTACAAATGTCCCAATATTTATAACTCGGGCTGCAGGCTTGGCTGGCAGTATTGTGATTCTCTAACTTGTGAATGGGGCTTATAGGCAAGGGGGAAGCTAATGTTTAAGTTGGCTGACCTGATGGACCAAAACGTGGAGGAGATCACGTCGCTGGATGCGCTCAACGCAGGCAAGCCGCTCATCCTGGTCAAGCTGGTTGACTTTTCGGATGCGGTCAACGCGCTCCGCTACTTCGCGGGCGCGGCGGACAAGATCCACGGCGAGACCCTGAAGATGTCTGGGTCGCTGCTGGGTCACACTTGGCGCGAGCCCATCGGCGTCGTCGGGCTCATCATCCCCTGGAACTTCCCGACGACGCTGCTCTTCGGCTGCCTGGCCCCGGCGCTAGCTGCCGGCTGCACGGTCGTGGTCAAACCGGCCGAGCAGACCCCTTTGACCGCCCTTTACTACGGCCACTTGGCTAAGTTGGTGAGCCCCCCCTTTCTTCTCTGCTCTCTTTCCAATATTCCACATGGCTACCTGACTTTTAGTAAATAACAAAAGCACTCACATCTTGTCCAATTTTTTGAATAGGCCGGAATCCCAGACGGAGTGATAAATGTGGTGACCGGATTTGGGCCCACCGCCGGTGCTGCACTTTCATCTCACATGGACGTTGACAAGGTAAGTCCTTATATTATTATATGTTAGCATTTTTTTGTTCCTTTGTGGCGCATTTAATTTAAATCCAAATCCGAATTTTTACCTTGTTTTTATTTGTTTCCCTCTTTCTTACTAACAATATGTCACATGTGAAAGGCATATATCTTCTCTCTTTAGATTTTCAACGCCACAAGATGAAACTCCCTTGAATCACGATTGCAACATATGTTCCAATGTCAGCATTTTATTTGTGCAATTTCATGAATGTGTTCTAACTCTTAATATTCAGTAAAGAATGTGTATTATATTGGGCACATATGTGTATATATGAGGTCTAAGATCAGTATATTCTGATTAAAGTGAAACTGGACGATGTGATGTGTTCTCGGTGGTGTTGCAGATCAGTTTCACGGGATCTACGAAGGTGGGGAGGCTGATAATGGAGGCAGCTGCCAAGAGTAACCTGAAATCCGTCACCCTTGAGCTTGGCGGCAAATCACCTCTCATAATCTTCGATGATGCAGACCTGGACATGGCTGTCGAACTTGCACGAGCTGCCGTTTTCTTCAACAAGGTAAAATCTCTCTCTCTCTCTCTCTCTCTCTCTCTCTCTCTATATATATATATATATATATATATATCTTTATTTTCTCATATGTTCCTCGCAAGTAAGTGGCCGCCGTTTGGCTTCGCATTCTCAAAAATTTTAGATTCTGCTTGAATTTTGACCAGAAAGATGCACTCGAAGTCATTTATTTAGCAGAAAGCGGCTACTCGATAAGTATACAGTTCCTACATAATTATGCATTTTAAGAATTTCAAGGGGTCTACATTTTCAAGTCTCAAAAGGTTCGTGTTTGTCATTATAATGCATGATCTAAGAGTTTATCCTAATAAAAGGACCTAGTAATACATCTATAGGCTCTGATTTTGACAACCTTAACTGGGAGATAGTTGATATGAACTGCCCATACTTTATGTATATATGTATGTTATGAAGTTTTACGTGGGCGAGCTGAAGCTTCGATGGAATAAGAAAAATGTTAAGTTTTGATTTCTTTCATTTAACTGCCTAGATTCGCAGTTTAAAATGCTTGCCTAGTTGGTCTGGAATTTGTGTATCCTGATCGACATGTGCACCATTTATTGATAAGAGAATCAAAGGGGGAATGCAACTCGGTAGACATAATTGCACATGGTATGTAGTGTTATCCTTCGCTGTCGCTTACCTGAATAAAGTTGTCCAGCTACTCTAGGGCAGTATCAGACGATTTTGCTGGAAATTGTTTTTAAAGGGTGTTTGATACATTGTTACAAAAAAACATGTGGTAATACAACAAAGTTGTATATCTCAAAAATATTTCGGTGAATTTTTATAAAATTTAAAACATTTAATAAATCTTGAAAATTATAAAAAATAAAAATTTAAAAAATATGAAAAAATGCATATAGTACATGTATTATACCTGTATCTCGTGTAGTATTCGTATTTATGCATATTATACCTGTTTTTTCGCGTTTTTTATTTTTTGGCATTTAAAAAAATGCGCTTTTTCACGTTTTATATGGTTGACTTGTTTTTCACATTTTATACACGTTTTTTCGAATAAAACGCGTTTTCTGTAACAAAAAATCATGGAATTTTAGAAAAAAAATATTTATTTTTCAAGAAATTGCAATTATTAATCAAAAGGGGTATTTTGTTCCTGTGATTAAGAAACTGAAACTTGGAATTTTGATTTCATTTATGTTTGAGGAGGAATGATGATTTTGGATTTTTTTTAATCAAAATTCCAAACCATCAAACACCCTAGTCTTCATGTCTTTTGGAAATACAAGTAGGCCAAGAAGGCGAAGTAGCTTCAGAATGAAGAGAATTACCAAGATCCATGATCAATTTATACACTTTTATCAGAATGAGAACCGGTAAAATGAACTAGAAAGCACATAGCTTGGATGTGTTCCGTTAATAAAAAGGGTTCCGTTCAGTTCATCCAAATGAGCTGAGCTCACTTATAGCATCAAGGGGCATAGCATCGCTGGTCGGATTAGAGACATATAAGAAGGCATGTCTCTAGTTCTATTAGTGTGGGTACTGTGCTCATATGTCTTAAGGTAGTGAGGCACAACGCTTAAATGGAAAGATGCACTGCTGCTATCGTTGATGTTGACACAACTCAAGATCCCAGAGGTAGGTAGAATGGGAGGCCTTCAAGCTTCATTTTGGGTGGTAGGGATGAACTTCTCACTTACCCAGAAATGAGCTGAGGTAACTTATAAAGTAAAGAAGCTTGAATGCAGTTTCTTCAGTTAATTTGGTTTCTTCACCATCCACAATTCATATGTGTAGTTAAGGAACCATATTCTATTAAGGCTTTCAAGCAAATTCCACTCATATCTCTGAAGCATTTGATGAGTTCAGCTTTGAGCTGTACCCACGATGCAATCTTACAGATTATCCTACCATTCTAGACAGATCTGTGTTTTTGCCAAAAGATCTTCTCTGTTTGGCTATGCAACTGCCATGCTTGAGTTAGGCACCCTGAATCCAGTGTTTCTGAATGTTCTTTGCTGTTGACACCTTTTTAGGGCGAGATATGTGTGGCCGGCTCAAGAGTGCTGGTCCAGGAGGGCATATATGATGAGTTTTTGAAGAAATTAATAGTGAAAACGAAAGAATGGGTGGTGGGAGACCCATTTGATCCACAGGTCAATCAGGGGCCTCAGGTATTGAATCTCTGCTGCTCATTGGTTATGAAGGAAATCAAATTTCTCTCTGCGGCTGTAAAATTTACTAAAACTCTGTCTTTCTCTGCATCTGTGGAATAGATTGACAGGAGACAATTTGAGAAGGTGCTTGCATACATCGAGTGCGGCAAGAAAGAAGGAGCCACCTTGGTCACTGGCGGTAAAGCTTGTGGTAGTAAAGGGTACTACATCGAGCCCACCATTTTTGCAGATGTGAAGGTATTCACTTGATTCACATCTCACATGCGTTATGCTTCTCAATTTGCTTTATATTTCAAATTTTTTCTGCTCAAGTTAAAAGCTCTCACATGTACGTGTACCCTTTACTACCATCAAATTTAAATAAATGCAACGTACCGAGATCGTGGCTGGTAGATCTGTGTCGCGTCTACCACTTTAATTATATCTACGTACATCTTTATTTTCGTGTTGCTACAATGTGCAGGATGACATGACAATAGCAAAGGAGGAAATATTTGGGCCTGTTATGTCCCTCATGAAATTCAAGTAAGTTTCTTTGTTTCTTTCGTGGCTAAACTGGAATGGCCTAAACATGCCTGTTCATGATTCCTTTGAACTTACTTTTATGAGCATGGATTGGGGATTCTTTGCCTAAGGACAGCACAATCTTCCTGCCTGAAAACCCGAGAACCGTTCATAAGGTTCACTCGCCTTATGAGAGAACCCAGGTCTAAGTGTTGAACCGGCTCTGGTACTAAATGTTACAACTCAATTTGACATATCTCAACCCGCCCCTTAGCAGTTTCGGTTCCAACTTAAAAAAGCTAAGAACTATGATAATCAACTACTTAACAGCCTCTTTTACATGTCTCCCAATATTCCTTAAAATTTTAGATACATACTAAACTTTTCAATATGGTATTACATTGTGGTTTGTTCATGTTTATCAGTGGGAAAAAATACAACACTATGATTGTTGATTCTTGGGCATCTTAATATAGAAATCAGACCTTAATTCTTCATTTTTGCACCGAAAGAAGCTTGAAAATACAAGTTTCAACTGAACCAATTGTAGGATATCATGATTTTCGGCATTTTACACAGTTGGTGGTTGCTTATGAGATTATACTGATTCAGGACCATAGAGGAGGCCATAGAGAGAGCAAACAAGACCATGTATGGTTTGGCAGCAGGGATAGTGACCAAGAACTTGAACGTGGCGAACACGGTGTCGAGATCGGTTCGAGCCGGCACCATCTGGGTCAACTGCTACTTTGCCTTCGATGCAGATTGCCCTTACGGTGGGTACAAGATGAGTGGGTTTGGTAGGGCTAATGGCCTGAATGCTCTTGACAACTACCTCCAAGTGAAGTCTGTGGTCACTCCTCTTTACAATTCTCCTTGGCTCTAGATGCTTTCATTTACTAGCAACAAAATAAATACGATTCTACTTCAGTTTGTGCTCAGAGTATGCTTCTGTCTCTCCTCAGAGAGAGAGAGAGAGAGAGAGAGAGAGAGAGAGAGAGAGAGAGAGAGAGAGAGAGAGAGAGAGAGAGAGAGAGAGAGAGAGAGAGAGTAAAATGAGAATACATAACAGTATTTCGATAAAATGGGAATTCATAGCAAAATTTAAGGACAATAAGTCTCCTAATTACAAGAACAAACCGCAAAACTAGAAATAAAAGACGAAATATACAAGACAACTGCACAGTAAAATAAAATAAAAGAGGTGGGAAGAGAGTGGATAGATGGAGCAACACAGTCACCTTACCACAGATGAAAGACGACACCATAGCCGAATAGTAAAATAGACATTCTCCTACAAAAATGTTAATATGTACTTAAAATTGAGCCATATGAAGATGAAGCAAACAAAATGAACGTTATGCCCAATATATCGACCGATTTTCTTTCAACAAAGTCTTCTCTAGTTGATCGTTGAATCGAAACTTGACGACTCCAAATTTCATTTTGAAATTAATAAGTGAAAGTAAAATTGTGAATGCTTCTAAGAACACACTTGAAAGATTCGTCGTCAAGCATGAACTGCGTCGAGTTAACGTGAGTTACACCATAATCTAAGATGAGTTTTTTGGTTAGAAGTTTCAACGGTCAAATTGCTTAAAGTTATTTTCCTGACTGCATATTCCCCCTTCATTTTCTTCGTTCTTGTTGAAATTAGGGACGTTAATGGATCGAATTCGAACAAGAAATATTTTTAGCTGTATCCGCTTTTTCTAATATTCACATATTTGGATTCAAATACGAACAAAGAAATATCATCTCTGAATATGAATCCAAAATTTGATTTCACAATCTGAATCCAATTCGAGTCTGATTTTTATTTCATATCTGAATCTAAATTTTGAACCAAATCTAGTTGATTTTCAAAAATGTAAGAGCATTGGATATAAGGTATGTGTTTAAGACAAAATCCTACGTGACTTTGAATCCTATCATATATTTGTTTTATCTGAATCCAATCGAATGTCATTTCTTAAATCTGCATCCGATCAGATTTCTTAATCGGATTTTAATTTTTGTTTCATATTTAATTTTTCTTGAACGGTTCATCAAATATCCAATTCAAATTGTACATAATGGCATGTCTAGCCAAAATGGCAATTGTTTGCTTCTTAACAAAGAAAACTCACTGATCTTGCTCCTTACATATTACCAATGTCAGATTTGATATGTGACCTAGGGTGTCACTCACGTAAAAGATTTTCGACTATTTTTTGTGTTTGAAATATTTGTATTTGCTAGGTGGGTGATGTTTTTTGGCAATCAATTATGCTCAAAACATATATAAAGTAGAAGATGCTCAAATTTTTATTAATTATCGTCAAAATTTTTGGAAGCTGAGTTTGAGAAAGAAAAACCATTCGAGTTTGGTAAACGTTTGCTTATATTCGCTTATAGCGACAAATCAACATTTATAAACGAAAAAAGTACGTGTATTTGCTATTTTTTCCATTGTATTTGATCAATCTCGGGCATTTTACATGGTAAATTATCCAGCGCATAAAAATGTTCCGAGAAGTATATGCACTGGACGGCAAGGAAATCCACTTCAAAATCCGTGTAAATTACAGAGCTTAATAATCGCTGTCACGACTCATTGCGCTCCTCTTTTAAACCTTCTATGAATCCTTCTACTGCGCTAATCTCCTAGACCGTCTATAAATCCTAGGGTTAGGGTAGAATGGTGGAAAAATAAGACCCATCAAAAAGTTAGTGGTGGTTGAACATGCCTATGGATGGCGGAGATACTTTAATCTGGCCAGTTTTTGGCTGCCTCGAACCTTCTATGGATCTGGAGCTTGATTGCATGGATCCATATCACTGAAAATTTTAGCATACGTGCATCCTGACATCTTGAAATATCTAAATCTAAAAGCTTACATTGTGCTATATATATATAATTTGGCTTTGGAATTCACTTAACCATCTAATTAGGCTCCTCAGTCGCTTGATTTATAATGATGTATAACTAATTGAACAACAATAAGAAAAATGTAATGGTCATTCTTTTATCAAATATTATATTGATGAGAACCATTGTCAATATATATATATCATTATAATTAATGTTTCTTTAAAGCCAATAATGGGTTACTATGGCTCCCAAGAAAGACTGGCACCAATTACTGTGTGGGCAGTTGCTTACGCAAGCGTCCATGTGCTTCGGGAATGTACCTCCAAGGTTTGTGAAAACAAATTCAGGTTTCGACGCAACTCCAAAAGATGCGCTTAAATTGGTTTCCATGTTATTTAATCATATAAATTACAGACGAAACAAGCGCTTAATTGAATGAGACATCTAAAAGGAAGTAGGTTTTGCAATTTGATGGAAACTTGGGCCCGTCTCGAGCAAGGACGGTTTGGTGGGATGCTTTCCCGTCTCCGTCGTCCTTGCCTCTGCTCTTTAAGAAGCTTAGTGCTTTGTAGTGAGAAGGGCAACGAAGAAGGGGAGAGGGAGAAGCAGATTGGTGAAAGGGATTTGGCGATGGCTTCTCGGGAAAGCGACGACCGTTCGGCGAAGGTGAAGCTTCCAGCGATTAAGTTCACCAAGCTCTTCATCGACGGCCAGTTCGTCGACGCGGTGTCAGGTTCTCTCTCTCGAACACCCCCATTTTCCGAGCAAATGATGCAACAATACGTTCTGCGTTTATCTGGAAAAACAAATGAGGCGGGAAGCTTCTTTGTTTTCATCGCTTGTCCCTGTGGAAATCCCACTTTTCTGGCACATCTCTTCACCGGGGTTCCTGCCATCCAGTTCCCACATTATCCCCGTTTATCTGGATAACCGGTCGCAGGAAAGGATTTACTTCATGTATATCTCGTTTGATTGTCTTTAAAACTCCGGAGGAAGAAAAATTTGCAACCTTTGTTGTCATTAAAAAGGGCAAAATCAATGTTTCTAAGCAAAAAAAAAGAAGGTTTTTTTTTTTTTTCAAAAGTCTCATTTCGGCAAAAATCTTGTCGTTAGTAAATTTATTGATGCTTGATGCTTCGATATTTTTGAAAAAAAAAAAAAAAAACTTTTGCAGCGAGCATTTTAGAATTCGAAAACATAAAAAAATTACAAAATATAAACGCTTTTTTCCCTACATATATATAAAAATGCCCCTTCAAATATAAACTCTTTTAAATAGACGCTGTCCTTCAACTAATGTTTTTTAGTCTGCCACTAATCGTCGATTAGAACATTAAGTGATCCAACTTATATAAGCAGAAGGAGCAAAAGCCGATATAAGCCAGGGCTGAACCAAAGATATTTTGGGCCACCCTTTTACAGGCTCCCAAATATCGGACCTAGCACAGGCTCGGCCCGAGTTTCGAAACCCAAGCTTGGGCTGAGCTTGGCACGACCTGAAAAAAATATAAAATATTTGTTTAAATATATAATAAAAACCTTTAAATATAAAATGTATATTATTATTAAATAAAAATAATATAAAAAATTAATTTGACCGAGTCGAAGTTCATCAATCTGACTCAGGTCAGTTGAGTCCGAGCCCAATTGAACTTGGTACCGGGTACCTAACAAGTACCTAGGTTCATTACAATTTACAAAGGCTTACTTTTTACTTTGTACCGCCCTTTTTATCAAATACCGCTCTTTTTACTTTGTTATATTTTAACCTTTTATCTCTTTTAAAACAATCGTTCTCAGGTATAATAAATTAAAAATAATGTTCATATGATTTAACCTCTTTAACTATTTAGTTATCGGTTTTTATTATCAGCCTCTACACAATGCCAAACCCCTTAAAAGTACGGTGCATAAAATTTATCCCCTTAAAAGTACTGTGCATAAGATTTATGCTCTTTATTTCATTATCAGCTTCTGGTGCAATCAGCTACGTCAAATCCGTTGAGGTTCTCTAGTATAATTAATTAAAAATAATGTGCATAAGATTTTAGCTCTTTAGTTATCTATTTATCTGCTTTCTATTATCAGCCTTTGGCACAGCTGCCCTTGAGATTTTCGGGTATAATAAATTTAAATAATGTGCATAATATTTATGTTTTTTATGATTAGTTCCAAAGGATTGAAAATCCAGAAAACTTGTACCTTGCACATAAAACTTGAACAATACCCACATGTTTTGGTAACAATTGATTCTTGTACATTTCATAATCTTTGGTTTCATAAATTGAATTATCTAAGTAATCATACTTGCATTAGATCTTTCTAAAATGTGAAGCACCATTCCTTTGGGACCAATTGGTAATGGAAACAGTAAGACCAATAAACCAATTCTATATCATTCAAATTTTTATTCAAAAATTAGAACTTCCTAATTTTGTTTTGAAGGTAACGATTCAAATAAACAAGTTTAGCTTGAATATGGAAAAGGAAAAAAATAAAATAAAAATTTATGTTTTCCAGCTAAGTGCTTGCATTTATGCTAGTTTGATATGAATTGGGTTTTGGAAAATGATGTCTGGATCTTAATAACTCATTTATGTGGATCTCACTTTTGGATTCCTTTGATATGATAGGAAGAGTTTTTGATACAATTGACCCGCGAACAGAGGAGGTGATAGCTCAAATTGCAGAAGGAGACAAGGCAGATGTTGACCTAGCGGTCAAAGCAGCTCGGGCCGCCTTTGACCATGGCCCATGGCCCCAGATGTCTGGCTCGGTAACCCCTGCTTCACCTAAATTAAGTTCAGGTTGATAGTCCTTCCTCTTTTCTCGCCGTCACCAATTT
The DNA here is from genome assembly GCF_008831285.2 of Nymphaea colorata. Lineage (NCBI taxonomy): Eukaryota > Viridiplantae > Streptophyta > Magnoliopsida > Nymphaeales > Nymphaeaceae > Nymphaea > Nymphaea colorata. The sequence goes on from NC_045143.1 coordinate 2,602,031, forward strand.
TCCGGGGCCCCTTAAATAATATCAAGGCACTTGTAAGTTTTAAGTAGTCACACAAAATGCGTTTTTTTGAAAAAACATGAAAAAACACGATAAGTTAACTAGATATTTAAAAAAGAAAATGTGTTTTTTTTTCTTTTTTTTTCAGTTTTTCATGTCAAACAGTTTTTTGATTTTTTATTTGTTGCAAGTTTACTTATTTTTTGATGTCTATGTTGTTAGTTTTTCACTTATTTTATTTTATTTTTTATTTTTAGTTTTTTTTTTAATTTTTAAAAATTTACTGTATTTTTCTCTTGTTTTCAATATCGTGGTATTATACTCCAGAAAAAGATCGCCTTTAAAACTCTTATACACTATTTGTAACTATATTTTAAACATGTGATTACTTTTTTTTTTTTTTTTTTTTTTGAGTAACTATAATATTTGATCTTCAGAAGTTGAGCTGAACTCTGTTTTACCGTTGACTATTTTTAGGAAAGGGGAAGGCTGCTCATGAAATTCGCGGACCTAATCGATCAAAATGCGGACGAGTTAGCCACTCTGGAGGCCCTGGACGCAGGCAGACTGCTGACGTTGACAAAGTGCATTGACATTCCATGCACGGCCGACTGTCTCCGGTACTACGCCGGGGCAGCCGACAAGATCCACGGCGAGACCCTGAAGATGCCCCAGGCCATGCTGGGTCATACTTGGCGCGAACCCGTCGGCGTGGCTGGGCTCATAGTGCCCTGGAATTTCCCGTCCTTCTTGCTGTTCGCATGCCTGGCCCCGGCCCTCGCCGCCGGCTGCACGGTCGTGGTCAAACCAGCGGAGCAGGCTTCCTTGAATGCTCTCTACAACGCCCACTTGGCTAAGTTGGTGAGCCACTTTTCCACCTTCATTTCACCTCCTAGAACTATTTTCTCTGTAATCTGAAGTTTGACGATGCCACAGGCCGGAATACCGGACGGCGTGCTGAATGTGATAACAGGGTTTGGGCCGACGGCTGGTGCTGCGATCGCGTCTCACATGGATGTTGACAAAGTAAGTAAAAACTGCTCCATTTCATATGTATTTGCTCATTGAATAAGAAATCAATCTTCATAGTACAGTAAATTCTGATCATCTTCTTCGATTTCAAGGTGGGAGGTGCTTGCTTTTGCCTTTTTTGATTTGTTATAAAAGCGACTGTGATTTCTGAATAATGGCAGCCAAATGATCAGCTCATCTCTCTGCTTGTGAACTGTCAGATAAGCTTCACGGGGTCGACGGAGGTGGGGAGATCGATCATGGAAGCAGCCGCCAGGAGCAACCTCAAATCCGTCACCCTCGAGCTCGGCGGCAAGTCGCCCCTCATAATCTTCGACGACGCAGATGTTGACATGGCCGTCGACCTTGCCAGAACTGCCATCTTCTTCAACAAGGCATCTCTCTCCCTCTCTCTCTCTGTCTAATTTCTGAACTGATTGGGAAAGGCAAGAATCATCTCCGCGCACGGCTCATGTTGAGATCAACTTATCTCAACTTGGCCTAATCTGTTGGGCTCATGTATAAAACAGCATGTTCTTCTTCGTTTTGAGAACATGCATGCATGTTTTCTAATGTTTATATTATAATATTAATACATGCATGTGTGATAAATCGAATAAAAGCTGCGCAGATGTTTCTCCATTTAATCTGTATTTACCTTCATTTGTCTCAGGTAGCATGATTAAACTATGATGTGTAAAGATTAGACCAAGGGTCAATTTTGTGTGTCCAAAAGTTTTGCTGAGACAGTACTTTTAATCTTCTACTTTATTTTTTGGAAAATATTGTCTTATCAGTTCAACCTTACTCTGCTAATATTATCCTCATATATCCTATTTGGGAGAACTTTCACTGCTAATTATCCAGATACTGATGCCATATCCTAGGGTGAGGCTTGTATGGCTGGATCAAGGGCGCTGGTGCAAGAGGCCATATATGATGAGTTTGTGAGGAAGTCCATAGTAAAGGCAAAAGAATGGGTGGTTGGAGACCCCTTTGAGCCTCATGTCAACCAAGGACCCCAGGTGGCTAGTTAGTTCTCTTCTCATTGTATCAAATATATGCCATTTTGATTATGTAAAATATTTTGATATAATATATATGTTGAGAATAATACAGTACATTATTACTCATATATGTACTTGTGTTGCTTATTTACTCTTTTTTCATATGTGGGTAGATTGATAGGAAGCAATTTGAAAAGGTCCTTGCATATATAGAACATGGCAAAAGAGAAGGAGCAACTTTGCTTACAGGTGGTCGAGCTTGTGGTGAAAAGGGTTTCTACATTGAGCCCACTATCTTTGCTGATGTTGAGGTATTAATTTTTGAGTTCTTCAAACTGCTTTTCTATCATATATAAAATATTCTGGAATAAGAAAATAAGTAAAAAATAAAAATAAAAATAAAACAAAAATAAACTGACTTGACCAAAAGAGCTCTCCACCACCCATATCTTTTCGCTTAACAATTTATTCAATATTTCGGGTGAACGGAAGGAAATCATACTGCTTGAGTCAAGGCTGATGCCTCCCTACCTTCCCGCCATCTCCCAAGGTCCAGGGTTGCTTTCCGGATCTCAAGCAACACACTCATTATGTTCAACTTGTATATCAGTGTCCATCCTTTTGCAGCACAATATGAACATCATTCTCAACTGTTGTGCCAACCCTCTCATGGTTAACAATTTCTTCAATATTGATATTTGGATCTTGCAGTTATCCTTCATGAAGCTAAACATTTTATATTTATTGTAATAAAGTGGTGACGTGGGTTTTTTTTTTTTTTTTTAATTTCTCTCAATCATATACCCAACACTTCTTTGTTGTATGCAGGATGATATGATGATAGCGAAGGATGAAATATTTGGCCCTGTTTTATGCATCATGAAATTCAAGTAAGTTTTTCTTTTCCATTTTTCTTTCAATTGATATTTGCTCCTCAAAATTGAGAAGGCAAGGAGGAAAAATTAGAGATATATATTCACCTGATTTACTTTAGATCAACAATATTCAACATTGCATGGCTAACCCAATTTCAAGGCCTTGATACTCTGTGGTATTCTAAGCCAAAAAAATGTGGATCTTCATGTTCAAATCCATGCCCCTATCATCCTCCTACTCCAGCCACCATTCATCTGTCGCATTTTTCCCTATGCACTTCTAATAAAGCTATTAGCTTCAGTAGAGCCGCTACTAATGTTAGGGAAGTCAATATATCAGATTTCAATATATCAGATTCAAATTGGATATACTCTTTCCTATATGCATTTTTTCAAATATTCACATCTTCAGATTAGAATACGAACGAAAAAAGGTTATATTCATGTCCAAATCTGAAATCTGATTTTACAATATGAATATGATCCGTGCCTGACATTACATTCACATCCAAATTTGAATGTAAATTTTGAACCAATACTGGCCAACTTTAATGGCGTTGGATATAGGATACTTGTTTAAAGCTAAATCTGATCTGAATATGAATTTGATCGGATATTTATCTATATCTGACCTTGAAATCGAATCCGATTAGATGTCTTTTTTCAAATCTGAATTTTGATCCGATTTCTTGATCGGATATTATTTTTTTTATATTATTATTATTTTTAAAACGGTTTTGGTTGGATATACAATCCAAATCAATTATATTGACATTCCTAACTGGGGTTCTCAAACGCGTTACACCTCTTTGCGGAATACTATATTTTCATTGAAATAGTTAAATTGTTTATGTAATTATGTTCCTAACTAAGTAATCAATGCAAAACACATCAATTTAACGGGTAAGTTTACATCCATAAGCACCTTGGAGTATGTTTTTTCAAGTAAATGACACGAAGCCTAGCGAAGAAAATGTTGTAATAATTAAGCAATTGTAATAATTAATCAAGTAAATAATATGTTAAATGTTTAACATAATCCAAGAACAAACATACATGTTTTTTTTTTTTTTTGTGAGAGTCCAGTCGAATCTTATGGGTGTTACTCTTTTGAACTATAAATAATTGCAGTGCGACATTTTATATGATAGATATACTATAGGTCCACCTAGTTTTCTATGCCCCCTGAACCTTAGAAGTGAAGTGAAGGGGGAGGGTTTAAGCTCTTCTTCGAGTAGCTTCCGCTCACACTCAAAAAGAAGAATATATGTGGTTTGAGAGAAAATCTTTCATATAAGTGTTTGGTGGGGTGTGTGTCTATGTGGTGAGCAGGAGCATGGAGGAAGGTATCGCGAAAGCAAACAAGAGCAGCTATGGGTTGGCGGCAGGGGTGGTGACCAAGGACTTGAACGTGGCGAACACGGTGGCGAGGTCCATTAAGGCTGGGATGGTGTTGATCAACTGCTATCATATGGGTGCCTTCGACTGCCCCTTTGGTGGTTACAAGATGAGTGGGTTCGGTCGCACCTTCGGCCTCCACGGCCTCGACAACTTCCTCCAAGTCAAGTCTGTCGTCACCCCGCTTTTCAATTCTCCCTGGCACTAAACTCTTCCTTCCTTCCTTCTTTCCTTGTATCTCTTCCATCTCTGCATGTCGAAATTTGATAAAACCTTGCTGTGTAATCTTATAATATTGATCCATGCGAAACTTGAAGTATTTCTTTTCAATGAATATTGCAGTTCAAGTATTGATATACAAATAAAAAATTCGGCTGAAGTCTATGTTAAATTACGCTAGTGTTCCAATCAGACCCAGCCTACTTATGCTTGCACTTTTTTCTGCTGCTTGGCAACGAGCTTCCTATAAGATCCCCTATCAGCAAAAAAAATGTGTCTATAAATACATAAATAAATACACACACGTATCAAATAGCTACGAAACCTCATATGCCAAACTTTATCTGATAAGAATTATAAGGTCCATTGATTTTAAGGAAATCAGACTCACAAAATTGAGTAACAAGAAACGAAGCCAAGTTGTTTTTTTTTAAGAGTCCATACCATAAGAGAGAAAAAGAGAAAAGGAGGGAAACAAACAAGTTTCTCTTTCGACTGCTTCAAAAAGCTTTCCGAGCTCTTACAAAACAATTTAACTTATATATTTACAACTTAATGTCTACTATCCCATCTCCATGACATCAACAACACAAATCATTTCTTCCAGGTTTGGATCTTTTATATATATATATATATATATATATATTAAAAGAAAGGAGGGAAACAAACAAGTTTCTTCATGCAAAATCTTTCGACTACTTCAAAAAGCTTTTGGAGCTCTTCACAAAACAATTTAACTTATATATTCACAACTTAATCTCTACCATCAAATCAACAACACAAATGATTTTTTGACAGGTTTAGATCTTATATATATATATATATATTTCGGATATGGTTAAAGATTAAAGAAAAATTCCCATATATTTCGGATATGGTTAAAGATTAAAGAAAAATTCCCATGGGACAGTCCTTTTTTTTTTCTTTTTTGTCCAGTCCAAAAATCAACGGTCTCGATTGATCGTTCTCGATGGCCGAGCCATGTGGGGCCCCATCCACATGATAGGCGAGGTAGTTAGGATGGTTAGGTCGCTCGTCATGTCCCTCATCCTCTCGTATTTAATGTCTTGGAAGTAAGCGTGAGGTAGAAGTAGCGGTTGTTGGCACTGCACTACGCTACAAAGGCTCTTTTCCTTGCTTTGCTTGCCCCATAGCCCTACTAAGCCTCACCTGCTTTGCCATCTTTTCTTAGTGGGGGTGGGTGCAGGCGCGGTCGGTTGTTAGACCGGCTGGTCTAGGGCACAGGATCAACTGCCTCAGTAGTTGAGCATTTTAGGGCTGGAAAAGGGCCGGTGCGCCGGGTTCGGTTCGCGGTCCAGGTCTATCTGTATAGATATGGTTGCCCTACATTCCGATGCATGGGACGCATCCCTAGATGCGGACATTGTGCCAAATCAATGAAAAGTGTTCTGTTCTGCGCATCCAAACAACCTATAATTGGAATGTGGCCGGTGCCATCGACTGGTTTGTTGGTTGCATCAAGGTTTTAGTTTCCTGAGAGAGATTGAATTCGTTCACCTACATAAATTGTAATCAGAATATTTGGATTTACTACCAAACTAACAAACAAGTTGGAACTAGCAAAACTCACCTTCTCTTATCAAGAAAATAGATCCCAATCCTTACACATAAAATTCCTAATGTGGACTTCAGTTATGCTATCACATACATGAACAGCATGTGGGTCGGCTAGGTTTCCGCCCCTTGCCGCTTCATATTGTATTCCTCATTTTTTAGTATCTGAACAAAACCTGACCCATTGGCAACCCTAAGTGGGTCACTCTCAATCAAAGGCTGTGGATAAACTTAATGAGGTGCTGATTGTAGATTACATGAGCTAATCTGCCTTAGACACTGGTTTGTGAATGAGGAAAGCAAATCATAATCAAGTTTAAGCTGGCTTAGGGATACTCCAAATTTTGCGCCCTGCTCTTGAAGTCTTGATCTACTCTGACTTAAAAGGTTCTTAAGAGACGACCAATTACTTGATAATCTCTTTTATAAATCTTTTAAGATTTCACATAATCTTAGATACATGACTAAACTTTTGGGTATTACACTAATTATCTGTCCTAATGCTTAGTGCAAACTTCATTTTCATATGTGTTCAAAGGAGATTCGAAGAACACTGCATAAAAAGTGTTCTTTTTTTTTCGTGAAAAAGGGCCCTAAGAGAAACATTTTTATGCCTCAGGTTTTCTTTAAGATTGCAGTCAGATAAAGCCTATGTGCATTTAATTGCGAAATTAAAGACAACCAAGCGAATTTATGTGTGAGACAACAAGAAAAATATTTTAGAACATAATTCTTTTATAAGAGTAAACTGGGTTAGGCAAAACCTACCAGATTATGCACCTCATGCATTGAAATTTAAGAGCAGTTCTGGAACCCAACTAAACAAACTTAGTGGCATTGCTGGTAGACTTAAATGACTGGTATCTACTGGGGATTGAGCTTAAGGTCTGGGTCCCATTTTCACATGCAATGGGTTGGATGGCGACCTCACAGCAGCAGAGACATCATAGGGCACAGTTGGGTTTGGGACTCATTTAAGAGCTACCATAAACCAACCTGAGCCATTAAGAACCATGGGCCCAACAGCAGTTCATTTCCTCTCTTTTTACTTCTTCAAGACTTGTGGGGAAACAAGAATTTACTATCAGTGGTTGTAAAATGGTGTGGTTTTAGCAGTCCAAATCTTTGTTGTTGATCAAGAAGTTGGCACACATCTGGACTTGCGGCAAGAGCTGTGGATCATCTTCCTTCAAACTTGTTACATCTCATCTTGGTCACTGTAATTTGCGAATTGTTGCTACCAAATCTTCATTAACTTGGTCATGGGACCCTTGGTAGTAAGGGCACTTCGCTGAAGCAAATTTATGGAACACTACAACTATGGTTATATGAACATGCTCGAATCTTTGAAACAGATTAATTAGATACAAACAAGGTGTTTCTGCTGCCAAACGACCCCACATAAGAACATTTGTTCGAATTGATCGAGATAAATAACTTATGCCTTAAGATGATCATGTGTGGCTAAGCAGTTGAATTTGATGAAATGTAGTTTTCAGTCCCTAAAAAAAAATAAAAATAGCAGAAATTTTCATTTGACTGCCATTTGTGTTGGATAGTTTAGTATTAGCCAATAGGCATCATATCAGCGGCTACCAATATTTGGCCTGAAACGACACCTTGGCTAATAAAATAATAATAGTTTTTTTTTTTTTTAACTTTTCTGAGTAGGAAGAGATCTTCTCGATTTACTGATAGCATTAATGGTTGATGTTTTCTGCATTTTTTCTAAAATTATTCAGCTCCCAAGAACGCTGGTGTCCGTTGCCTCACATCTGTCCCTTAATTCAAGAGCTTGCTTTTTATTCAAATTTAAGCATGTTTTTTTAATCAAATTTTAACCCACTCTTGCTCATATTTACTACAAGATTAATATATCTTAAAAAAGAAAATAGACTTTAAAATTCAGTTGTCATGTGAATATATATATATATATATATATATATATCTATATATATATATATATATATATATATATTACACTGCCATTATATGCTAGAAGTTGCTAGACAGTTATAACGTTTGCTAGGAGAAAACAGTTGTCATGTGAATATTAAGTGATGGCTTGTGATGTAGCGATTGTTCATAGTGTTTTTAAATTGATTATTATGCTTTTTAATGATAGTTTTTAAATTTCAGCACATGACATATATATATATATATATATGTATATATATATATATATATAAAGGAAAAAAAACTCAATTAATTTCGATAAATTGTTTTTTATAGTAATCAATTAATTTTTTTGAAAATTAGCCGATGGCGAAACTGGCGATGACAGAATTTTCAACTTTTCACGGGATCCTCAAAACTCTCTCCCTCGCACCCACTAAATAAGAAGACGGGTGGTGAAAAAACCAAGGGATTTACTATTTAGTATCCTCTCTGCTGCACCAACAAGGAAAAGCATTTAATAACCGAAAACTGATTTCAATTTCGCCTCATTCGCTCTCTCTCTTATGTAGCCACCAATTGCCGCCACCACCACCACCATAATCGCCGCTGACACAGAAGTGCCACCACCGTGAAAGCCATCGGGCACCACTTCTCAGAAGCCGGAAAACAAAGGAGAGAAGATGCCAAATGCACTCCACAAGGCTCTCCAAACGTACTTCTCAAGGGCAAGACGAACGGTTCCACCATCGCCGGACAATCCTTCACCCACCACAACGGCCTCCTCAGGCAGTTCCAATGCCTCGTGGCTCTTCTCAGCCTGCAGATTCCCAAAGACACCGTCCTTCGCTCTCGACAGGACCGCCGATCCGGCTGACGGAGTACACCACTTCAACACACTCTATGTCACGGACGACTCCGACCACCCACCGGAGTTCACGTCAAATTCCGGCAGCCAGTCGAGCGGGTTCTCAACAGACTCGGTCTCGGTGGACATCTCCCTGGACCTAGCTAGCGCCGTGGCCTCCGAACGCTTCTTCATCGTTCCCGGGACGTCTAATTCCATTCTGGAAGATTGCACCGGAGAGACGCCGGCTAAGAAGGTGTCCTCGGAAACCAAGACCGCGCTCGTCGCGGATGGCATTGCTGTAACGACGTTTTCGCCGGACCCCTTCGTCGATTTCCGGCAATCCATGCAGGAGATGGTGGAAGCAAGAGCGCAGGAACGAGCCGTAGATTGGGAGTATTTGGAGGAATTGTTCTTCTGTTACATGAAGCTGAACCATCCCCATGATCACAAATTCATCCTGGCGGCATTTGCCGACCTCTTGGAGAGCCTCGGCGTCAGCCGCGAAGTGGGCGATCTGACAGCCGCCTGTAAAACGGGCGTAATCTGCGACGCCGTAACAGGGGCCACTGCAGTGAACGGGAGGAGGAGAAGGAAAGGCCATATTCAGGGTGAGAAATCTGACGGTCGGACTGTTGGCGGTTTGCGGACGGGAAAGTCCTTGGTGTCATAATCTCACGGTGTCCAAATAATCCGCAGTCCTCATTTTCCGGCCGAAATTACGTTACGTGTTTCCTGTCTTCTGAGCGGCTGCAGTTCCGATTCCTGTGAAAACTGAAAACCCATACAAAAACGAAGAAGAAACGAGACTTTTGCGGAATCTACCGAGTCGCCAAAGCGGTTCATAATTCTCTACCGAACAGTCGAGCCAACGTGTACTTTGGTGGAGTTTCCCAAGTAACGAGTGTTCCCGTACCGTATCTTGTCACTGAAAATGAAACCGGCACGATTTCATGACTTTTGGGTGTTTTAGACGACAAAGTTGCCGGAGAAAAGCGGAAAGGCGGAATTCCTCGTCGACGAAAAGAAACTCGAGGTGGGTTTTTCCGGTACCGGAAAATTCAGGGAAGACGGTGAGATTCATTTGGCAAACTCTTATTGTGTCGTTTTTTTTTTTCTTTTTTTGATAGATATTGTATTAAAATTAGTGCCGGGTGGCGTGAACAGCGCCTGAATAGGTGGAAATTAATTTTTTTATTTCCATTTCCACATTGCCGTTCGATTTTTCACATTAAAGAATATTAATTACTGTGGCATCAAACGTGAATCCCACTTCTCGTCACATGGAACGCAAAGAAATAATAATTTCATTTGGTCTGCCTATCTTTTCTATGGACACCTTAAAGAATAGCACGTTACTCCCTAACTCCCGCATGACAATAATGGCCCTAATCATTTCACCAATTTCTCCATGCAAATTACGGAATGAAACGGCATTTGTTTTATATTTACAACTTGGTGGTACTCAGTGTACCAAGAATTTGCAAGAGTCTGGTTCCTATCTTTTTCATGAAATATTAACTACATTCATATTAATCGGTTCCATGGCATCGGAAGATTAAAGTTTCAAGATTTATAGCACAAGAATCAGCAGTGGGCTAGAATTCATGAACTTAGGGATTTACAAGCATAATTCCATGTACCATGTTGTATCTAACTCCAATGTGTAAAAAATGATATAAAATTTCTGCACTCCATGATGAAGAACTCGCTGAAGAAACCATTCTAAGCAAAGGTGTGCAATAATCTGCAGTCAAATAGATCGGTCGGCTCACATGCTACCAGCTGCAAATTCTTTTTCCACAATAAATAAGGGTAAGCTGTCTGCCTTGACTTATTAAACAAACATTCGAGGTGGCAACAGAATTTGAGTGCGCTCATTAACTTCATCAACCCTTTGTACGTTGTGATTCCAGTTCCATATATATATATATATATATATATATATATATATATATATATTTGTGTGTGTGTGTGTTGGTACTTGGTAGGTACCAGACAACTTGAGTAAGGATAGAAACCAGACCTCTTCAATTTCATGTTAAAAAGTATTTAAAACAAAATATGAACATTCTAATGTGTTTATAAACATTAAATTAATATAAGTCATGTTTTAGTTCAAGTCATATTGTAAAAAAAAAAAAAATTGATCATTATACTTCCAAAATTTGATGGTAGAAGAGCCGTTCATTTACTACTAAAAAAAATTGTTCAAATGATAAAAACAACCACTCTTTAGATAGTATCTCTAATATTGGATTAAAAAAAATATTTTAATAATTAATGTCAATGGGTTTTGTTTTTGTCTCTGGTTTTTACCAACCTTCTTCTCTCTCTCTTTATATATATATATATATATATATATATATATATATATATATATATATATATATATATATATATATATATATATATATATATATATATATATATTCTTTTTGCTATTTCATTTATTTTTTTCCTTTTTTTTTCTTGATATATGATCATTTTTCTTACCCTAAGCTAATTTTCAATTGTATATAGGATTTGTGGATTTCTTCGTTCTCGTTTAGACAGTGAAATCTTGCAGCCTCTCATGGCATGCAACCGGAATAACAAAAATCCTTGAACCTCTCATAGCCCACTGTCGATGTATTGCATCGAGTAGTTTGTTTAATCAATGCATCTAGTGGCTATGAATTAGATAGAGCTCAGGACGGCCCAAAGATTTCAGCTTCATATATATATATATATATGATCGGTTGTTAATGGTATGATGATTTTATAATGAAAGATTCTTAGTTTTTAGTCACACCGCACATGACAGCTGAGGTCCTGTTTGATCCCAGAGAAACAAACGCGGCGTGAGAAGAAATGCAGAATAATAACATGACCGTCGATTGAAATGCTGTGCTCTCTTTTTTATTGGCGGCCACTTGTTTCACACCAAGAATGTGATGTTCAGTGTTTGGAGAGACAAAGCGACAGCCCTCTTAGTGCTGCAATTTCTTCAACTGGACCGCCATTAGAGAAGTCATGTGTTCTTCACTGACAGACGATGGCGGCAGATTCCGGTTTCTAGTTCGATAGGATCCAATTATTTGTACAATACGAAGGCGGCCGGGCCTGGATTGAACAACAGTTATGCAACTACATTTCAGAACTTGTATTTTCAGCAGGTTTTCGATCGTCATTTTGGTTCTGTTTAGTGTTTATGGAGATTTGTAACCTGGATTTTACGATCAAAAGTACTTGCAATATGGCTGGAACTAGTGAAACGGATCATATTGCACATGAGATATGGATATCAATCTCGCCAATGGAACTTGTTTGTTAGTTGATTCTGGATTTGTTTCTCAGTAAATCATTTAAAACCGTGTACTCAACGGATCAAGGCATGTCTTTAATCATATTCACTTTTCTGATATTCACATATTCAGATTTGAATTCGGATTTGAATTCAAATAAAGAAAATTCATATCTGAATCCGAAGCCCAATTTTACAATCCAAATCAGATTTTATATTTATATCTGAATCCGAATTTTGAATCGGATTTTACCAGTTTTCAGAAATTGAATAGCATTAGATACATGATATTTGTCTAAAAATGAATCCGATCTGAATCCGATCAGATATATATGCATATCCAAATCTAAATCCAATCGGATGCCATTTATTAAATCCGTACCCAATCCAATTTCTTAATCGAATGTTAATTTTTTTTCATATCCTATTCTTTCAAATCAAATCAATCAGATATTCTATTCAAATCGGATATATTGACATCCCTAACTCTCATGTACATATTGACATGCGCAATGCAGGTGAGACTCTGTCAAAATGGAGTTAAAATTCTCTTAGTTATAACTGGGCAAGACACTATAGTGTCAATCGATCCAATTCGGATCAGATATCCGGTCAAACTGCTCCAAAAATCAGAGTAGAAAAAAAAAAACATCCAATTAAGTAAACAGATCGGATTTGGATTTAATTAATAACATCCAATTTGGATTCAGGCTCAGTTTTTTAGTTTTAAAATGATATCGAGTTTCCATACTTTATGAAACTTGGTTCTTGACATATCGTGATGCCGTTCTGGATTCAGTTATATTTTACAAGTCGGGTAGGATTCACATCAGATTTCAATTGTGAATTTGAAGATCATATTCGAACATGGTATAAACTTTTCATAGTTCTCATCGGCATCTAAATATGTGGCCATTCCATATCAGAATTTCTATTTCTGATGACAGTTCCTTATGCTAGGTAATCTTGATATAAGGCAAAACCAATTATGTTTCGCACACACTAACACATCTTCCATGTTATTGTACACACTGGCCCTCTTTCTCTTTCCCTTTCTGCCTGTGAGTCTCCAAGAAGGAGGAGGCACTTTTGAGATCTTTTGAGAGACAAAAGAGAATTAAGTTCTTTGCGACACACTAAAATAGTTTTGGCTATAATTCTTACAATAGCGGCCTTAGCTTTCAATATCCAAAAAAGAAACCTAAGTTTCGAAAGAAATTTATATAACAGTAATAAGTACCTGAACTTCAAAGACCGTAGCTGTAATTAGAAAAATGATATTTGCAGATTGGCATTCAATAAGTTAATTGGGTCATTTGATATCACTTGCTTGCTTTTGCTTAGGGATACAATTTGGCAAGTCAAACTCTGTTTGGATATGAATTTTGCTGGTATAAAAATCAGATCCAAGGCGGGTTAAAAATGCCTCTGAAAGAGGCAGGCCATATGCTAGGACTGAACATGTCCAACTCAAAAGACTAAGTTTTCCAAATATTCATTTCCTTCGAGGGCACTAAATCATCTCTGGCGGATGAAATGGGGAACCGTCGACACATGCTACGCTTTTCATATAGCTGTTCTCATAACCAGTCGATATTGATTAGGTGAATTCACAGTCAAACTCAGACTAGGACTCATGTGAATGTAGTGACAAGTATTAAGAATACATACAATTTGGTTTGGGTATTTATCAGATTTTTTGTCAGAAGGAGCCGGACTATCAGGTGTGTGTATATATATATATATATATATATGTATGACCCGGTTTCTTTATTAAATATGTATAACTAACAAGGACAAGACCAAAACAATTGCTAAGATGCTGTTACTATTTCATCCAAAGTTCAAGGTGCGGATAAAACTAAACAAAAGTTGATTATGTTTTGTTTTTAAAAAATTCAGTAGAAGCCCGAGCTAACGCTCTTTTGCTTATCATCAACCCATACATTTTCACGGCCACTATTTCGGTAGCACTTGTTTTCTCAATTTTGGGGGAACAATTCTCAAGTATATATAAGACTGGTAAAATGACACTTTATTATTATTATTAATATTGTTATTACTGCTATCATTGCTACTATTATTACTGTAGCATGAATATTTGGCATGCAAGCATGTCAAGAACGTAAATATGATTACTGATGCACGTCCACACTTTTCTCTTCACACTGTAAATGTATCACAAGTCTACACTTTTCCATGCATCGAGTTCGTTCTGCATCTCTATATATATTGTCAATTTACTGTAAGAAATATGTTCTTGAAAGGAAAAAAAAAAAAGAAATCTTCCTGCAAAATTTGGAGATATTTGTTCTCGCCGATAAGTTCCCTCTTAAATGATGCCGATTTGATATGGGTATGGATGATAAACCGATGAAGGAAGGGAAGGAGAGGTTGGGTGGGGGACAAGGCGGTAGTGGTGTTACTGGTGTACAAGAAGAAGCAAACCAAGAAGAAGCAAAGAGCCCGTTTTACGTCTCCCTCCAGCGTTCCCCTATGTCGATACGAACTCCTCTTTTACACGTCGCCGGTGCCATGCACGCACCAAGGCAACGTCCTCCTTTTCTCCTTCCCCAAATGGAATGGTACAGCGTTCCTCCCACTGGGAACCTCATCACCTCACCCACCACTCCCATTCAGATACTGCCCGCATCCTCATTCTCATTTAAACAATTCAATTCCTGCTCTTCTTTTCAAGAACAGGCTTCAGTAGACTTCTTTTTGACAAATGTTGGAGTGAGGGAGAGCACATTTCGCCCGACTCGCCCCTTTCCCATTGCGACGTCCGGTGGTGTCCGACGGCAGCCGGCGACGGAGAGGTAAGTGGTTTTAATTTTCCGATGGTAGAACTTAGGTCTAGGGTTGGGGTTTTTCATTAGGGTTTTGGATTTTTCGATTTGGGGGTTTTTTCCGTCGTTCTTCATCCTAATCTCTTCTTCTATGCCCTATGGACATTTTCTGATTTGGGGGTTTATGCCGATTTGGGGGTTTTTGTCGATTTGGGGGTTTCTCTACTGTTTTTGCCGATTTGAGTGTGATTTTTCATTTTTGTGTAAATGGAGAATTTGTTGTATGCTTGTATTGTTTTATTCCTTTAAATTTATGTTCATTATACCAGATTTGGGGGTAGAGATAAAGAGATTGAAAGGAAAAAAAACAAATGATGGAATATGTGGAAGTTGATGATCTTAGAAACCAAATGCAGTCCATGAG
This sequence comes from Nymphaea colorata, assembly GCF_008831285.2. NCBI lineage: Eukaryota > Viridiplantae > Streptophyta > Magnoliopsida > Nymphaeales > Nymphaeaceae > Nymphaea > Nymphaea colorata. The sequence goes on from NC_045143.1 coordinate 2,617,355, forward strand.
GAACCTGTTGCAGGAAAAAGAAATTGAGCTGGACGACATGGATCAACTGCCTCTTAACCAAAGAGCGGATTGCAAATGATGAATTACAGGAGGCTCGAAAAGAAATGATAGTTGTATGGATCCTCTTTCCTTTTCTTTAGCATACTGTTATTATGCTTACTTGTTTTGATACATCGCTTTTTGTCTTCATTATCTTATATGTTTCTATGCTTTACTGAAGTTTCAGTTGTATGTAATAAATATAATGTAATATAGATATATAGTGGAGTTCTATGTTGTTGTGTGCCGGATGTTGTTAGATTATTAAAAATTAAAAATTTAGCATTAAAAACAGTCGCCAGATGATGTTACTGGTGGTTTACAGTGCAGCAACGATTCTTGGTGTTTTTAGCAGTGATTATGGTGCTTTTAGTGATGGTTTTTTAATTTTTGACCATCTTGTCCGGCACATGACAACATAGAATTTTCCTGGACATATATACAAATATTTGTATATACACATATAAATTAGAGCCACGCCTTGCACCTATGTTCTTAACAATTGCCCTGCAGTATCCACTCCCATGTGATATAGGTTCCTGGTGTCCTCTGCCCTTTTGTTTTGTATATCGTTTTTTCTCTTTTATGTTTTTTATCTTCCCAAATAGTTGTGAGGCATAGTGTACACAAAGACATAGACACACATAAAAAGGATGAGGCTTTCAGTCCAAATTGTTGTGTCCAGAGCTGACAAGGTTTTTAGTATCAGGAACATTGTCTTTGCTAGGTAAGGGCGTAAGGCCTTCAATGGAGTGGTGTTGGTGTACCTTTAGTGAAGAGAGCATGACAATGGAATGCTTATGCCATTGAGTCTTCCAAGGAGCATAACTAAAGTTATACATGGTCCAAAATAACCAAACAATGAAGTTTGCAATGTTGGATAAGCACACTGTGTAAAAGAAAATTAATGAAAATTGCAGCTGCACTAACATCGATATAAGGAGGCATAATGTTGTTAGATGATTAAAAATTAAAAATTTAGCATTAAAAAACAGTCGTCAGATGATGTTACTGGTGGTTTACAGTGCAGCAACGATTCTTGGTGTCTTTAGCAGTGATTATGGTGCTTTGAGTGATGGTTTTTAAATTTTTGACCATCTTGTCCGGCACATGACAACATAGAATTTTCCTGGACATATATACAGATATTTGTATATACACATATAAATTAGAGCCACGCCTTGCACCCATGTTCTTAACAATTGCCCTACAGTATCCACTCCCATGTGATATAGGTTCCTGGTGTCCTCTGCCCTTTTGTTTTGTATATTGTTTTTTCTCTTTTATGTTTTTTATCTTCCCAAATAGTTGTGAGGCATAGTGTACACAAAGACAAAGACACACATAGAAAGGATGAGGCTTTCAGTCCAAATTGTTGTGTCCAGAGCTGACAAGGTTTTTAGTATCAGGAACATTGTCTTTGCTAGGTAAGGGCGTGAGGCCTTCAATGGAGTGGTGTTGGTGTACCTTTAGTGAAGAGAGCATGACAATGGAATGCTTATGCGATTGAGTCTTCAAAGGAGCATAACTACAATGAAGTTTGCAATGTTGGATAAGCACACTGTGTAAAAGAAAATTAATGAAAATTGCAGCTGCACTAATATCGATATAAGGAGGCATAACCCCTTTAGATCGTGCTCACTTATGTCTTGGCACTTAGCAAATAGTCCCAATATTATTAGCATTTCAGAAAGGTACTTAATATAATAACACAATGAATACCATGGACCAGTTGTTAGGCATTGGAGGTGTTGCAGCAATATTTATGAAAAAAATCCATTTCCTGAAAGAATTTTGTTATGATTGTACTGCTTTTATTTATAGATTTATACTTCATTTTCTGGTTATTATTGTGTAAGCTACACATT